>NC_091996.1:44485208-44787581 GCF_044704955.1 Pristiophorus japonicus
TCCTTGATTTTCATTTGAACTCACTCTAACTTCAGGCTGTTTGTTTTCCTGACTCGAACTCAAACTTACATTCTGATTCTCTCCTGGATTTGTTTCCAGTACATTGGATTTAGGATTTGCTATTGGTGTATCAAAACTATCTGATGAGTCAGAAATAATTGAATCATTCCCACCTTCAACTCCTTCCATGTCTGTAGGTAAAATATGATCAATATGAACAAACCTAACCTGTCCATTATCAAACATCTTTACCAAATATGTGCGAGGACCACATATCTTCACCACTCTTCCTAGTAACCACTTTAACCATTTCTGGTGATGGTTCTTCACTCTCACCTTCTGGTTTAATTTCACACTTCTCTCTTTTATTCTACCTCTATCATGATTCTCTTTCTGTTTTAATTGTGTCTCTTCTACGGACTGTGCCAAATTTGGTTTTAACAACGAGAATCTGGTTTGTGGCTGTCGTATGAGAAACAACTCTGCTGGTGTTCTACCAGTAGTTGTATGAGGAGTATTTCGATATGTAATCAAAAAATTAGCCAATTTGTGATCCAATGACAACTGTCGTTTCCTTGGATTTGGATCTAACATTTATTTTATGAGGGCACGTTTTCCAATTTGTACAGTGCGCTCTGCTGCACCATTCGAAGCAGGATGGTATGGTGGAACCTTGGTATGTTTCATACCATTTTTGCTCGTGAATTATGCAAATTCTTCTGAACGAAATTGTGGTCCATTATCCGAAACAATTTCTTCAGGGAGGCCAAATGCAGAAAATAATTTTTGTAAAATGTCCAATGTTTTACTTGTTGTTATTTTCCACATTGGGAACACCTTAACCCACTTCGAATGGCTATCAATCACAATGAACAATTGTTGTCCTTCTAACTCAGCAAAATCAATATGTAGGCTTTGCCACACCCTGGGAGGCCATTTCCATGGCTGTAATGGTACTTGTGGTGGTTGCTTGCTTACCGATTGACATGTCATACACTGACTCACGATGTACTCTATATCTTTATCAAGACCTGGCCACCATAAATAACTGCGTGCAAAACTCTTGGTCAAGCACATTCCCAGGTGCTGGTTATGGAGGTCTCCTAATAATTTGGACCTGAATTTATTTAGCATAACCACTCTTGCACCCCACATGATACAATCTTTATCGACTGACAATTCATTCCTGCGAATGAAGAATAGATGTGTATCTTTGTTTGTTACCTGGTTTGGCCATCCATTTGCAATATAATCATACACCTTTGACATCACTGGGTCACGTTTGGTTGCTCTACCAATCTCTTCAGCTGTGACTAGCAGTTCATCAATGTATGAAAAATAAAACACTTCTTCCCTATCGGGTGTAACTTGTGATGGGGAAGGCAATCTAGACATTGCATCAGCTGATCAGCTGATTGTCTATATTCAATATCATATATATATGCTGACAAAATCAAAGCCCATCTCTGCATTCTGGCTGCAGCTAATGTTGGAACTGGGGACTTTCGATGGAGGATTGCTGTTAGGGGCTTATGGTCCGGAGCAATGGTAAACTTACGACCATACAAGTATTTGTGAAACTTCTTGACCCCAAAAATTAATGCCGAAGCTTCCCTTTCAATTTGCGCATAATTACTCTCACTGGCACTGAGAGTGCATAAAGCAAAAGCAATTGGTCTCTCCTCCCCAGTACGTGATACATGAGAGATCACTGCCCCAACTTCATACGGAGAGGCATCACATGCTAGCTTAATCTCCTTAGATATGTCATAGTGAACTAACATGGGTGCTCTCTACCAATTTGCTTTTATGAATGTTGTATCGCATTCTTTTGACACTTCCATTGGACCTGTTTTTTCAAAAGTTCATTCAATGGATGTAATAGTGTAGCCAAATTTGGTAGGAACTTCCCATAATAGTTCAAAAGACCCAAGAATGAACGAAGTTCAGTGACATTCCTAGGAGTGGGTGCATTTCTGATTGCATCCAATTTTTCCATGGTTGGATGTAAACCATCTTTGTATACTCTGTACCCTAAGTACTCCACTGAGTTTTTAAATAACTCACACTTACGAGCAGACACTCGTACTCTGTGCTTCTCTAGCCGTTTGAGGACTTTATTCAGTATGTTATTATGAATTTGCCTATTTGGTGCTGATATTAGTATACCATACTACCCCATCAATACCTTTCAAAATCTGGTTCATCACCCCTTAGAATATGACAGGGGCGGAAGACACTCCAAACGGTAGCCTATTAAATTGATATAGGCCTAGATGAGTATTTATAGTCAAACATGACTTGGACTCCTCATCAAGCGATAAGTGGGCATTCGTAAGATCCAGTTTTGAGAAGACCTGACCACCTGTCAGTGTTGTGAACAAATCTTCTATATTCGGCAATGTATTGGGGACATTACCCTTTAGAACCTGGTTTACGGTTACTTTATAATCACCACACAATCTTACCTTACCATCGGACTTAGGTAAAGCAACAATGGGTGTAGCCCAATTGCATCGATCTATCTTACAAATAATGTTCTCAGTCTCTAGTCTTTTGAGTTCTTGCTCAACTTTCTCCTTGAGTGCATATGGTACGGAATGTGGCTTGTAGTAAACTGATCTTGCGTACTTCTGTACCCTGACACTCGCCTTGAAGCCTTGGATCGGATTGCCCGTTTCGCAGAACACCTTCGGATTCTTCTTGATAACCTCATCCGTTGATGAAAATCTCGCTTCCACACAGAAAATCTCACTCCAATCCAGCTTCAGTGAGCTCAACCAATTTCTTCCTAGTAAGGCAGGCTTGTCTCCTTTCACTACTATTAGAGGCAAGTTCTGAAATTTTTATATTTCACCGGCACGGTGATACGACCTACCACAGGAATTTTCTCTCCCGAGTAGCCTCGCAGCTCTACCTTGGATTTCTCCAGTTGGAAATCACGCAATTTTTCGAGGTACAGCAACTCCGGTACTGCACTCACGGATGCACCCGTGTCGATTTCCATTGGTATCTTGAATCCCGCAACAGCTATTTGGATTTTGATGCTTTCTGAATCGCTGTCCGTGCTCCTGATGACGTGTAACTCTAACATCTCCTCGTCCTGTTGTTGTTCTTCCATGCTATATAGTCTCTTGGGATTTCTACTCATAGCTTTGAACGCTGGATTCATAGCTTTAAAAGTTGGTTTACCCTTCAGTCGGCATGCCTTCGCAAAATGCCCAGTCTTTCTGCAGAAGAAACACTCTGCCTTCATGTATGGACAACTTTGAGCAATGTGTTGACCCAGGCACCCATAGCACGACTTCAACGCTCTGTTAGAATTTCCCGTTTCTGAGACTTTGGGCCCCCGCCGTCTTTTACTTTGAACCTGCAGGTGATTTACCTCGGTTGACTGATGACCGTAATTATTATTTAATTCTCGGGAATATTGTTCAGCTATGCCCATCGACCTCACTGTCTGACAAGCAATCTCAAAAGTCAAGTCATCCGTCATCAATAACTTCCTTCTGATCGCAAGATTTTTCACCCCACAAATAAAACAATCCCGTAATGCTCAGTTTTGTAAGTTTCCAAAATTACAGTGCATCGATAGCTTCTTTAATGCAACGATGTAATCACTGATATTTTCATCAGACGTTTGATTCCGAATCCCGAAACAATAGCTTTCAGCAATTTCCACCACTTTGGGGTTCTAGTGCTGCTCCAGCTTCATTAAAATCTCTTTAAGCATTGTGTCCTTTGGCTCGTCAGGCACAAGCAGATTTACCAGCGTTTCATACAACGCCGGGCCTGCCTCCAATAAGAAGATCGCTGTCTTACGTTTCAACACAGCCCGGTTCTGGCCTGCATTGTCTGGAACTTCGATTATGTTATTTGCAGTGAAATACATTTCTAGCCGATCCACATACACTTTAAAACGTTCCCGGTGTTGTCTATATTCACCCAAATGTCCCATTACACCTGCCATTTTAATCTCTAGCTGGTCACACCATGTGCTGTATTTTACCTCAGATTTTTGTAGCTTTTTCCAAAGACAGTAACTTCAAAAGTCTCTCTGGGTGGGTGGGTGAATCCTTCACCAACAAAATTTAAGCTTTAAATCCTTCGAAAAATCCCATCTCCTCGCCAAATGTGATATATTCACAGAGCACAGCACACACCGCTCCTAACCTAGCAGGAAGCTCTGTTGGAAGCCTCTGGAACAGCCTGATTCTGTTTATTATTAACTCTGCAGTTGCAATATACAATACGTCCACATCCACAGTGTGGAGCTACAAACATTACAAGCTTACAGACATTACAATTATGAGGGGGCTTGACAAGGTGGATGCAGAGAGGATGTTTCCACTGATGGGGGAGACTAGAACTAGAGGGCACGATCTTAGAATAAGGGGTCGTCCATTTAAAACAGAAATGAGGAGAAATTTTTTCTCTCAGAGAGTGTTGTAAATCTGTGGAATTCACGGCGTCAGAGAGCTGTGGAAGCTGGGACATTGAATAAATTTAAGACAGAAATAGAGTTTCTTAAATGATAAGGGATAAGGGGTTATGGGGAGCGGGTGGAGAAATGGAGCTGAGTCCATGATCAGATCAGCCATGATCTTGTCGAATAGCGGAGCAAGCTCGAGGGGCCTTATGGCCTACTCCTGTTCCTATTTCTTATGTTCTTATGAAATATTTAACTCAGGAAAGGTGCAGTGTTGAGCTGGAACCATTTTATTTTGTTACTGCCTGTGCCATAAAGAAGTGGGAGGGAATACAGTATATAAATGTCACAGCAACATAAAAAGGAATTCTGCATTCACTGTATGTATCCTACTTTTGGAGAGGACAAAATTAATATTGCAAGTATTCATTTCTTAATTATTCTAAATTGGTAGTTCCTCAATAATTTATACAGATACTTTATATAATTGTAAACAAGTTTCACAGAAAATTCCTACGTTTTCAGCTGCAATGCCATTTCTCGATTTTTTGCAGCACACAGAACTGTGTCGTAATTCTCCATTGTAGTGTTAGTTGCATCAAATAGTCAGTTAATTAGTGTGAAGGCTGCTTTCTTTCTGAAACACTGATATATCCTGTGATGATGGGCTACTATAGTACATAAGCCACAGGATGTGCTTTTACTGCATACTTCTGTTTTCTCTCACAGAATGGCTCAAATATCTGTCAAATTGTAATTATTATAAAAGAAGATAATATGGTATTCTTATTCATTATAGATTTGATATTTACATAATCCATCAATAAATTCCATTGTAGGGTTTTTAAAAAATACATCCTACATCTAATCTTAAAATTAGATCTTGCTCACATCTTCCGGACATTAGGCAATGACTAACATTTCAAAATGTTAAATGTTAAAGCCTGCTCAGCCTCAGCTGTCAATTGCTATGGTTTTTTGGTGTGATTGTTGATATTGTAGAATATTAGTGGATTTTAAGTGATGGTAATAGTGGAATAACTTGCTGTTTTGACTGAAGATAAGGAGATAATAATTAAATACATGTTAACAAAAAATCATTTTTTGTAAACTGGAAACAATCACAATTGCCCCTAGCCATTGCAAAAGTACACAATACATCAAAAGGTAGCCACCTCACTGTTGCTGAGGGACAAGGATGAATTTTAATGCCTCAATTAAAAAAATCTTATCCCTTTGTTCAAATCTCTCCACATCCTCGCTCCTCCCTATTTCTGTAACTTCCTCCAGCCCTGTAACCCTCTGAGAGCTCTGTATCCACTTACTCTGGCCTCTTGTGCATCCCCCACTTCCTTCACCCCACCAGTGATGGTCGCATCTTCAGCCGTCTAGATCCTAAACTCTGGAATTCCCTACCCAAGCCTCTTTACCTCTCCACATCTTTCTCCTCCTTGAAGACACTGCTTAAAACCTACCTCTTTGATTGTGATATATTCACAGAGCACAAGCACACACAGCTCTTAACATGGCAGGCAACTCTCTCGGAAGCCTCTGAAAATCTGCCTGGTTCTGTTTATTATTAACCCTGCAGTTGCAGTACACAATACGTCCACATCCACAATGTGGAGCTACAAACATTACAAGCTTACAGATATTACACTTCTCCCTCCTTAATGAAGAAGTTATTATAACAAACATCATACATAACTTGCATGTTTATACATAACACAGGATATAAACTTATTTTTTTCCATATTTACAAATTTAACTTTACCACTTGTTTTCTGTTTCGAAGAGGATACCTTTGTTCTCGAACAGAACCTTCCAAACATGGTGTCGAATCTAAACTCATTCGAGGCTCATCCTGAGGAATGTTTTCCTCCACGGAATTTCCTTGATTTTCATTTGAACTCACTCTAACTTCAGGCACTTTGTTTTCATGACTCGGACTCAGACTTTCATTCTGATTCTCTCCTGGATTTGTTTCCAGTACATTGGATTTAGAATTTGCTACTGGTGTATCAAAATATCTGATGAGTCAGAAATAATTGAATCATTCCCACCTTCAACTCCTTCCACGTCTGTTGGTAAAATATGATCAATATGAACAAACCTAACCTGTCCATTATCAAACATCTTTACCAAATATGTGCGAGGACCACATATCTTCACCACTCTTCCTGGTAGCCACTTTAACCATTTCTGGTGATGGTTCTTCACTCTCACCTTCTGGTTTAATTTCATACTTCTTTCTTTTATTCTACCTCTATCATGATTCTCTTTCTGTCTTAATTGTGTCTCTTCTACGGACTGTGCCAAATTTGGTTTTAACAACGAGAATCTGGTTCGTGGCTGTCATTTGAGAAACAACTCTGCTGGTGTTCTACCAGTAGTTGTATGAGGAGTATTTCGATATGTAATTAAAAAATTAGCCAATTTGTGATCCAATGACAACTGTCATTTCCTTGGATTTGAATCTAACATTTGTTTTATGAGGGCAAGTTTTACAATATGTACAGTGCGCTCTGCTGCACCATTCGAAGCAGGATGGTATGGTGGAACCTTGGTATGTTTCACACTATTTTTGCTTGTGAATTGTGCAAATTCTTCTGAACGAAATTGTGGTCCATTATCTGAAACAATTTCTTCAGGGAGGTCAAATGCAGAGAATAATTTTTTGTAAAATGTCCAATGTTTTACTTGTTGTTATTTTCCACATTGGAAACACCTCAACCCACTTCAAATGGCTATCAATCACAATAAACAATTGTTGTCATTCTAACTCAGCAAAATCAATATGTAGCCTTTGTCACAGCCTGCGAGGCCATTTCCATGGCTGTAATGGTACTGGTGGTGGTTGCTTGCTTACCGATTGACATGTCGTACACTGACTCACGATGTACTCTATATCTTTATCAAGACCTGGCCACCATAAATAACTGCGTGCAAAACTCTTGGTCAAGCACATTCCCAGGTGCTGGTCATGGAGGTCTCCTAATAATTTGGACCTGAATTTATTTGGTATAACCACTCTTGCACCTGACATGATACAATCTTTATCAACTGATAATTCATTCCTACGAATGAAGAATGGATGTGTATCTTTGTCTGTTATCTGGTTTGGCCGTCCATTTGCAATATATTCATACACCTTTGACATCACTGGGTCACGTTTGGTTGCTCTACCAATCTCTTCAGCTGTGACTGGCAGTTCATCAATGTATGAAAAATAAAATACTTCTTCCTTATCGGGTGTAACTTGTGATGGGGAAGGCAATCTAGACATTGCATCAGCATTACTGTGATCAGCTGATTGTCTGTATTCAATATCATATGTGTATGCTGACAAAATCAAAGCCCATCTCTGCATTCTGGCTGCAGCTAATGTTGGAACTGGGGACTTTGGATGAAGGATTGCTGTTCGGGGCTTGTCGAAATCTCGACTTCTGATAAACGACTCAGACACCTTCAGCTCCGGCAGAAGTTTCTTTAATTTACTTGCTAGCAAGGGAAATGTCACAATCAGTCAATGGCTAAGTGAACACCTTCGAAATGGTACAATTTCACGATATATTTATACAGCAAAACCCAAGTTATGGCCTCTCCCTGTGTATTGGCTCTGTCTCGCAGTCAGTAAATACACATAAAGAGTTAATTACTACATCCTTGTCCTGACATGGTTTCCAGATATTTCCTTTTGTCAGGGTTATTAGTTGGCCAGCCGGCCATTACTCGATGAGAGTGTGGTAATGAGCTATTCCCTGCCTTGCATTGTGTCAGGATTGTCCAGTTTCCTGGTCAGTTATCTTTTTGCATCAAATGGATGAGGTCTCTACAAGAGATAATGGCTGGTGATTTGAGTACTTCGAAAAGGGTGGGGTGGAGTGGAACTGGTGTCTTATAGACAATAGGAGAGCACCATGGGTGGTATTTGTCTTCAGGAGGACTTGTCTCCTAGCTGTCTGGTGGCTATCAGCCATTTCAATCCAGGTTTAGCTGTTTATGCAAGCCGACTGCTTCATACAGAAATTTCTGGAAAGACCAGGAATCCATTTTGTTATATATTAAAAAGGGCACAAAAATACCGTGTGGTACAGCTTAGATAAAAATACATGTCCACATTCCCCCATTTTGTCCTTCACAAGGACCAACTTAATCCATTCTGATCTTCTACAGTCTCTCTATTTCCATTTCCACACAAGAGCCTTCAGTAGTTGTTGCTACCATAACTCTAGCCGTGGTCTCGGGAGGTAACATGGTTTTTCCCAGCCTGGCACAGCAACACTTAACCAAGACTATCAGCAGGAATATGATCAAACCCTGTACCACAGATCTCCCTAGGGATCCCAACCATCCCGATGCCCAACCCCACAATGTGATATCGTCCTGGCCAACTGTCTGTTTATACTCTATTACCTTTTTCCTAATGTATTCAGCTAGACTGCCGATTTCTTCTGATTTATCTGGGATATACGTACAGCATTCTCCACCTATTAATGCGCATGTCCCTCCTTCCTTGGCTAGGAGATAATCTAAGGCCATACGATTTTGGAGAGCCACTGTTCGATTAGCCATTTCATCATTCACCCCTTCAAAGGCTTGGGAAGTTGCGCTGGCTACTGATTCGACTAAGTTAGCCAGTTCCCGTAACTGCCATTCGGTTGATGCTATTCCATAGGGTGGCACCATTACCTTGAATATTCTATTTAGCCATGTAAAATCCCATTTAAATCTATGACTTCCATAGGCATCCCTTAGGGTCTTTATTGATCTGATAAAGAGTACCACATATCCTAAGTAACAGGACCCTGTCCAGTTAGCTGGTAAGACTTTATGGCCACAAATAAAGCAGGTGCAATTATAGGACATCAGCTCCTGGTCCTTTCGCGCCATCCGTACTCGAGTGGTCTCACCTTCCCACCCTTCACCTGGGGCTTTGTTATGGACCATTGTCCAGCCAACGGTTGCTATCTTTCTCCCATCAGTGGGATTAATTGTGGCTTGCCATTTAGTCATTTGGGAACACTTGCTGCGACCCATTTCTGGTCCTTTAGTCTCATTACTCACTAGGCATATTATACCTTCAGGATTTCCTATTCCGGGAGTAATACTTAGGAAGGGTGGCTGACGGTTATTATGATAATTTGGCTGGTACCATCCCTGGAAGGCTGTAAGTTTATACCCTGCTGACCTCCATTCTGTTAGATCCTTCGGTTCTGACACCTTGGTTAGGTTTGTCCTATTTTGCACTATCAACCATTCTACCATTTCTGATTCGTTAAAGGGGACAGATCTCAGGGGAATACCCCCTTTGGAGTGGACAGGTACATGGGAACATATCCAACAACTCGACAAGTTTCTTTCTTGAGCATACTTATGACTCAGTGCCATAAATACGTTTACTTGCAGTTCCCTTCGATGGCGGGTCTGTACCCCTGGTATAATCAATAATGCAAAGTAAAACCCTGTCAAGCCCAGCACCATCAGTCTCCATAGTCCATACAGTTCCTTATTCAGTCTTCCTTTTTCTGTTCCTCTAGTTCCTTCTTCCCTTCCTCCTGGTCGGGTGCCCTTTTGCAATGGGACGCATGGATCCATGTTGGTCTTTCCTTTACCTTGATTGCAGTATTAGTCGCCAGCAAGACCTGGTATGGTCCTTCAAATCTTGGCTGTAGACTGCTTTTTCTTTTAAAGATTTTGACGTAAACGAATTCCCTGGGCTCCAGGTTATGACACTTCCCTTCCGCTGGCTTGACTTGGGCTTCCTTTACCTGAAAGCTGGAAATACATTTGGTTAGTGCATTACAATAATTCAACATATTTTCCTCCATTTTATGGATGTCTATTTGTTTTGCAGTAAATGGTGCTGTTAAAAGTAGTTGTTGGGGACGTCCCATAACTATCTCATGCGGTGACAGGCCTGTTGTTCTGTTGGTTGCAGATCGCATTAACATCAAAGCTAAGGGCAGCAGTTCTGTCCATTTCAGTCCAGTGTCATTGCATAATTTTGCCAACTTATTTTTAAGCATTCCATTATATCTTTCAACAAGTCCAGCTGATTGTGGATGATACCTGCAATGAAAATGCTGATTAATCTGCAAAGCTTTACACATTTCTCTTATAACAGTTCCCGTGAAATGTGACCGTTATCACTAGAAAGCTTAGCAGGGATTCCGAAGCGCGGTACGATTTCTTTTAACAAACATTTAGCAACAGTAGTGGCATTGGCCTTTTTACATGGAAAGGCTTCAATCCATCTCGAGAACACATCTACAATAACTAATACATACTTGAATCCCATACACATAGGTAATTCAATAAAATCCATTTGTAAATGTACAAAAGGCCCCACTGGATTTGGGTGGGAGGCAGATTCTACCTTTTCCATTTTACCTTGTCTGACAGGTAACACAATTTTCACAGGTTTGTTTTGCAATTGCCGAAATACCTGGTGCATACCAAGTTGCCAAAATATAATCTGCCACCCCTCCCTTTGCCCGCATGTGTGAATGTATGAACACATCGGGCAATCCATGGAAGTAAGGGTCTGGGCGCCACCACGCGGCCGTCGTGGTGAACCCATATTCATTCTGGATTTTTATAACATTGATCCTTCGTCCAGGTCACCACCTCCTCCGTACTGGTCTGTGTCTGAAAGGCCAACACGTCATTAATAGTGGGTGGCAGGTCTGAGCAATTATTTTTTCCTCAGTGGGAACAATGACACCTGCATCCCCCCTTTTGACAGAGCTGCTGACTTAGCTGCATTATCAGCTCTGGCGTTCCCAAGTGTCACCTCATTCGACTGGCCTGTATGTGCTTGGCATTTGATAATGGCAAGTTTCAAGGGGCATTGAATGGCTCGCAGGAGACTTTCTGCTTGTTCTGCATTTTTGATAGTGGTTCCTGAAGAAGTCAAGCACCCGCGAATCTTCCAAATTTGTCCATAGTCATGTGATGCCCCAAAAGCATACCTGGAGTCGGTGTAGATATTAACTGTTTGTCCTTTAGCCAGAATACAGGCTCGCGTTAATGCAAACAATTCGGCTTGTTGGGCTGAAAAGGAGTCTGGAAGAGAGGCTGTTTTGACAACATTAAACTGGGTTACAATTGCATAAGCCGCTCTAGGTTGGCCCCTATCATTTCATAAGGCTGATCCGTCAACATAGTACACTAGATCAGGGTTACACATTGGTACATCTGTTAAATTGATACATGGTTTAGTCACTAATTCGGTTACCATTTCACATGAATGGGGTTCGCCGTCTTCTTCCGTGGGGAGTAGAGTGGCTGGATTTAAGGTAGTACATCTTTTAATGATAAGGTTCGGATTTGATAACAGTTCGACTTCATACTTAGTGGTTCTTGCAGAAGTTAGGTGTGGGGTGGCACATTTAGTAAGTAAAATCTCGACAGAGTGTGGGATATATAAAATGGTCTGATGATTTAGAGTTATTGTCTGAGCCTGTTGTACAGTATAATAGGCTGCTGCCAACGAAGGAAGACATCCTGGTAGTCCGCGTGCCACTGGGTCTAGGTGGGTACTGAAATACGCTACTGGTCACTGCCTGTTCCCATGTAACTGAGTCAAAACAGATTGTGCAAAACCCGACTTGTGGTGAACAAGTAAGTTGAATGTCTTAGTGTAATCTGGTAATCCCAAGGCTGGTGCTGAAGTGAGGGACTGCTTAAGACTCTGGAAAGCATTCCGGGATACTTCATTCCAAATCCTTCTTTAAGCATGGTAAGAATATAGTAGATTAATTCACAGCTCGTAGGTCTTGGACAAACCTCCATTTGTCACTATCGGGCTTCTGAACCGGAAGAATTGGTGTGTTACACGGACTTCTCATTTATGCTTATAGTGATTCACAGATCACAGAATGTAAAGTATTTGTTTTATAATTTTATTAAAAGGCTTCCAAACCCAAGATTTTTCCAATACACCCAAAATGTTGATCAAGGAGATCACCTGAAATATCTCAAAATCTCAATTCAACTGTTGTACTGCCACTCTTTATCTAAAAAAACAAATCCTCTTACTGAGCTAGAAGCTTTCGTGTCAAGATTTTACACCAAGGACAATGGGAGCGTACTCCCCCAGCCTGCAGCCTCGAGAGACCCACAAAGGCTTTTAAAAAAAAAAGGCATTACAACTTCCCTTCCCCGTTCTTTATCTGATTCCTAGACTAAATTTATGTCTTTCAACCCAATGTAATCAATGATTGTGTGTCTTCTTTCGACAAGTAACTGAGCGTGTCAAATAAATTCTCTTTTTTTTTTTAACCGGGACTATGTCTCAACAAACCTATCCTTTGTGCATTTCCTAGCTCCATAACTTCTCATCCGAATAAATCCACACCTGCGTTTCTAACTTAAAATGTCTTAAACTTCCTACATACAGGACAACACTACGAAGGGTTAAAAAAACCTTCATTCTGTTTGAAAAAGTGGGTGGAGTTAAAACAAACAGGCAGTTGCACAATCTTTCCAAACAGGCTTCCAGACACATGAGAAAAAAAACACAGACGCACTCTCATTCAAAGACAGACATTCACAAAAGTCTCTCTTCATTCAATAAAGCTTTTTTTTGTTGGCCAGCTTTATTTTTTTTTGAATCCATAAGTCACTATCAGGTTCTCTTTTTTTTACATATTGATTTACTTCCTCTGTTAATTTTACATGGGCTTGAAGAATCGGAACCCAGGCCTTTTCTATTACTTTCCTTTTTTTTTTCTTTACCTCTTCTACCTGGGTCTCTGTTTATAAGACACTCCTCTAGACATGTTGTTC
This sequence comes from Pristiophorus japonicus, assembly GCF_044704955.1. Lineage (NCBI taxonomy): Eukaryota > Metazoa > Chordata > Chondrichthyes > Pristiophoridae > Pristiophorus > Pristiophorus japonicus. Next base: position 44,498,431 of record NC_091996.1, read on the forward strand.
TCTCTAAATTTAAACGAACCATCGGGTGGAAATGGTCTGTTTTCACCCTTAGTCCACCTTACCCATTTTTTGTTTGGTGGTCAATTGAAGACTGACCACAATTCTGGAGCATAACATAGGCTGGTGTGCCCTTTTGTGGTGTTTTAACTTGCTTCGGCACCCATTCTGGATGATTAAGATTTTCCACAGTTTCTGATCTCACAATCCTTTCGACCAACGAGTTCTCTACGCCCACTTCTCCTGGCCATTACGTGGCCTGAAAAGGCTCTTAATTCAGGCTCAGTCTGGGTGTGTGAGAGATGTTGGCACGAACCAACCATAGTTGATCAATCAGTTACTGTTTCTTTTCTTAATCAATCCTTGTTTTTCCAAATCACAATTTTCCCTAGTGACTCTTCCCGTTTCTCTAATTGCAATGTCGCACAAAGGTATTGCACACAACAGTATAACAAGGACAACTAGGACAAACAATATTCACGCGAGTATACAAATCATAACCTTAAACTCTATCTAAACAAATAATCAATTCTCAGTCTGCGTTGTACGCCACTACAGACCGAGTCCTTAACTTATCTTAATAAAACTTATAAAACTTATGGTCCCATTACCTTAACTCTTATCACATAAGAACCTTCGATCGATTAGCGCTTTTTTTTTTCCTAATCTTATCACATAAGAACCTTTTTTCCCCCTAATCTTATCCCATAAGAACCTTTGATCGACTAGCGCTCTTTTTACCTTTTCCTACTGAAACCTTCCCCAGGCTGTTTCAAGATATTTCCAGAACCAGATCTCTCCTGCCTGCGAGCTGAGAAAGAAATGATCACAAAAAATAACTTTAGCTTTTAAATGTCGAGTCTCGTAGATTGCAGTACCTCCCCTGTGGACAACAGATTACATATGCGATTCAACAGTGAAGAAACCTCTTGTGAGCAAAAGGCTCACCTTGTTTTGGCCACTGAAGCCTTTCACTGGAGAGGCACTATGCCTGTATCCGTTTTACTCACAAGGCAGAGAGTATGCATCTCGGTGGAACCTCCAAGAAGTAACTGTCGAAATCTCGACTTCCGATAAACGACTCAGACACCTTCAGCTCCAGCAGAAGTTTCTTTAATTTACTTGCTAGCAAGGGAAAGATCACACTCAGTCAATGGCTAAATGAACACCTTCGAAATGGTACAATTTCACGAGATATTTATACAGTAAAACCCAAGTTATGGCCTCTCCCTGTGTATTGGCTCTGTCTCGCAGTCAGTGAATACAGATAAAGAGTTAATTACTACATCCTTGTCCTGACATGGTTTCCAGATATTTCCTTTTGTCAGGGTTATTAGTTGGCCAGCCGGCCATTACTCGATGAGAGTGTGGTCATGAGCTATTACCTGCCTTGCATTGTGTCAGGAATGTCCAGTTTCCTGGTCAGTTGTCTTTTTGCATCAAATGGATGAGGTCTCTACAAGAGATAATGGCTGGTGGTTTGAGTACTTCGAAAAGGATGGAGTGGAGTGGAACTGGTGTCGTATAGACAATAGGAGAGCACCATGGGTGGTACTTGTCTTCAGCAGGACTTGTCTCCTAGCTGTCTGGTGGCTATCAGCCATTTCAATCCAGGTTTAGCTGTTTATGCAAGCCAACTGCATTATGCAGAAATTTATGGAGGACAAGGACTCCATTTTGTTATATATTAAAAAGGGCACAAAAATACCGTGTTGTACAGCTTAGATAAAAATACATTTCCACAGGCTTATGGTCCGCAACAATGGTAAACTTATGACCATACAAGTATTTGTGAAACTTCTTGACCCCAAAAATTAATGCCAAAGCTTTCATTTCAATTTGCGCATAATTACTCTCACTGACACTGAGAGTGCGTGAAGCAAAAGCAATTGATCTCTCCTCCCCACTACTTGATACAATACTTAATACTTTCTCCTTGAGTGCATATGGTATGGAATGTGGCTTGTAGAAAACTGATCTAGCGTCCTTCTGTACCCTGACACTCGCCTTGAAGCCTTGGATCGGATTGCCCGTTTCGCAGTACATCTTCGCATACTTCTTGATAACTTCATCCGTTGATGAAAATCTCACTTCCACACAGAAAATCTTACTCCAATCCAGCTTCAGTGAGCTCAACCAATTTCTTCCTAGTAAGGCAGGCTTGTCTCCTTTCACTACCATTAGAGGCAAGTTCTGAAATTGATCTTTATATTTCACCAGTACGGTGATACGATCTACCACAGGAATTTTCTTTCCCGAGTAGCCTCGCCGCTCTAAGAAAGCAATAAAGAAAGGAAAGATAGATTACGAAGGTAAACTTGCGCAAAACATAAAAACAGATAGTAAAAGCTTTTACCGATATATAAAACGGAAGAGAGTGACTAAAGTAAATGTTGGTCCCTTAGAAGCTGAGAAGGGGGATTTAATAATGGGAAATGTGGAAATGTCTGAGACCTTAAACAATTATTTTGCTTCGGTCTTCACAGTGGAAGACACAAAAACCATGCCAAAAATTGCTGGTCACGGGAATGTGGGAAGGGAGGACCTTGAGACAACCACTATCACGAGGGGAGTAGTGCTGGACAGGCTAATGGGACTCAAGGTAGACAAGTTCCCTGGTCCTGATGAAATGCATCCCAGGGTATTAAAAGAGATGGCGGAAGTTATAGCAGATGCATTCGTTATAATCTACCAAAATTCTTTGGACTCTGGGGAGGTACCAGCGGATTGGAAAGCAGCTAATGTAACGCCTTTGTTTAAAAAAGGGGGCAGACAAAAGGCAGGTAACTATAGGCCGGTTAGTTTAACATCTGTAGTGGGGAAAATGCTTGAAGCTATCATTAAGGAAGAAATAGCGGGACATCGAGATAGGAATAGTGCAATCAAGCAGATGCAACATGGATTCATGAAGGGGAAATCTTGTTTAACTAATTTACTGGAATTCTTTGAGGCTATAACGAGCATGGTGGATAGAGGTGTACCGATGGATGTGGTGTATTTAGATTTCCAAAAGGCATTCGATAAGGTGCCACACAAAAGGTTACTGCAGAAGATAAAGGTATGTGGAGTCAGAGGAAACGTATTAGCATGGATAGAGAATTGGCTGGCGAACAGAAAGCAGAGAGTCGGGATAAATGGGTCCTTTTCGGGTTGGAAATCGGTGGTTAGTGGTGTGCCACAGCGATCGGTGCTGGGACCACAACTGTTTACAATATACATAGATGACCTGGAAGAGGGGACAGAGTGTAGTGTAACAAAATTTGCAGATGACACAAAGATTAGTGGGAAAGCGGGTTGTGTAGAGGACACAGAGAGGCTGCAAAGAGATTTAGATAGGTTAAGCGAATGGGCTAAGGTTTGGCAGATGGAATACAATGTCGGAAAGTGTGAGGTCATCCACCTTGGGGAAAAAAAACAGTAAAAGGGAATATTATTTAAATGGGGAGAAATTACAACATGCTGTGGTGCAGAGGGACCTGGGGGTCCTTGTGCATGAATCCCAAAAAGTTAGTTTGCAGGTGCAGCAGGTAATCAGGAAGGCGAATGAAATGTTGGTCTTCATTGCGAGAGGGATGGAGTACAAAAGCAGGGAGGTCCTGCTGCAACTGTATAGGGTATTGGTGAGGCCGCACTGCGTGCAGTTTTGGTCACCTTACTTAAGGAAGGATATACTAGCTTTGGAGGGGGTACAGACATGATTCACTAGGCTGATTCCGGAGATGAGGAGGTTATCTTATGATGATAGATTGAGTAGACTGGGTCTTTACTCGTTGAAGTTCAGAAGGATGAGGGGTGATCTTATAGAAACATTTAAAATAATGAAAGGGATAGACAAGATAGAGGCAGAGAGGTTGTTTCCACTGGTCGGGGAGACTAGAACTAGGGGGCACAGTCTCAAAATACGGGGGAGCCAATTTAAAACCGAGTTGAGAAGGAATTTCTTCTCCCAGAGGGTTGTGAATCTGTGGAATTCTCTGCCCAAGGAAGCAGTTGAGGCTAGCTCATTGAATATATTCAAATCACAGATAGATAGATTTTTAACCAATAAGGGAATTAAGGGTTATGGGGAGCGGGCGGGTAAGTGGAGCTGAGTCCACGGCCAGATCAGCCATGATCTTGTTGAATGGCGGAGCAGGCTTGAGGGGCTAGATGGCCTACTCCTGTTCCTAATTCTTATGATCTTATGTATACGTTCTATCTTGGATTTCTCCAGTTGGAAATCACGCAATTTGTCGAGGTACAGTGACTCCGGTACTACACTCACGGATGCACCCGTGTTGATTTCCATTGGTATCTTGAATCCCGCAACATCTATGTGGATTTTGATGCTTCCCGAATCGCTGTCCGTTAACCTCGTGTTCCTGATGATGTGTAACTCTAACATCTCCTCGTCCTGTTCTTGTTCTTCCATGCTATGTAATCTCTTGGGATTTCTACTCATAGCTTTGAATGCTGGACTCATTGCTTTAAAAGCTGGTTCATCCTTCAGTCGGCATGTCTTCGCAAGATGCCCAGTCTTCCTGCAGAAGAAACACTCTGCCTTCATGTATGGACAACTTTGAGCAATGTATTGTCCCAGGCACCTTTCGCACGACTTCGACACTTTGGTAGAATTTCCAATTTCTGAGACTTTCGGCCATACCCGTCTTTTACTTTGAACCTGCCGGTGATTTACCCTCGATTGACTGATGACTGTAATTATTATTTAATTCTCGAGAATATTGTTTGGCTATGCCCATCGACCTCGCTATCTGACAAGCAATGTCAAAAGTCAAGTCATCCGTCGTCAATAACTTCCTTCAGATCGCATCATTTCTCACCCCACAAACAAAATGATCCCGTAATGCTCGGTTTTGAAAGTTTCCAAAATTACAGTACATCGATAGCTCTATGATGTAATCACTGATAGTCTCATGAATCCCAAAACGATAGCTTTCAGCAATTTCTAATTGGGATTATAGTGCTGCTCCAGCTTCGTTAAAATCTCTCAGTGTTGTGTCCTTTGGCTCGTCAGGCACAAGCAGATTTACAAGGGTTTCGTATAATGTCGGACCCGCCACCGATAAGAACATCGCTTTCTTACGTTCCAACAAAGCTCGGTTCTGGACTGCATTGTCTGGAACTTCGATTATGTTATTTGCAGTGAAATACATTTCTAGCCGATCCACATACGCTTTAAAATGTTCCCGGTCGTTCTATATTCCCCCAAATGTCCCATTACACCTGCCATTTTAATCTCTAGCTGTTCACACCGTGTGCTGTATTTTACCTCGGATTTTGTAGGTTTTTCCAAAGACAGAAACTTCCAAAGTCTCTCTGTCGGCTGGGTGAATCCTTCACCAACAACATTTTTTTCTTGGGCCCGGCCACAAATGACCAGATTTATTGAATTCGGTTTCCCAACTTGCCATGGCGGGATTTTGAACCAACGACCTCTGATTGCTCGCCCTGTTCCATGACCACTATAACACTGTACTTGTACATTAAAAACAAATACATTGCGATATACCGACAGACCAGTACCTATGAGCACTGCTGCATTTGACTGTGGTATCAGCAGGGTAAGGTCGATAAGTTCCTCTAGTCGTTGCACCGACTGCCCCGATTATAATAAGCTGGGGCTGCAATACACAGGAGGTGCAATCGGCCCTGCTGGCTGACTAGAACTTTCAAACTTTGTCTCCTTGAGCAAGAACTTTAAGTATGGGATCTGTTTAAGAATAATTTGACAAAATGCCATAACCCTATTACTCACAACAATACACTGAAAAATCCAACGTGTAAATCATTTGCCTGTTTTATAGTTTAATTTTGGTTAAAACCTTGTAAGTTACACCTTGATACATTTAAAGGACATTAAAAATGTACATTAAAATACACGCTGAATTTAACAGACGTTAAAGATACATATTAAGGTGCAGTTAATACTTTGTAGTTCACATGAACTTGGCAGTAGTTGAGTGAAAATCTAGTCATCTGCTTGGACCCAAAGCAAGCAGAATCAAAACTCCTGTTGTCTTATTGAATTGTTTTGAAGCGAGGAGGGAAGACTCATAATACAAAGGAACAACAACAACTTGCATTTATATTGCACCTTTAATGTCGTACGTCACAGGAGTGCAATCAGACAAAGATTTGACACGGAGCCAAAGTAGGAGACAGTAGAACAGCTTGTTTAAAGAGGTAAGTTTTAAGCAGAGTCTTAAAAGAGGAGAGCCAAAGAGGTTTGGGGAGGGAATTCCGGAGCTTAGGGCCTAGACTGCTTAAGGCACAGCACCAATTGTGGGGTGATGGAAGTTCAGGTAAGGACAGTAGGTTCTTTCCGTAAAGTGTACCAGTTGTTTTTTTATGACAATCCAACAGTTTCATCTTTACCAATTTTCTACTTCCAGATTTATTTTAAATTGAATTCAAATTCACAAACTGATTTGAACTCACATTCTCAAGATTATTAGCCCAGGCCTATTGGATTATTAGTCCAGTAACATCATCATCATCATCATCATCATCATAGGCAGTCCCTCGGAATCGAGGAAGACTTGCTCCCACTCCTGAAGTGAGTTCTTTGGTGGCTGAACAGTCCAATACGAGAGCCACACTCTGTCACAGGTGGGACAGATAGTCGTTGAAGGAAGGGGTGGGTGGGACTGGTTTGCCGCATACTCTTTCCGCTGCCTGCGCTTGATTTCTGCATGCTCTCGGCGTTGAGACACGAGGTGCTCAGTGCCCTCTCTCCACTTACAGCTGTCTTTGGCCAGGGACTCCCAGGTGTCAGTGGGGATGTCGCACTTTATCAGGCTTTGAGGGTGTCCTTGTACTGTTTCCGCTGCCCACCTTTGGCTCGTTTGCTGTGAAGTAGCACCGAGTAGAGCACTTACTTTGGGAGTCTCCTGTCTGGCATGCGAACTATGTGGCCTGCCCAGTGGAGCTGATCGAGTGTGGTCAGTGCTTCAGTGCTGGGCATGTTAGCCTGGACGAGGATGCTGATGTTAGTGCGCCTGTCCTCTACTACATAACCTACATAACCTGCAAAGCCATTAGCAGGATAGGCGCACCGTCAGCATCCTCGTCCAGGCTAACATACCCACCCTCAAAAGGACACCCTCAAAGCCTCCTTGAAAACGTGCAACATCCCCACCAACACCTGGGAATCCCTGGCCCAAGGCCACTCAAAGTGGAGGAGAAGCATCCAGGAAGGGGGCGAACACCTCGAGTCTCTTCGCCGGGAGCAAGTGGAAGCCAAGCGTCGACAGCAGAAGGAGCGCATGACAACCTAAGCATTCCCACCCACTCGTCCCTCCAACCACTGTTTGCCCCATCTGTGTCAGAGACTGTAGGTCCCGCATTGTCAGTCACTTGAGAACTCATTTTTAGTGTGGAGGCAAGTCATCCTCGATTCCGAGGGACTGCCTAAGAAGAAGACATTACACTACTGTACCCCGTGGTGAAGAGAAATAAATATAACAAGAACCCAATATATCAGTGTTAACAAACTTACCCAAATAGAATCGGATTAAGCAATTACAATGTACCTTTTGCAGGTAACTCATTGATTGAATGAATGAATTCATGATGATTATGAATGATTAAGCTGCAATTTAATCAGTGGCTTCAGATGACATTTATGGATTTCATTCCCACTTATAACATCTGGGCTGACACCATTTTGGTGGGGCCCTTCATATGGGTGGCCCAGTAACCTGACGAAAACAGGTAGGTATCTCATTATCACATGTAAATCAGGGTCCTATGATGTACATAGGACCACAATGCAATTTTTGGGATTTTGCTGAGTGGAGTATGTACTGCATAAACCCTGCCCAGTAGAACTGTACATAGAGTGGCCTAATCAACGGTCTTTAAAAGGATCACTATAGGCCACTCCAAAAATACCAAAGGTAAGTTTTATAAATGATTATTGAACACGAATGTTCCACTGGCTCGCCCAATTGCCCTGGCCACTGCGGGTCTTTCCATAACACTCCTTCCCCTCTATCACCTGTCCCTCTTTATAAAATTTGGCTGGCCCGGCTCCACGGAGAAGCTGTTGGATTTCCACCCCACCCCCCCTCTGATCGGCTAGCTGTATGTCCAAGCTCCAAATGAGCGGGAAGCTCATGGGTTAGATTAATGAGGCCCGGCCTCTCGCCGATGACATCGAGCGTGCTCCACCCACCACCCACCGAATGTCCGCCCTACTAAAAATTGGCCCCCATCAGTATGGGTAGGCTAAATAAGTATCAGAGCTATTGCAGACAAGCCTAAACCACTCTTCATCCAATTTCCACATGCATACACTTTCCAACAACAGTTACTGGACTGTGATCAAGAATAACCTGTGTTACTGACAAATTCTAGCATCTCAGCATCAACCTAAAATTTCATCTTTGTTTTTTTTTAGGAAATAAGACTTTGTGTACCTCTTAACCACCTTCCCCCTCCCTTAACATTAGATTCATTGGATTGTTGTTTGAGTTACATAGAAACATAGAAAATAGGTGCAGGTGTAGGCCATTCGGCCCTTCAAGCCTGCACCACCATTCAATATGATCATGGCTGATCATTCACCTCAGTACCCCTTTCCTGCTTTCTCTCCGTACCCCTTGATCCCTTTAGCCGTAAAGGCCATATCTAACTCCCTCTTGAATATATCTAATGAACTGGTATCAATGACTCTCTGCGGCAGGGAATTCCACAGGTTAACAACTCTCTGAGTGAAGAAGCTTCTCCTCATTTCAGTCCTAAATGGCCTATCCCTTATCCTAAGACTGTGTCCCCTGGTTCTGGACTTCCCCAACATCGGGAACATTCTTCCCGCATCTAACCTGTCCCGTCCCATCAAAATTTTATATGTTTCTATGAGATCCCTTCTCATCCTTCTAAACTCCAGTGTATAAAGGCCCAGTTGATCCAGTCTCTCCTCATATGTCAGTCCAGCCATTCCTGGAATCAGTCTGGTGAACCTTTGCTGCACTCCCCCAATAGCAAGAACATCCTTCCTCAGATTAGGAGACCAAAACTGAACACAATATTCCAGGTGAGGCCTCACCAAGGCCCTGTACAACTGCAGTAAGACCTCCCTGCTCCTATATTCAAATCCCCTAGCTATGAAGGCCAACATGCCATTTGCCTTCTTCACCGCCTGCTGTACCTGCATGCCGACTTTCAATGACTGATGAACCATGACACCCAGGTCTCGTTGTACCTCCCCTTTTCCTAATCTACCACCATTCAGATAATATTCTGCCTTCGTGGTTTTGCCACCAAAGTGGATAACCTCACATTTATCCACATTATACTGCATCTGCCATGCATTTGCCCATTTACCTAACCTGTCCAAATCACCCTGAAGCCTCTTAGCATCCTCCGCATAGCTCACACCGCCACCCAGTTTAGTGTAATCTGCAAACTTGGTCATATTACATTCAATTCCTGCATCCAAATCATTAATGTCTATTATATAGAGCTGGGGTCCCAGCACTGAGCCCTGCAGCACTCCACTAGTCACGGCCTGCCATTCCGAAAAGGACCCGTTTATCCTGACTCTCTGCTTCCTGTCTGCCAACCAATTCTCTATCCACGCCAGTACATTACCCCCAATACCATGTGCTTTGATTTTGCACAAAAGGCCTTTTGAAAGTCCAAATACACCACATCCACTGGTTCTCCCTTGTCCACTCTACTAGTTACATCCTCAAAAAATTCCAGAAGATTTGTCAAGCATGATTTCCCTTTCACAAATCCATGCTGACTTGGACCTATCATGTCACCTCTTTCCAAATGCGCTGCTATTTCATCCTTAATAATTGATTCCAACATTTTCCCCACTACTGATGTCAGGCTAACCGGTCAATAATTTCTTGTTTTCTCTCTCCCTTCTTTTTTAAAAAGTGATGTTACATTAGCTACCCTCCAGTCCATAGGAACTGATCCAGAGTTGATAGACTGTTGGAAAATGATCACCAATACATCCACTATTTCTCGGGCCACCTCCTTAAGTACTCTGGGATGCAGACAATCAGGCCCTGGGGATTTGTCGTTCTTCAATCCCATCAATTTCCCCAACACAATTTCCCGCCTAACAAGTTTATCCTCAGTTCCTCCTTCTCACTAGATCCTCGGTTCCCTAGTACATCCGGAAGGTCATTTGTGTCTTCCTTCGTGAAGACAGAACCAAAGTATTTGTTCAATTGGTGTGCCATTTCTTTGTTCCCCATTATTAATTCACCTGCTGCAACTGCAAGGGACCTATGTTTGTCTTCACTAATCTTTTTCTCTTCACATATCTAAAGAAGCTTTTGCAGTCAGTTTTTATGTTCCCGGCAAGCTTCTTCTCGTACTCTATTTCCCCCCTCCTAATTAAACCCTTTGTCCTCCTCTGCTGAATTCTAAATTTCTCCTAGTCCTCAGGTTTGCTGCTTTTTCTGGCCAATTTATATGCCTCTTCCTTGGATTTAACACTATCCTTAATTTCCCTTGTTAGCCACAGTTGAGCCACCTTCTCTGTTTCATTTTTACTCCAGACAGGGATGTACACTGTTGAAGTTCATCCATGTGATCTATAAATGTTTGCCATTGCCTATCCACCGTCAACCCTTTAAGTATCATTTGCCAGTCTATTCTAGCCAATTCACGCCTCATGCCGTCGAAGTTAGCTTTCCTTAAGTTTAGGACCCTAGTTTCTGAATTAACTGTGTCACTCTCCATCTTAATAAAGAATTCCACCATATTATGGTCACTCTTCCCCAAGGGGCCTCGCACAACAAGATTGCTAATTAGTTCCTTCTCATTACACATCACCCAGTCTAGGATGGCCAGCTCTCTAGTTGGTTCCTCAACATATCGGTCAAGAAAACCATCCCTAATACACTCCAGGAAATCCTCCTCTACCGCATTGCTACCAGTTTAGTTAACCCAATCTATATGTAAATTAAAGTCGCCCATGATAACTGCTGTACCTTTATTGCACACATCCCTTATTTCTTATTTGATGCTGTCCCCAACCTCACTACTACTGTTTGGTGGCCTGTACACAACTCCCACCAGCGTTTTCTGCCCTTTGGTATTCCGCAGCTCCACCCATACCAATTCCACATCATCCAAGCCAATGTCCTTTCTTACTATTGCATTAATTTCCTCCACCCCGCCTCCTTTTCCTCTCTGTCTATCCTTCCTAAATGTTGAATACCCCTGGATGTTGAGTCCCCAGCCTTGGTCACCCTGGAACCATGTCTCTGTGATGCCAATTACATCATCTCCATTAACTGCTATCTGCGCAGTTAATTCGTCCACCTTATTCCGAATACTCCTCGCATTGAGGCACAGAGCCTTCAGGCTTGTCTTTTTAACAAACATTGCCCCTTTAGAATTTTGCTGTAATATGGCCCCTTTTGTTTTTTGCCTTGGGATTCCCTGCCCTCCACTTTTACTATTCTTTTTATCTTTTGCCTCTGTCTCCCTTTTATTTCCCTCTGCCTCCCTGCATAAATTCCCATTCCCGTGCCATATTAGTTTAACTCCTCCCCAACAGCACTAGCAAACACTCCCCCTAGGACATTGGTTCCGGTCCTGCCCAGGTGCAGACCATCCGGTTTGTACTGGTCCCACCTCCCCCAGAACCGGTTCCAATGCCCCAGGAATTTGAATCCCTCCGTTCTGCACCACTCCTCAAGCTACGTATTCATCTGAGCTATCCTGCGATTCCTACTCTGATTAGCATGTGGCACTAGTAGCAATCCTGAGATTACTACTTTTGAGGTCCTACTTTTTAATTTAGCTCCTAGCTCCCTAAATTCGTCTTGTAGGACCTCATCCCGTTTTTTTACCTATATCGTTGGTACCTATGTGCACCACGACAACTGGCTGCTCACCCTCCTTTTTCAGAATGTCCTGCACCCGATCCGAGACATCCTTGACCCTTGCACCAGGAAGGCAACATACCATCCTGTAGTCTAGGTTGCGGCCGCAGAAACGCCTATCTACTCCCCTTACAATCGAATCCCCTATCACTATAGCTCTCCCACTCCTTTTCCTGCCCTCCTGTGCAGCAGAGCCACCCACGGTACCATGAACTTGGCTGCTGCTGCCCTCCCCTGATGAGTCATCCTCCTCAACAGTACTCAAAGCGGTGTATCTGTTTTGCAGGGGGATGACCACAGGGGATCCCTGCACTACCTTCCTTCCACTGCGCTTCCTGTTGGTCACCCATTTACTATCTGGCTGTGTACCCTTTACCTGCGGTGAGACCAATTCGCTAAACGTGCTATTCACGTTATTCTCAGCATCGTGGATGCTCCAGAGTGAATCCACCCGCAGCTCCAGTGCCGCAATGCAGTCTGTCAGGATCTGCAGGCGGACACACTTCCTGCACGCGTAGTCGTCAGGGACACCGGAAGCATCCCTGAGTTGCCGCATAATACAGAAGGAGCATAACACGTGTCTGAGCTCTCCTGCCATGACTTAACCCTTAGATAAACTTAATTTGGCAACAACAATGCTAAATGTTACTTACTGATAAAGAAAAGAGAACAAAAAACTACTTACCAATCACCAGCCAATCACTTACCCCCTTGGCTGTGATGTCACCTTTCGTTTTCTTTCTACTTTTTTGCCTTCTCTCCCTGCAGCTGCACTGGCTGGCCGTTATAGGCCTCCCCACAATCCCTGGACTCATGCCTCAGCGACCATGAACTCCCGCTGTCTCTCGCAGCTTTTTTTTGGCCTCGGACGCTCCTCGGACTCACGCCTCAGCGACTACGAACTCCCACTGCCTCTTGCGGCCTTTCTCGGCCTCGGACGATCCCCGGACTCACGCCTCAGCGACCACGAACTCCCGCTGCCTCTCGCGGCCTTTATAGGCTTCGGAGTTGCAATATTTTAATCTAACATATGGACAGTTATCTTCATGGTTCCAATAAAGTTGCATGATCTGGGTGTAGTAAGGTAAACGTGCAAAATGCTTTTAATGGGTACTATGGACGCTGATATAGCAGAGCGACAGGTCGCACCCGATTTGCCTGTGCATACAGACCACTGCTAACTTCGACTTTTTTTAAGCACCTTTTTGGCGCCCACTTGAAATGGGCACAGGCCTAATTTCTATATTGAAATCAGATCCTGTTTCGATTTGCAACACGAATCTCCTCCCGTTTCATTTATCTGATTTTGGTCTTTCAGTATATCTTTCTATTCTCTTTTTTCTCTTGTATTTGTTTAGTCTCATTCTAAAAGCATCTAAGCTATTTTCCTCAATCACTTCCTGTGGTAGCGAGTTCCATATTCTAATCACTCTCTTGAGTAAATAAATGTCTCCTTATTTCTCTAGTGGATTTATTAGTAACTCTCTTGTATTTTGGCCCCTAGTTTTGTATTCTCCCACAGTGGAAACATTCTCACCACATCTAACCTGTCCAACCCATTCATAATTTTAAAGACCTCTGTCAGGTCTCCTCTGAGTCTTCTCTTTCCTAATGAAAAGAAAACTACAACCTGTTCAATCTTTCCCAATAGCTGTAATCTTACAGTTTTGGTACCATCCTTGTAAATCTTTTTTGCATTTTCTCCAGTGCTTCTATGTCCTTTTTATAGGATGGAAACCAGAACTGTGTACAGCACTCTAACTGTGGCCTGACCAGGGTCCTATACAAGTTTAACATAACGTCACTACTTTTGAATTCTATTCCCCTAAAAATAAATCACAGTGCTTTATTAGCATGTTTAATTGCTTTACTGATGTGCGATGCTGCTTTTAATGATTTGTTCACCTGTAACCCCAGATCCCTTTGCTCTTCTACCACATTCAGTTTCTTATTTTCTATGGTGTAGGTGATGTTTCTATTCTTCCTACCAAAGTGCATCACCTCACGTTTATCTACGTTAAAGTTCATTTGCCATTTAATTGGCCAGTCTGCAAGTTTTTAATGTCTTCTTGTATATTCTTGTATTATGCTACATTCTAGTGTTAGCTATACCTTCAAATCTTTGATTACCATGAACAAGGACCATTTGGAAATTAGCACACACAGGTCATAGTTTTACTTTTTAGCTAATGAGAATTTTGGAATGGAACTACTATAAGATAAAATGGTCTGATGTTCAGGGAATGGTTCTAATTCGTCTAATTTTTTCCTAAGTGCACAATCAAATACTAATTGGGACATGCTGTGCAGAATCAATGGGCTGGGATACCAGCAAAGGAGGAAACGGGAAGCCACATTGTTACCTCAAGCACAAACAAACCATCACCATGCTACCAGTTTCTGTGGCGGAAAATGAGCCAGTTAATGTTACTGGAAGCAGAGGCACCAATGGGTTTAGGAGAAATGGGTTCCCTGCTAGTAAGTGAATGAGAAACAGAATGGGATTGAGAGAAAAAAAGGTGTGTGTGAAGGAAAGAGAGAGGGAATGAGACCAGAGCAAAGAGGGAATGAAAGAGAAGAGGGAATGAGAAAGGGAAGACAGGGTAAATGAAAGGTAGAGCAAAAGAGAAAAGGGAAAAGAGGGAATGAGACACACAAGGGTGGAGGAAATGAGACAAAGAAAAACAGCGAGAGAGAGAAAGGGATATAAAAGAGACAGACAGACCACAAGAGAGACACAGATAATGGAGAAAAATTAGAATAAAAGGAAATGAGACACAGAGGGCTCGATTTTTCCTACCGAGGTGGGAGAGAGGCGGGCGACTCCGATCCTGGCTCCATATCAGCTTCCCCCACGACTTTCTCTAGATTGGGCTTGTTAAGCCCACTCTGCAAGATTCCCGACCAATTAAAAGGAAGCAGGACTAAAGATGTCATTTGATGACCTATCATCAGTAGGTTTCCTTTCAGGGTCCATGCCCACATACATTTTGATAGTTGTGCTGTTAGTGTTCTGCAGCTTTGAGGTACTGCGCACACTGACAAGCGCTGTACAAAGGTGCACGGCTGCACCAAGGCTCTCCCATGACTCCCTCCATATGTTTATGGAGGGAGTCACAGCATGCAGGGAGGTTCTCTTCCCTTCCCAAGGGCGGAAGAGACTTCCCCAGGGCATCATTGCAACCTGGTTGCCCATTGTACAGGAGGGCACAAGCAGGGATGTCATCAGGTGGCGCAAACCTTTCAATGATCTCAGTAGATCACAAAACGTTACTGCAAAGCCACACGCAACCTCATCCTGCTGTGCCTTTCATCACATCCCCATCACTCTGTCTTCCCTATCCTACTCCTGCAAATCTTTACTCACACCAGCTCACGCCAACCTGGCTCATCATGTGATAGCCAGGGTGTACAACGTCAAGTGAAGTAAATGTAGTGAGGCCATCTGGCAGCAAAGTGGTCAGATGCTGATGCCCTGTATCCTGTGCAGCATCAGATGATTGCGGAGAAGATTGGTGCTGTTGTCAGTGCTGCTGGTGTGCCTGGTGATGTTGGTGTGCCTGGTGATATTGATTTTGGGGCTGCTTGTGGTGGGATTCTGAGGACCAAGGTGAGATTTTTTCAAGAGCACCGATGCTGCTGGAATAGATGCCAGATTCTAAGATTGGAAATTGAACAGCTTTGAAATGGTAGGTTTTATACTACTTTCTGCAGCAATCAGGTAGTCAAACCAATCCGGATTTGTTGAGAACCAGATTTGAAGAGACACACTTACCTGATGTGATCCCTAAGGGATGGGAATTTTGTAAAAAACTTGGTAAAATGGTTAGGACCTGGAAAAATGCTGCTTAAATAGCTTTAAGCAGCTTCTTAACTATCTCAATGGCCTGAGACGCCATTTAGTGATGGGTTTGCAATTCACAGGCAGAGCTGGCACTTGGCAAATTCATAAGCAGGCGGGTTCAGAGTGGACTTCCACCCCGCTGTCAATCACGACCATTTTGACAGTGGGCTCGCCTCCAAACTTGCACTCGCAGGGTTGGTAAGATTCCGGCCAGAGAGAGAGAAATGAGAGAAGGAGAAAAACCTGAACAGAGAGACCTGGAGGGTTCACATACACAAATCTTTGAAGGTGACAGGACAAGTTGATGAGGCTGTTAAAAAATATACGAGATCCTTGACTTTATAAATAGAGGCATAAAGTACAAAGCAAGGAAGTTATGATAAACCTACATAAATCACTATAGCAATGCAGAATAACAAGGCCATAAAAAAGTAAAACAAAGCATTTGGGTTCATTTCTAGAGGGATAGAATTCAAAAGCAGAGAAGTTATGTTAAACTTGTACAGAACCTTGGTTAAACCTTGGAGTACAGTTCTGGTCTACATATTACAAAAAGGAGATAGAGATACTGGAGAAGGTGCGTAAAAGGTTTACAAGAATGACATCAAATCTGAGAGGTTATAACTATCAGGAAAGAGAAAGCTGAAGGGTGACCTAATAGAGAGCTTTAAAATTATGAAGGAAATTGATAGGGTAGACGTAAAAATTATGTTTTCACTTGTGGGGAAGTTCAAAATTAGGGGCCATGAATACAAGATGGTCACTAATAGATCCAATAAGGAATTCAAGAGAAACTTCTTTACCCAGAGACTGATTAGTATGTAGAACTTGCTACCACATGGAGTATTTGAGGCGAATAGAGTAGAAGCATTTAAGGGGAAGCTAGATAAGTACACATGGGTTAAAGGAATAAAAGGCTATGCTAATAGGGTGCGGTGAAGTAGGATTGAAAGAGGCTCGAGTGGAGCATAAACACCGTTTGATCCAAATGACCTGGTTCTGTGCTGTAATTTCTATGTAATTCTATGTAAAAAGGGATGTGAGGAAAGTGGAATTGGGAGGGATGATGAAAGAGAGAGAGAAAGATGGGAAAGAGAGTGAGGGCAAATGAGGCAAGGAGAGGGGTAGAATGACAGAAAGAGCCAGAGGATGCGACTAAGAAAATTCAATTAAGATTTCAAGTGCACAGTTGGAAGCAAAAACAAATCACATTTATATAGCACCTTTAGTATAAAAAGCCTTTAAGGTGTTTTACAGAATTGGTATAATGAAAGTGGTTGCCGAGCCGGGAAGGAAGAAATCAGGAATAGTGGCCAAACGCGAGGTCGAAGAAATGGGTTTTGAGGATGTTTTTAAAGGCGGAGAGAGATGCAGAGGTGGAGAGATTTAGGGAAGGAGTAAGACTGAGGCAGCTGAAGACGCTACCACCAATGGTGGGCTTGAAGGTGTGTGCAGGGGGTTGAGTTGAAGGTCAGAGTCAGAGTATTTTGGAGGGGAAGAAGACCTGGAAGAGATGGGGGTGAGGCAAGGTCATGAATGGATTAATAGACGAGGACAAGGATTCTGTGTTGGAGGATGGGGAGCGAGTCTAGGTCAGTGAGGGGGAAGGCGGGGAACGGTAGGTCAGTGGGATTTATTGTGGGATATGTAAGGGGGAGGGTGTGTTTGGGGTGTGTGTGGTCTCTATGAGGGGGTCAGGTTCCCTTCTGACCAACTTGAGCGGTTTCGAATCGCTCCCCCTCCCTTGGATTCTGTACTCTGGATTTATTTGGGGGGTGTGACAAAAGTGCAGAGGTCACTGGTTTGATGCAAAGAACTTTGTTTTTAGTACAGTCAGGGTAATACAGGCTTATTACTCTAGTAAGAAAATACACGGCCAAACTTACAATCACTTTAATAAAGAACAAGACAAGGAAAGGTACAAGGTCAAACTTATAATCACTCTAATAAAGTACCATACACTACACATTCAAAGGGGGTTGCAGTAAAATTTTCCCTCCCACCTCCCAATTCTAGCCAGGTTAGACTCCAGGGTGGTAGGGACTTATCCTTTTGATAGTTAATGGTAGATGGTGATGTTCTTCCTTCCTTCAGGATTTCAAGACTTCGAGGCTGGAGAAGTTAGTTTTACAACTATCACGTTGGTTTCTCTCCTTGTCTTGATGAAGTAGTAGCGACCACCTCTCTCCCCCACTAACCTCTGTTGAAAACAGTGGCCAGTTATACGATTTCAGTGTTCTAATCTCGCCACCAAATCTCTTCACAATCCTTTGTATAATTTTAGCGGGCTTGGTTCTTCTTTGTAATATTTTGTCGGGCTCGTTAAAGTTGATATGTCTTGGGTGGGTTGATCTTTGACAAACTGTTTCCTGATGGAAATATTAGTTTGGTAATTGCAATGTTCTTTTGTGCTTAGTCTTTCGCATACAGGCTGGATTGGGCCTCTTTGTGATGTATATGCTGTAAATGGTTTGTCCAGACCCATGTTGATGGGGAGCTATCTCTGGGTGATACTGTGATGGTAATGTCTCTTGTGGAGGAAGATTTCCAAATACTCATTCTTCCAGACAGGTTACCTCAGTCCTCACACCCAGACAGTTCCAATAATCAAGTGGGCTTCCTTTGTTCCCTAGGTCCACCCACAGGCTTGAATTTGTCTTGTAAAAGTTCATACTTCTATTAAAGTTCATAGTTTCTTCCATAAGCACTTTAGAGTTCCAAACTTTTCGGTAGATAGTCCCAAATTAAATTTCCTTTCGAATGAGCCCAAACACAGCAGGGGGTTCTGGTGAATTTTGCTCTCTGCAGATAGCACATATGTGGCAGAACATGTTAAAAGTCACACTCTTGGCCTTGGTTTCAAGATTTCTTGTATGGTGCACTTGGAATCAGTGAAATGATCTAGTATACAACATACACAATATTTCAAACTTGTGGCGGTTCTCAGCTGCATCTTCTCTTCCCAGCTCTTGAGCTGTGACAGGTTAGCCACTCCTGTCGCAGAGTAAGGAACAATAGGATTCTAATCTGCTTCTTTTGCTGAGCATATTTACTCAGCCAATCAGGGTTGACTTTGTGGGCACCAGATGCCTAGGTTACAGCTCCAATCGTTCAGCTTTCGAAGAGTTCACAATTTGCAACGCAGAGAACAAGAGCTAGTTGTGGAATTTCATCACTGCAATTTGCCCAGCTTCATGAATCACTGTGGTGCGACAGCTCTTTGTGTCTCAAAGGTCAGCAGCATAGTGAAACTTAACACTTTTCTCTCTGGCGCTTGCCTCTTGCTCAGGTGCTTGTTGTGGTCTGACTGACTCCTTCCTGTCACAAGCAGACTGCCGTTCCGATTGTCTGCAGCGCAGTGCCTGAAACTGCAGCAACGGCAACATTAACAGATTCAAACATACATGGCAGAGGTTCTCTTTGCAGAATTTTAAAGGTGATGCCTCCTCACTGTTATATTCTTTGCTTCAACTTAAGCTTGTTTTACATCTGCTGACATCGCTTGCTTGTCTTGATCATCATCAGTGGTGCATCCGTGTAGCTAAGACTGAGCAGGGAAACTTTCAGTTTCGCAATTTGCATGTAGTTTAGAATTAGCTTCTATTAGCAACTATTAAGTTGGAGAATAATTTTGGCTAACAGTAGTGCGTACTCCAGCAAAATCTTGTAGTGAGATGTTCTCTCTCTCGGTTAGCATTAATGGTTTTGATCTCTATTCTGTTTTTGCTATTTTAAGCTTCTAATTCGTTTCCTGTTTTCAAGCACCTTGATTATTTTTCTTTTTGCATATTCATTGTGATTATCTGGAATGAGGAAAGCTACTAATTTTTCATTTCCTGTCCGTTATAGCAAAGTTGATGTTTATGTTCATCCTGATGTACATCTTAGACATGTACAGATAATCAGTTTTATAAGTTTGAGGTTTGCTTGTTTTTGGAGATGTAATATTCTTACCGTCAGTAAATTTAGCAAAAGAAGCAGGCATGGACACAGCAGGAATGGCTCTTCTTGGGTTTAAAAAAAAACTCATAGCGGTAAAATTATGGGCAGGAAAAATGTCATTAATAAAGTTGGGGAAATCCCCATTGGAATTATAGGGACATTGCCATCCTGGCATTTTAGCAAGTTTATGAAATGTGCATTGATGTCATTGCAATACCAATTAGGACTACTATTGCTAATATTTTTTAAGGTAAAAAAAATTGCTAAGAGCTGCATTGCAATGGTCTGCGTGAAATGATACTGCTATTATACCGCACCTTCTAGTTTGACATTGGTATCTGATTTTGAGCAAATGGGAGAAAAGCTGCACACTGCACAATGTGTGACTACCAGAATGGGTTCAGCTAATCATCGTTAAAATAATGGTGACATTTTTAAAGTTAATGAAGAGCTTATGATCCTGCTGATATTTTACTAATATTAGAAATGTAAAAGGAAGTCTGTTGGAATACTAAATTGTATCGAGATGGCCTCATGCTGGAGGTGAGCTCAGAATCGATACCTAAACCCAAATTCAATTCAATTTTGCTTCAGTTATTCTTCCCATTTTATACCTATGCAAAGCTGAAATTGCTTCACAGTGATGAAGCTGCACAGTGGAACTGCACTGTTAGAAACTGCATACATTGCATACATTTTCTCAGCAGCTAACAAATCTTCTTTGATAACTTTTTGGATAGGCTCCCCTGGTTGCTTCAGAACATGAGCTTAGGCCAACAATTCTCAGACACTGCAACAGTGGCTCCTTCTCATTACTGCTCATGGGATCTTGCTGTGTGCAAGTGGCTGCAGCGTTTGCATACACTGCGATCACTGCAGCTAATGGTGAGCCTATGTAAAACCTTAATAGGACTTCAGTTAGAATAATGTTTGTAGTGTTAGACGCCCCACTTTCCGAAGGATTTTGTGGCCTTAGATAGGGTAAAATGCACATTCACTAGGATACTGCCTGGTATGAGGAAATACAAATACGGAGACAGGCTTGAAAAAATTGGGTCTTTTTTCATCAGAGCAACACATGTTATGGGACAATACAACAGATGTGATTAAAAATATGAATGGGTGGGACAGGGTAGATAGAAGCAGACTGTTTCCAGTAGTTGAGGGGTCAAGAATGAAACTCCAAAGATACAAGATTACATGTAAGAGATTTAATATAGGGAGCAGGAGAAAGTTTTTTTACCCAGAGCATTATAAGGCTGTGGAATTCACTTTCCAGGCAGAAACTATGTTAACATTCAAGATTAGATTGGGCAGGTGAATAAGAAAAACAGAGTTGAAGTGTCATTGGAACAGGGTAGGTAAATGTGAATGTTTGCTTGGTTGGAGGTTAAACACTGATATGGACTGATTGAGGCGAATGACCTGTTTCTGCATTATAACTTTTATGTGCATTTCTATATGTCACAGATATTGGTTCACCAATCTTGTGTTTCTCCTGGGGAGTTGCACTCAAAGGAAGCATGAGTCTAAGACCATTGCTGCAATGCTGTAGACCTATCTCTGATCCCTGCTCCTTTTAAGTGCAACTCTCTGTAGAGATAGTTGGGTCAGCCAATTTACCCTTATTTGTGAAGCTTTTTAAAATATTTTTGAGAGACATGATGCTTAGGTGCTGCATTACAGCCAATTGTTTTGTATAAGATCTCTTTTACTCTGAACGGCATCTGGTCACACACCTCGGTGTAAACACAACAGGCCTGAATTTGCGTCCCCTACGGGCGTGTATGAGGTGCGCACACACCGTAAGGCCCCCGCAAGTTCTGAGTTAAGGCATACGAAACACATGTGCCTAAACCCAGAACTTGTGATCCAAAGGTAAAGAGCCTCCATGGGTGGAGAAGTGGGCTATTTGCCCAACTCCTGCCCAGCGAATGTCCTTGAAATTCTTACGACTGATAAAAGCAGGTGTATGGCCCGTTTTTTTATCAACGTAAGACTTTAAAGAACTAAAAAATAGATTAAAAAAAATAATTTAAACATTTGAAATCCTGTTAATCGAATCATAGAATCATTGAAATTTACAGCACAGAAGGAGACCACTTCAGCCCATTGTGTCCGCGCTGGCTGACCAAGAGCTGTCCAGCCCAATCCCACTTTCCAGCTCTAGGTCTGTAGCTCTGTAGGTTACTGTACTTCAAGTGCACATCCAAGCATTTTTTAAATGTGGTGAGGCTTTCTGCCTCTACCACCCTTTCAGGCAGCGAGTTCCAGACCTCACCACCCTCTGGGTGAAAACATTTCTCCTCATATCTCCTCTAACCTTTCCCCCAATTACTTTAAATCTATGCCCCCTGGTTGTTGACCCCTCTGATAAGGGAAACAGGTCCTTCCAATCCACTCTATCCAGGCCCCTCATGATCTTATACACCTCAATCAGGTCTCCACTCAGTCTCCTCTGTTTCAAAGAAAACAGACCCAGCATCTCCAATCTTTCCTCATAGCCAAAATTCTCCAGTTCAGGCAAATTCTTGTAAATGCCCTCTGCACCCTTTCCAGTGCAATCACATCTTTCCTGTAATGTGGTGACCAGAACTGCACACAGTACTCCAGCTGCGGCCTAACCAGTGTTTTATACAGTTCAAGCATAACCTCCTTGCTCTTGTATTCCATGCCTCGACTCATAAAGGCAAGTATTCCATATGCCTTTTTAACCACCTTATCTACCTGGCCTGTTACCTTCAGGAATCTGTGGACCTATACTCCAAGGTCCTTTGTTCCTCTACACTTTTCAGTGTTGTACCATTTAATGTCTATTCCCTTGCCTTGTTAGACCTCCCCAAATGCATTACCTCACACTTATCTGGATTGAATTCCATTTGCCACTGTTCTGCCCACCTGACCAGTACATTGATATCTTCCTGCAGTCCGCCGCATTCTTCTTCACATGGCCTATTTTACTGCCATCTGCAAACTTCTTAATCATACCCCCAATATTCAAGTCCAAGTCATTGATATATACCACAAAAAGCAAGAGATCTAGTACTGAGCCCTGCGGAGCCCCACTGGACACAGCCTTCCAGTCACAAAAATACCCATCAATCATTACCCTTTGCTTCCTGCCTCTGAACCAATTTTGGATCCAACTTGCCACTTTGCCTTGGATCCCATGGGCTTTTACTTTCATGACCAGTCTGCCATGTGGAACCTTATCAAAGGCTTTGCTAAAATCCATATACATTACATCATACACACTGCCCTCATCGACCCTCCTTGCTACCTCCTTGAAAAATTCAATCAAGTCAGTCAGACCTTACCTAAACAAATCCATGCTGACTGTCCTTAATTAATCCACATTTTTCCAAATGAAGATTTATCCTGTCCCTCAGATTTTTTCCAATAATTTTCCCACCACTGAGGTTAGGCTGATTGGCCTGTAATTACTCGGTCTACCCCTTTCTTCCTTTTTAAACAGAAGTACAACATTAGCAGTCCTTCAGTCCTCTGGCACCATGCCTGTAGCCAGAGAAGACTGGAAAATGATGGTCAGAGTCTCTGCTATTTCATCTTTTGCTTCTCTTAATAGCCTGGGATACATTTCATCTGTGCCTGGGGATTTATCCACTTTCAAAGCTGCTAAGCCCCTTAATACTTCCTCTTTCGTTTAATATTTGACACTCCTCTTCCCTCATTGCAAAGTCTGCATCGCCCCTCTCATTTGTGAAAACAAATGCAAAGTATTCATTAAGAATCATACCCACATCTTTTGCCTCCACACACATACTTCCTAATAGGCCACACTCTTTCTCTAGTTATCCTCTTGTTCTTAATGTATTTATAAAACATCTTTGGGTTTTCCCTGATTTTACTTGCCAACATTCTTTCATGATCTCTCTTTGCTTTCCTGATATATTTTTTATTGCACACCTGCATTCTTATACTACTCTAGAGTTTCTGCAGTGTTGAGTTCTCGGTAATTGTCATAAGCTTCCCTTTTATTCTTTATCTTACCCTGTATGTCCCTTGACATCCAGGGGGCTCTAGATTTGTTAGCCCACCCTTTTTTTTTAAGGGAACATATTTGCTCTGTACCCCCAGGATCTCCTCATCGAATGCCTCCCACTGCTCTGACACTGATTTAGCATCAAGTAGCCGTTTCCAGTCCAATTTGGCCAAATCTCATTTCAGCTCAGCAAAATTGACTTTACCCCAATTGAGAACATTTTTTTCCTGGTCCATCTTTATCCTTCTCCATAACTATCCTAAATCTTACTGAATTATGATTACTTCCACCAAAATACCCACTGATACCCCTTCCACCTGTCCCTCTTCATTTCCCTAAACCAAGTCCAGAACTGCCCCCTCCCTTTTTGAGCTTGTTACATACTGGCTAAAGAAGTTCTCCTGAATGCATTTTAGGAATTCTGCACCCTCTGTACCATTCACATGACTTTTTTCCCAGTTAATATTAGGGTAGTTGAAATCCCCCTTTTCTCCTTTAATAAGGTAAGTTTATTTTTAGACCCTTTAAAATATGTAAGTTTATTTTTTTAATTACATTTTTGTTTTAAATAATTAAATTCCATTTTGATTAATTTGACATATGTGATTTTTAAAATTTATTTTCATTGTGTGTTTTTGGCGGTATTCCCATTCATAAGGTGGTTCTGTTCAAACGAAATTGCCATAAATATGAATGGGAATACCCCAACTCTGATAAGTTGGGCTGGCTCACATGGTACCAGGGATGTGTACGAAGCTCATACGCTCCTGGGATATATGGGCCTCTACGAAGGTCTTCGCGTCGAGGCCCAGAACCACAAGTCTCCGGACCACCAGGTTATTTCAATGACATTTTTGCGGTCAGAGGCATCCGCCCACAGGAAGCCTCCGGCCGCAAATTCTGGGCCAAATCTTCTGCAAGTCTGGTCCCAAATGTAGTAAGACAAAAAAAAAATCACTTCAAAAAATAATTGCTATTTGATTGTGTCTCCTGAGGAAAAAGCTTGAAATATTTTAAAATATATAGATTGAAAATATCAATTAATCTGTTTGGCATGCATCATGACATCACATCCCCACTGAAGAAAACCACAGAAAGTCATTGCAGGCTTTGAAGATGACTGTGTGAATGGGGCCTCCAATCTTGGAGTAAGCTCGGGTATCTGTTTCGCTTAGAGTTCCATGAGGGAGTATGGATGCACCCTTAGACAATTACACCTGACTACAGTGCAGAGCAGAATGTCATGGAACTCTGTAACTCCCTCCCAATATCCTTGTCTTGCCTTTGGTCATGATGCGATTATTCAAAATGGCAGACTGAGAATCCTGTGATCACGTGAAAACACGATTGACACGCGTTGTTATTAAAGGGGACTAGATGGAGTCCTGACCTAAAAAAATAGGATAAAGAAGTAGGCAAAATCACCATGAAATAAAACACAACCTGCACAGTAGCTTTGTAGATGGTGCAGGCTTGCATTGCAGTGCATCTGTGCAGGGACTTGGTTTTGTGTGGGGATACAGAGTGTTGGCAGTCATTACTGCCTATAGGTATGCTAACAGACACCTGTGACTATACATCTCTCTATTTATTGTTAAAATATCATGCTGTTTGAGAAAAGAAAAATGTGTACATGTTGTTAGTAATCTAAAACCTTGTGGTAGATGCTACACACTGCAAGCTGCAATAAACCTGCAAACTGTGTCAGCTGTAAGTCAGTGGGGAGCACTTTCACCTCTGATTCCGAAGGTTGTGGGTTCAAATCCTACTCCAGAGACTTGAGCAGACAATCTAGGCTGACAGTTCAGTGCAGTACTGAGGGAGTGCTGCACTGTCAGAGGTGCCTTATTTCAGATGAGATGTTAAACCAATGCTCTGTTCCCGTCTGAGATGATGTAAAAGATCCCATGATATAATTCAAAGAAGAGCAGGTATCCTGGTCAATATTTACACCTCAACCAAGATCTGGTCATTTATTTCATTGCTATTTATGGGAGCTTGCTGTGCGCAGATTAGTAGCTGCATTTTCTACATCACAACAGAGACTACACTTCAAAAATACTTCATTGACTGTAAGTTGCTTTGGGGTCACTTGAGGTTGTGAACGGTATCTTATCAATGCAAGTCTTTCCTTATTTAAATATTTTTAAAATACTATACTGTGTACATTAGATGTTTTATTGGCTTTCTGATTTTCCCATTCTAGGCATTGCTATCATGTGTGAAACAGAAATAATATCAAATGAACCCACAAGCCCATCAGCATACTATGGTGAATCATCTGATGCATACTATCGCGTGGATCGCTGGCAAAAACTCCGAACAGCTGTCAGGAAGCTAGAGTTCTGGGAAAACTTCAACTCTGAACTGGCAGGAAGTGGCTTCTTTTCTAAAGTGTACAAGGTAAGAGAACCACTTCGCACAATCTGAACGGTGCCTTTTTTATAGTTACCCCACTTGTATTGTGCTTATTTACCTAAGTTATACGTTGCCTTCTTAATTTTGTAGAAATGAACAGTTTGAAGGTGGAATTAAAGACTCGGTTGAATTTCCTTTCATGTGGACCATCCTTAAGAGTAATAACTAATCTGTCAATTAATCATTAATTGCCTAGTTTTGTTTTGAGGTATGACATGGACCTATACACTATTGGGGATCTTTACTCTGAACAACCTATCTATTGCTTTGAGGCAGTTCAGAGAAGGTTCACGGGGTTGATTCCTGGGATGAAGAGGTTGTCCTATGCGGAAAGGTTGAGCAGGTTGGGCCTGTACTCATTGGAGTTCAGAAGAATGAGAGGTGATCTTAGTGAAACAAATCAGATTCTGAGGGGACTTCACAGGGTAGATGCTGAGAGGATATTTCCCCTCGTGGGGGAATCTAGAACTAGGGGGCATAATTTCTGAATAAGGGGCCGTCCATTTAAGATGGGAACGGGAAGGAATTTCTTCTCTGAGGTTTGTAAATCTTTGAAATTCTCTTCCCCAGAGAGCTGTGGAGGCTGAGTCATTGAACATATTCAAGGCTGAGATAGACAGATTCTTGAACTATAGGGGAGTCAAGGGTTATGGGGAACTGGCAGGAAAGTGGAGTTGAAGCCAAGATCAGATCAGCCATGATTGGATTGAATGACGAAGCAGGCCTATTCCTACTCCTGTTTCTTATGTTCTTATGAAACAATTTGCACAGGTACAAAAATTCACAAGCTCTGGAGAATGAATGAATAATTGCACAGAGCAAATTAAACAACTTAATGTTTATCACTGACATGATCTCCTAAATATCTTGTTAAACAAAGAGGCAGACCAATTGAAGAACTAGCACATGTTACATACAAACTGCGCATATATGATTCACACAGCAAATACTTTATCATTGTTATTTTTCGAAAGCAGCATCCTATGTGAGTGAGTGTACCAGGCATTAGGCACCCGAGGAAGGAGATGTCCGCCCTGTTTTCGCATTCCTGCTCACATTAGAAATGGAGGCCAGGAAGCTCCCACCTTAAACTGGTGAGAGTTTCACTAACATCTTAAAATGAGACATGTGATGACTTAATTTTATCCTGCATTTGTTTTTTGATGTTGCTCCATGCACAATGCCAAGTACAAATTCTGTCCGTGTATAAATGAATGTCCAGGATCACACAGCAATCAGCTGTAAATGGAAGTTCATTTAAAGGGCATAGTAAGAAGATTCAGTGAGCAGTTGCAATTGTCTTCATTTTGTCTTGCTATTTGTCTTCTGCTGGTACTCAAGTTCTTCTGCGCCTTCATGGTATCCATTGTCCTGCTTCATTTTTTCTGTATGGATACTATTTCCATTTATCTGAGCTTTTTGGAGGATGAAGAGGGCTCCAGTGGAGGGGTGCTAGACAGGCCAGCTTGCACCAGAGATGCCCTGTGCCACTTGTTAGCACCCTGACATTCGCATCTACAGGCAAAGTTGTTAGTGCATGCAGAGGCTTAAATTCCCAATATAAGCCTGACTAAGCATAATGCAGGATTGTTCTTCAGCAGCACCCCAATCACACGAAAGAACGCATGCCGGGGTGTTTCAACAGCCAGCAGTTTCTGCTTGACCGCAGTCTGCAAGATGCCACCCTCCATATCTGCAAGCATTCGTGCACTTACTTGGTAGCAACTGTGGGGCACTGTCTTCAGTGGGTCTGGGCCAGTAAAGCAGCAAATGCAAAGTTGAATCAACTGCTACAATGATAATCTGCAGCTAACATTCAGCTTAGAGCTGGCAGAACGTGTAACAGTAACAGATAATCTGGAGGAGCAAACCTGCCTCCAGCTCTTTCCAGACATTCTGCGATGTTGACTCTCGTCCACTCGACTTACCATTGAACAGGCTCTGTCAACTACCCGCAACATCATGTTTGTATGTTGGATTCCATTTCTTGTCATTTCTGCTTGGTATTTCTTAATCTCCTGCCTCTTCAGGCTCCTAAAGGGTTGCGGTGCCATTTGAGCCTTTCTGAAGGCGTTCAGAACTTATATCACCCTACTGTTGATGCTTCTCACAATATATATAAATGATTTGGATGAGGGAACCAAATGTAATATTTCCAAGTTTGTGACAACACAAAACTAGGTGGGATTGTGAGTTGTTAGTGTTATGTATGTTAACTGGGTTTTACCTGCCACCAGAGGGCGCCACTGTTGGAGTCCTAATGGTCACTGGCAGACACTTGCAAGCCGTGTATATAAGCCGTGATTGGAAGGAACTGATAACTCAATTAAGTGCAGGGCGGTTCTCCTCACCGCTTGTGGGTCAAAAGTTTATGGCCTTATCAAAAATCTACTCTCACCGACTCGACCCCCAACAGATAAGACTTACGATGAATTGTGTACGCTGGTTCGGAACCACTTTAAACCAAAGAAAAGCATCATCATGGCGAGGTATCGTTTCTATACGTACAATCTTTCCGAGGGCCAGGACGTGGCGGAATCTGTCACCGACCTGAGACATCTCGCTGGGTCATGCAACTTCGGAGCTGCATTGAAGGAAATGCTGCGGGACTTTTTCGTGCTTGGCATTGGCCACGAAGTCATCCTTCGAAAGCTGCTGGCTGCTGAATCTCTAGACCTGAGCAGGGCCATCGCGATCGCCCAGGCATGCATGTCCACGGACGAAAACTGGAAACAGATATCTTCCCAGCTTTGGATAAAATAATATCGTCGGCAGGCAGAGCTGCACATAGCAGGGCCTTCTTGTCTGCGTTCATACGACCTGTAACTGCTTAAAGTCCGCCATCGGGGCTGAATCAAATCTCGCCTTGTTGACGTTGCGGGGGCTATCATCGGGCCTATCAATGCCGATTCAAGCAATACGTGTGCAAAGACTGTGCAACAATGGGGCACCTTCAGCGAATGTGTCCGCAACCGAGCAAGCGTAGTGAGACACACCACGTGGCTGAGGATGATCGATCCAGCGTGGCTCAAGCGGCACAGGCAACTCAACCTGAGGTACAGAATGAAGAAGTGTATGGGGTACATTCTTTTACCAACAGTCCTCCAATAATTCTGGAAGTTAAATTAAATGGGGTTCCAATATCTATGGGATTGGACACGGATGCAAGTCAGTCAATAATGAGCCAGAGGGCTTTCAAAAAGCTGTGGGACACTAAGGCAAAAAGACCCAAACTGAGCCCAATCAATGCGAAGCTGCGTACCTACACCAAAGAGCTCAAACCAGTCATTGGCAGTGCGGCAGTAAAGGTATCGTATGATACAGCTATGCATGATTTATCGTTGTGGATTGTTCCAGGCAGTGGCCCAACGCTGTTCGGTGGGAGTTGGCTTGAGAAAAGTAAATGGAACTGGAA
The DNA here is from genome assembly GCF_044704955.1 of Pristiophorus japonicus. NCBI lineage: Eukaryota > Metazoa > Chordata > Chondrichthyes > Pristiophoridae > Pristiophorus > Pristiophorus japonicus. Next base: position 44,527,908 of record NC_091996.1, read on the forward strand.
TAATATTAAAGCCTTATCATTAGTGGATGATGCTTCGTGTGCTCAAGTGCTGAGCAAGTTTCCCTCGTTTTTCGAACCAGGCATCGGCAACTTCACGGGAGTCAAGTTGCAGATCTACCTAGACCCGGATGCAAGACCCATCCATCACAAGGCTCGGGCGGTTCCATACATGATGAGGGAGAAGGTCGAGATCGAACTGGACGGACTTCAACAGGAAGGAATCATATCACCAGTCGAGTTCAGCGAATGGGCCAGTCCCATTGTCCCGGTGTTGAAAAGTGATGGCACGGTCAGGATCTGCAGAGACTACAAGGTAACGATCAACCGAGTCTCGATACAGGATCAGTACCCTTTAACCAAGGCTGACAATCTGTTTACAGTGCTAGCGGGGGGGGGGGGGGGGTCGTTCACCAAAGTGGACCTGACCTCCGCTTACATGACACAGGAGCTGGTCGAATCGTCGGAAACACTGAGGTGTATCAACACGCACAAAGGACTGTTTATATACCACAGATACCCTTTCGCAATTCGCTCAGCGGCAGCCATATTTCAGAGAAACATGTAGAGTTTGCTGAAGTCCGTCCCGAGAACCGTCGTGTTCCAATCCTGATCACCAGTTGCGACGCCACCGAACACCTGCACAACCTGGAAGAGGTTCTACGTTGTCTGGACAGAGTGGGACTCAGGCTAAAATGCTCCAAGTGCATTTTCATGGCACCAGAAGTCAAAATCCTGGGGAGAAAGATTGCAACAGATGGCATCAGTCCTACGGACTTGAAGACAGAGGCCATCAAGAATGCACCCAGACCCCAGAATGTGACGGAGCTGCATTCGTTCCTGGGTCTTCTCAACTATTTCGGTAACTTTCTACCTAGTTTGAGCATATTGCTAGAGCCTTTGCACATGTTGCTGAGAAAGGGTAACGACTGGATTTAGGGCAACTCTCAAGACAGAGTCTTTGAGAAGGCCAGGAACCTGCTATGTTCCAATAAATTACTGGTACACTATGATCCATGTAAGCGGTTAGCGCTTGCCTGCAACGCCTCATCATATGGGGTCAGTTGTGTGCTCCAGCAAGCCAATGTATCAGGCAAACTCCAACCAGTTGCATAGCGTCCAGAAGTCTGTCTAAGGCTAAAAAAGCCGACAGTATGTAGAGAAAAAGGCTTCAGCATGCATATATGGGGTTAGGAAAATGCACCAATATCTGTTTGGGATTCGGTTTGAGCTTGAAACAGACCACAAGCCGCTCATTTCAATTTTTTCTGATAGCAAAGGTATAAACACCAATGCCTCGTCCCACATCCAAAGATGGACACTGACATTACCCGCTTATGATTATGTCATCCGCCACAGATCAGGCACTGAAAACTGTGCTGATCCGCTTAGCTGGCTACCATTGTCCACAACCGGGGTGGAAATGCTGCAGCCCGCAGACTTGCTGCTGGTCATGGATGCCTTCGAGAGCGAGGGGTTACCCGTCACAGCTCGCCACATTATGACCTGGACCAGCCAGGATCCTGTACTGTCAAGCATAAAAAGGTGTGTCCTAAGTGGAAATTGGTCTGCCATTCCCAGGGAAATGCAGGATGAAATTAAGCCTGATAGCCACCGCAAAGATGAATTGTCTATTCAGTCTGATTGTTAGTTATGGGGTAATCGTGTTGTTATGCCAAAAAAAGGCAGGGAAACTTTTGTGCGAGATTTACACAGTATCCACCCAGGCATTGTCATGATGAAGGCCATTGCCAGGTCTCACGTTTGGTGGCCCGGTATTGACTCGGACTTGGAGTCATGCATGCATCAGTACAATACTTGCATGTAACTGAGTAACATACCTGTGGAGGCTCCACTGAGTCTGTGGTCATGGCCATCCAAACCGTGGTCAAGGATCCACATAGAATTTGCCAGCCCCTTTCTCGGCAAAATATTTTTTGTGACAGTGGACGCTTACTCCATATGGATTGAATGCGTAATCATGTCATCCAGCATGTCCACAGCCACTATTGAAAGACTCCGGGCCATGTTCGCCACCCATGGCCTGCCCGATGTCCTGGTCAGCGATAACGGACCATGTTTCACCAGTTCGGAGTTCCACGAGTTTATGACCCGTAATGGCATCAAGCATGTCTGGTCTACCCCTTTCAAATCCATGTCTAACGGTCAAGCAGAGCGGGTTGTCCAAACCATTAAGCAGAGCCTAAAACGCGTGACTCACGGCTCCCTACAGACCCGCTTGTCCCGCATTCTGCTCAGTTACCAGACGAGACCCCACTCACGCATCGGGGTCCCTCCTGCTGAGCTGTTAATGAAGAGAGGCCTCAAAACCAGGCTCTCCCTTGTACACCTGGATCTCAATGATCATGTCGAAACCAGAAGGCAACGGCAGCAATGATACCACGATTGCACGGTTGTATCACGTGACATTGCTGTTCATGACCCTGTGTTTACAAGTTGAGACGGTCCGGGGCCTTCCGTTCCCTGGTTGATCTTCTCAGTTCGAACCCAAGCTTGGGTGAGTTATGGTCATGGTCCAAAGTGGGTTGTTGGCATGGTTTTAGCCAAGGAGGGGAACAGGGTGTTTGCATTCAAACTGTTAAATGCCCAAATGTGCAAGAGGCACATCGACCAAACCAAACTGTGATTCACAGACAACTCAGAACAAATTGAAGATGACATCATCATTGACCAACCAACACAGTTGACCCTTGTGTCATTTACGAAGACGAACCTACCATCCCTGACAGTCCTGTCAGACCGACTGCTCCGCAATGCATCAATGGTCCTACTAACTCACCCAAGCTTGGTTTCGAACTGAGAAGATCAACCAGGGAACGGAAGGACCCGGACCGTCTCAACTTGTAAATACAACCTGTACCAAGGACTTTGGGGGGAATGATGTTATGTATATTAACTGGATTTTACCTGCCGCCGGAGGGCGCGACTGTCGGAGTCCCAGTGGTCACTGGCAGACACGTGCAAGCTGTGTATATAATGTTGGCAGCCATGTTGAATTCTCACTTTGAGAATAAATAAACTGGAGTAAGGTCATGCCTGAATTAGCTCACCGTACTTAGCCTCGTGGAGTTATTCGATACTTAACAGTTAGGAGGATGCAAAGACGCTGCAAGGTGGTTTAGATAGGTTGAGTGAGTGGGCAAACACATGGCAGATGCAGTATAATGTGGATAAATGTGAAGGTATCCACTTTGCTGGAAAAACATAAAGACAAAGTATTATTTAAATGGTAATAGCTTGGGAAATATCGATGTACAAAGGGACCTGGGTGTTCTTGTACACCAGTCATTGAAAGCAAACATGCAGGTGCAGCAAGCAGTTAGGAAGGCAAATGGTATGTTGGCCTTCATTGCAAGAGGATTTGAGTACAGGAGCAAGGATGACTCACTACAGTTATACCGGGCCTTGGTGAGACCACACCTGGAGTATTGTATGCAGCTTCTGCAGCGCGAAAGCTGCAGGTAAAATGCAGGGAACAGCACCAGCCCTTATACATGGCCTTCTTTGACCTTACAATGGCATTTGACACTGTCAACTGCGAGGGTCTATGGAGCGTTCTCCTCCATTTCGGAATCCCCCTAAAGTTCGTCACCATCTTCCGCCTGCTGCACGATGACATGCAGGCCGTGATCCTTACCAACGGATCCATTACAGACCCAATCCATGTCCGGACCGGGGTCAAGCAGGGCTGCGTCATCGCCCCAACCCTCTTCTCAATCTTCCTCGCTGCCATGCTCCACCTCACAGTTGACAAGCTCCCTGGTGGAGTGGAACTAAACTACAGAACCAGTGGGAACCTATTCAACTTTCACCATCACCAGGCCAGGTCCAAGACCACCCTAACCTCTGTCTTTAAGCTACAGTATGCGATGATGCCTGTGTCTGTGCACATACAGAGGCTGAACTCCAGAACATAATCGGCGTATTTACTGAGGCATATGAAAGCATAGGCCTTACGCTAAACATCAGCAAGATAAAGATTCTCCACTCGCCTGTCCTTACCGCACAGCACTGTCCCCCAGTCATCAAGATCCACGGCGCGGCCCTGGACAACGTGGACCACTTCCCATATCTCGGGAGCTTCCTATCAACAACAGCAGGCATTGACGACGAGATCCAACCACATCCAGTGCACCAGTGCAACCTTCGGCCGCTTGAGGAAAAGAGTGTTTGAAGATCAGGCCCTCAAAACTGCCACCAAGCTCATGATCTATAGGGCCATAGTAATACCCGCCCTCCTGTATGGCTTAGAAACATGGACCATGTACAGTAGATACCTCAAGTCGCTGGAGAAATACCACCAATGATGTCTCCACAAGATCCTACAAATCCCCTGGGAGGACAGACGCACCAACATTAGTGTCCTTGACCAGGCCAACATCCCCAGCATCGAAGCACTGACCACACTTGAACAGCTCCGCTGGGCAAGCCACATAGTTTGCATGCCAGACATGTGACTCCCAAAGCAAGCACTCTACTTGGAACTCCTTCACGGCAAACGAGCCAAAGGTAGGCAGCGGAAACGTTACAAGGACACCCTTAAAGTCTCCCTGATAAGGTGCAACATCCCCACTGGCACCTGGGAGACCCTGGCCAAAGAATGCTCTAAGCGGAGGAAGCGCATCCGGGAGGGCGCTGAACACCTCGAGTCTTGTCGCTGAGAGCATGCAGAAATCAAGTGCAGGCAGCGGGAAGAGCGTGCGGCAAATCAGTCCCACCCTCCCCTTCCCTCAACGACTATCTGCCCCACCTGTGACAGAGACTGTGGTTCTCGTATTGGACTGTACAGCTACCTAAGAACTCATGTTAAGAGTGGAAGAAAGTCTTCCTCGATTCCGAGCGACTGCCTATGATGATGATGATAAAATTCTGACGGGGTTGGACAGACTGGATGTGGGGTGGATATTTCCCAAGGCTGGGATGTCTAGAACAAGAGGTCACAGTCTCAGGATACAGGGTAGGAAATTTAGGACCGAGATGAGGAGAAATGTTTCCACTCAGAGGGTGGTGACCCTGTGGAATTCTCTACCACAGAAGGCTATGGAGGCCAAGTCACTGAATATATTTAAGAAGGAGATAGATAGATTTCTAGACATAAAAGGCATCAAGGGGCATGGGGAAAAAGCGGGAATATGGTGTTGAGATAGAGGATCAGACATGATCATATTGAATGGTGGTGCTGGCTCGAAGGGCCAAATGGCCTACTACTGCTCCTATTTTCTATGTTTCTATGTTCCCTTTAATTGTCCCCATTATATTTTTGGCTCTGTCCTGCTTTCCCATCGTAGATGCTTCAGCTTCTGTATTTTAGATTATTCCTCTCGGTGTGTCCTAGCTACCTACAAGTATCTTCACTGGACCTAATATCTAGGTAACATTCTGAAAGCAAGCCCAGGATAACAAACAGAAAACCTTTGTTTCAATTAGCTGCAGGATATATCCTGTGCCTCCACAGGGACTTGCTTCCATCTTCAGAAAGCAGTAGCAATCACAATATTTTAGAATCAGGCAAATTTAGTGAACAATAGATAAATATGTAACAAAATATAATACATAAATTTACATATATGGTATACTCACTAGCTCCTTGAACAAAAACAATATATGAGCACGACCTAGACATTAACCTATTATTTTCTGGTTCATCTGTGTATATGCAGTATTCTTGTAGTCTTCCCAAGTGCAGTGTTACCTTTCTCACTGAATGTTCCAATTGACTCAATGATTTGAACAATTCAACTTATTTAAATAGCCCTCAAACATTTGCGGAGCTTGCTGGATTTAAATAATTGTCAACTCAATTCAAAAAGGAGCTGCCAGTCATATATATAACTGACCGTTGCTTGCCTCCTTCCGTTAAGCTTCTTGAGTTTTTGAAGGTTACTGAACACATCATCGCAATGTTTATATTGAGATAGGCTGAATACAAGATTCTGACTGAAGCTGGTTTTTAAACTTCTAGGGAGATGATTTTAACCCTACTCGCTTAGCAGAAACCTGGCAGGTGGGCAGTTAAAATTGACCTGGCTCTGTCCGAAAGCCCCCATGATCACAACATCTACAATTTTAACCTGCTCTCCTGAGCAGGCAACAAGAACATGAACCCGGAGCCAACAGGGTCCTTCTTTACATATGCATGTTGTGGCCCGATGACATCATTGAGACCTGACTGTAATTTTCATTCAGGGCTGAGCAGGTAATCCACTTGGAGTTAAGATCGGGGCCTAGAGGCAGATAATCTTCTTTCCCGCTTGGGCGTTAAATAATTGGGTGTTAAATAATAACCTGGGTGGAATGCAGAGGAAAATTAGGTAGTGAGAACTGCGCACTCCTAACTGAGCCTCACCAATCTTCTGTCCGTTTAAATTAAGTTATTTATCTTATTTAATTCTTCACAATTTTGAACACCACTATCAGTTCTCCTCTTAACCGTCTCTGTTCTGGTGAGAACAGCCTCAATTTCTCAGTAGTCTCTCCTCATAACTGAAACCTCTCATTGTTAGAATTTCACCTCATCCATAGGATCTATCCAGTATCACACTTCAACTCCTGTTCCCTGACAACTATATTGTATCATCTATAATACCCTTGTGCACAGGTCAGTAAGTTGTATTTCAAAGGAATATTTCGGATATAAAATGTGTAAATACGGAAGTATGAAAGAGAATTGCTGTTTATTTGCTTAGGAAATATTTACAAAGATAATTCCAAGAGAAATTATCCTCAGAATTAATTAAGCTTATTAACCTGTTTAAACATTACCAGTCAGCCCAACACACCCAAAACAAATCAATGTTTAATGAAGATATACCAAATGGAGCATGTTACTATTGGTATAATATTTCAAAGACATGCTTTTAAATATTAAAACCCTTAAATAATAAAGTTGTGCTGTCTATGCTGAACTGATGTGTTGTTAATTAAATTGTGAAGGAGCAATTAGCCAAGTGTTCTTTAAACCATGGTCAGTTTATTTGGAGAATGGTGACATTTCTTCATGGCTTTATGTAATCATGGCCAATAATACTTTTTTCATTGAAGTAAACTGTCAAAAGATTTTCCAGCAAAATTGAGTCATAATTGTGATAGCAATCTTCATAAATGACCATAGGTTATACTCAGGGATTGTACTCAGATTTTTGACACAAGCAGACTCAGTCTTTTCCAAAATATTTCAATATAAATGTTATATGAAAATAGATCGATAGATAGATTCGTAGATAGATGGATACACATATAACATTTAAATTATAATATTTAGATGCTACTCAAAATATCAATAATATTGTTTGAAAGCAAAACAAGTTAAGAAAACTTATAAATATCATAACTTTAAACAGTAGATTGTTCTGTTTATTTTATACTGTTTTCATTGTCTTGTGGTCTGTAACCATGACTTTCATGATGTTCAGATGCAATTATTAATACTTCATATAAGGAAACCTAGAGAAATATTGATAATTAAGATGAGTACATCTGTTTTTTTTTCTTATTTAGTTGTACAAATCTGACACGGCTTCTTGGATTACAGGTTATATAATACATCGCAGATTACTTGGTCAATATACTGATGGTCCTTCCTCAGTTTGGTACATTTTGGTAGCACTATACATTGACAGAACTGAGTTTATTCCTGGGTGGCGGAAATATGCCAAGCAGGGAAGCTGGGGCACTGGGCTAGTTAGGCATCAGGTTTGAGTCGGTGCGTTTCCTGTGGATGTTCAGGTGAATATTTGATAACGCTTCTGTGAAGTGCCTTGGGACTTTTTACTGTGTTAAAGGCACTATGTGAATGCAATTTGTTGTTGTTGTTGTTATTCCTGTGGGCAACTCGGAAGAAAAATTATAGAGGTATTCAAAAAATTATTTTTTCTTTGAACACTTTCAATTATCACAGGTGCAGCGTTAAAAATCCAGAAGCCTCAGGACTGAGGCCATTCTGGATTCCAGGTATTTCTGGACTTTAGAATGTCTTTCTGACGTCCCAAATCCGGAAATGCTCGAGCCCAGATTCGGCATATTTCCAGATTTCCGAAGGTCTTTCCGACTCTGTTCAGGGTCATGGGGCGTTGTGATCCGATCGCAGCTCCAGATTTGCGCGGTTTCATTTGGGGGCAGGCAGGGGCTGGCAGGCTTGGGGAGTTGCAGTGTGCGTGTCCGAATTTCGGACGGACCATTTCGGAACTACCGTTTGCAGAGTTTCGGTGCTGGCGATTTTAAGTGGACCGCCGGCGTGCAAGGTTGGGGGTGCCGCGGTCTGCATTTTAGGCACGCCCGTGTTCTGGCCGAGTGAAGGCGACCTGCATGTGGACCCCGGAGCAGCGGTGCTTGTGAAAAGGTAGGGTTGGAGTTTTTGTTTTTCTGTGAGTTTGATTTTTGGCGGTGGTAAGCGGCTTGGCAGGGTGTCCAGATTCCGGAACTCTGGATTTTCGACGCTCAACCTGTAGTTACAGAAAATATAGGTGCTGGGGAAGAAAGACTGTTTGACTGCGCGAGACGGTCAGAGGCGGGAGGTCATGTGACGAAACCTCCGGGAATACTTCCAGAGTTGCCAACTGTTTGTTCACATGTTGTTTGTGATGAGTGTTGGATTACTGCAGGCAAAGGAGATGCGTTGGGTCTCGAGAGACTCCAGGGCGTCTTCAGAAAGGCTGGAGGAATAAACATGACCAGAATTTGTTCCCTTTTTAGCAAATAGACTGAAGGGAACATACTGTACCAAGATATTTATTTCAAAAAGCTACCTATTCGTTAAGAGATACTTCTAAGGAAGTGCTGACCAAGTATCCATTAGTTTCATATCAGAACAGATATTTTCATAGAATCAAGAGTTAAACAGTTCTGAAAAGAAACAGCACAGTTGAAGTAAACTACATTTATATACAAGTGTATTTGTCTTGCCAGATTGTTATGAGAAATATAATATACTGTGGAGGACTATTAGTACTTGCATCACAATTCCATTATTATTGCTGAGAGTCATACAGCTTGGAGTTAAGGTGCTAGTCTGGCACTGAAATATTTATGAGTTTGGCTTAGAAGTGAAAATGGTGGTACAGGTAAAGGGATTTACAAAACACAAAATTTCCTGGATTGTAGAAATTCTTAAAAATGAGATTGAGTGCAACAAATATTCAAATGTGATTTATTTTAATTTTTAATTGTTCAAACATCATTGGACTGCAGCCTTTTCTACTGTCCCAAATATTGTGAATGTACGTTTTATTTAAAACAGCTTAAATATGGCTGAATAGCCATGCTGCTTATTACACTTTCATCTTCAGCTCACAGTTCAAACCCTGTTTAATCCAGTGTTAGTGGCCTTGCTGACTAAAACGTGGAGTGGATCGATCATGGACGATGGAATGGATATGAATCACTACACCGCATCACAAGCAGTTGATCAATGAACTTACGCCCAGTGGTGTTCCTCACGCCATGCACACATTGAACTGAAACTCTGGACTGCTGCCACATTGATGACCTCTCATGGGATGGGTACTGAGAAGCAGCATACTTTATTGGAGATTGTTCAAATATTTCCCATTTAAACATCATGGGGCCGAAATTGCCCCTCCCCCTAAGGCCTGTTACCACCGCAAATCGGTAGCCACACGATGGAGTGGAGTAGCCGCCGACTTTTCGTGGCATGGCCGCTGCTAGCCCAATTGCCCTCCCGAGATTTCCCGGCCATGCCCCGATTTCCCCCCCCCCCCATCCCCCAACCGCTCCGCTGCAGCCGATCCGTGGTAAGTGCGTCATCACCGTGTGCACCACCGATCTAACTCCCCGACGGCGACATTCCCCTCCGAAAATCTTTGGTCCGCCTGGCAGTGCCAAAACAAGCTTTTTCCCGGTGGTCCAGTGAGGCTGTGGCCTTCTGCAATGGTGGTGCGGCTTCACTTAAAGGGGAGGATGCACTGCCGCTACCGCCATGTTTTTTTTTGTTGGCCGACTGTCATGTCGGTCTGACAATTATGCCCCCTCTTGGGTGTCAGGCCACTGGCTCAGTCGAAACCCTCCCTGGTGGCCCAGTGGACCTAACTTAAAAAGCTGCCGAGCACACAATGGCGGAAGGGAAGGGACCTGTTGACGCGCCAACGCGATGACATCACCAGCTCGGCGCTGATGACTAACAATGGTGAAAAGTCCGTCTCGCCTCAACTTCCGCCCTCATTATGACTGATGTCCGCCCCGCTCGAAAAAAAAACCGACGAAGCTGAATTTCACAAGATGGGCCGCCACATCCATTGCAGCGGCCAAAACACAAGAAAAATGGTCGGTATGACCCGTTTCCGGCGGAGGGTAAATTTTGCCCTCAAGGTCTTAGTAGTTGTCTGATTGCAGCAGCCATCACTGATTTTAATCACTCCACCATTGGTGGCCGTGCCTTCAGCTGCCAAGGTTTCCACACCACCGGATGTGACTATCCCACTGGAAATCAACCCAGAATTCAAAGCTGGAGCTCTGACTCCAGCTACCAGGATTGTCTGGAGTGGGATTTGAACTCTGCACCTTCGGCCCAGAGGCGGGAAGGCTACCTCTGCGCTAAAGGTTCACTCGCCCCTTACTGGGCTGGCGTAGTTATAAGACTAGGTCTAAAAGACGTCATCTCAGAAAACCTGGTTTCAGAAATATGAAACCAACAGTAGTCTGACAGGCACTTCAAAACTTCTGTTTCCTCTTATTAGGGCCAATGCCTCTCCTGTAGATGGGAAACATTCCAAGAATAACGTTCGCTAAATGTGGAGTGGAGATTGGATATTACTGCAAGAGGTGAAGCACATCCAGATAACCCTGAACACAGCTAAAGCAACATTGCAACAGATATTTAAGCAAGAATACACATCCAGGCAGGATGTATTGAGTTGAATTTTTGGATACTTCTACATGCTGTTCCTCGACAACGTCATCAGAAAACACAACGTTCCACATGTATACTGCTGACACCTAGCTCTACCTCACCGTCACCTCTCTCAGCCCCTTCACTGCCTCTGATTTCTCCCGCTGCTTGTCTGACATAGCAGAAATGTCCTCTATTTATATGTTGGGAAGACTGAAGCCATTGTCTTTGGTCCCCGTCTCAAACTCAGGTTCCTAGCCACCGACTCTGTCCCTCTTCCTGGCCACTATCTCAGGCTGAACCAAACTGTTCACAGCCTTGGCATCGCATTTGACCCCGAGCTGAACTTTTGATCCCATTTCCTCTCCACCAAGACTGTCGACTTCCAGCTCCCTAACATCGCCTGTCTTCACTCCTACCTCAGCTCATCTGCTGCTGAAACCCTCGTCCATGCCTTTGTTATCTCTAGACTCGACTGTTCCAATGCTCTCCCGGCTGGCCTCCCACCTCGCACCCTCAGCAAACTTGAGCTGATCCAAAACTCGGCTGCCGTATTCAAGAGCTTGAGCTTAACACCTTAGTCCCATGGCAGCAGGCACTCGGAACGTTTCCCTGGCAACCTCAGATGTTGCTGTTGTGCAGAGTTCTAATTTGCCAATTATAAAAAGTAAATCCGAAGACTAAATTATAAAAAGTAAAGCCAAAGACTACAGGCACTGCAGAATAAACTTGTACAGGTGTTGACAGCATTTATAGAAACACCGATGGCACAGTTTCTGCTTTGAGAACCCAGTGTTTGAGCCGCAGCGAATGAAATGCATGAGAAATGCTAAAGGACTCAGAGCGCTGATCTCAGGATTACTGTCTGCTACCAGGGAGACAGTACAAAGCAGACATTGCAGCTTCCAGTTTAAGATCTGTGAGGAGTGAGCAGAATACAACATTTTGCACACAGCTTAAGAGCATGGTGATCTTTTAAAAGTTTTGTTTATTTAACTATCACCAAATATGTTGTTTCATTGGATTCCAAATGTGGTGCGACTACAGATATAGGCCTAGAGGGAGTGGTGCCGAAATTTGCAGACAATATTAAAATATGAGGTATAGTTAATTCTTTAGAAAACTAAAGGAAGCCTCAAAGGAAAATTGATAAGAAGGAGAATTGGGCAAAAATGTGGCAAAGGAATTCAATGTCAGTAAGTTTGAGGTGACAAACTTTGTTAAAAAACATCTTCTGAATGGAAGTAAGCTCGAAGTGGAAGAGCAGAGGGATTTGGGGGTGTAATGGTTTATCTTTTCACTGGTGTTCAAATCCAGTTCATACTGATGAAGCTAAAAGTTTCCTTTCGCCACTGGATTTAAGGATCTTAAATCAAATGAGTCAGGACAACCTTAACACTGTTCTGACTGTACAATGTTGCCCATAATTTGACAATGTCATTCAGGGAGGCCACAGGATTGCTAGGGTATAATTATGTTGCATTTAGTGTAATATTTGATATATCCTTGGTGTTGTATTTGATCACGGGTTGAGCTTCCGACCTCATATCCGGTCCTTTGCTATGACTGCACATTTCCACTTGAGGTAATCCAAAACTCTGCCACCAGTGTCTTAACCGCACCAAGTCCCGCTCACCCATCTCCCCTGTGCTCACTGACCTACATTGGCTTCCAGTTAAACAATGCCTCGATTTTAAAATTCTCATCCTTGTTTTCAAATCCTTGTGTGGCTTGCCCCTCCCTATCTCTGTAATCTTCTCCAACCCTATGCATTCCACCAATTCTGGCTTCTTGAACATCTCCGATTTTAATCACACCACGATTGGCGGCCGAGCCATCAGTGCCCTAGGTCCTAATCCCTGGAATTCCTGCCCTAAACTTTTCTCTTTTTGACCAAGCCTTTTGGTCATCGACCCTAACATTTCCTTGTATGGCTTGGTGTCATTTTTTTTTTGATAACGCTCCTATGAAGCACCCTGGGACATTTTACTATGTTAAAGGCGCCATTTGGATATAAGTTGTTGGAGGTAGTTGAAACATTGCCACTGATGTGCAATATGGGTACTATTCTGAAGATAAGGCAATGGTACATTGTTAGCGCAGATTAGAGGAACTTTATTTGAAATTTGGCTTGTGAGTACTTGTTGCTGATGGTGAAATCCCTCAGCACCCCCATCAACCCGTACCTTAATAAACATTAAAAATAGATAACCATATTGAGGATTATTATTGGGTTTAGGGTTAAAACAACCGATGATAGTGAGACAATCGAATGTATTCATGATTAATCATCAATCTAGACCGTTCAAAGGGAGAGATACGATAATTGGCCTGTACTTAATCTGACTGGCTACCTATAAAATCATTTAGTTTGGATTGTGCGGTAAAAATAATGGTGAGGCTATCCGGATTCACCGTTATTAAAGAATACATTGAACAGTAACTTCTGGTAATTGCACATGCACAGTTAAATGCAGAAATCAGGAAGTTGCTGTCTGAGATGCCCTTCCACCCCAGAAGCTTTTTATAACAGTATCTCGCTGAGAGACTCGGCATTGAAATACATGGAACTGTGTAAAAGTTGATGTACTTATGTGATAGATACCCATTAAACTCACCAGAAAAAGTTCTGTCTGTTCCAATGTAAGTACATTTTTAACGACGTGATAAACATAGAAATATAGAAACATAGAAAATAGGTGCAGGAGTAGATCATTCGGCCCTTCGAGCCTGCATCACCATTCAAAATGATCATGGCTGATCATGCAACTTCAGTACCTCATTCCTGCTTTCTCTCCATACCCCTTGATCCCTTTAGCCATAAGGACCACATCTAACTCCCTTTTGAATATATCTAACAAACTGGCCTCAACAACTTTCTGTGGTAGAGAATTCCACGGGTTCACAATTCTCTGAGTGAAGAAGTTTCTCCTCATCTAGGTCCTAAATGGCTTACCCCTTATCCTTAGACTGTGACCCCTGGTTCTGGGCTTCCCCAACATCGGGAACATTCTTCCTGCATCTAACCTGTCCAATCCCGTCAGAATTTTATATGTTTCTATGAGATCCCCTCTCATTCTTCTACATTCCAGTGCATATAAGCCAAGTCGATCCAGTCTTTCTTCATATGTCAGTCCTGCCATCCCGGGAATCAGTCTGGTGGACCTTTGCTGCACTCCCTTAATAGCAAGAATGTCCTTCCTCAGATTAGGAGACCAAAACTGTGCACAATATTCAAGGTGTGGCCTTGCCAAGGCCCCGTACAGCTGAAGTAAGACCTCACTACTCCTATACTCAAATCCTCTTGCTATGAAGGCCAACATGCCATTTGCCTTCTTCACCGCCTGCTGTACCTGCATGCCAACTTTCAATAACTGATGTACCATGACACTGTCTTAATTACTGCTAAACAACCTCCCTGGCACTGAAAATTAACATTTACCAGTGTGGAGTCTCATTCCTTCAGATTTTAATTATTGTTGGAGATTTTAAAAAAATTAAAAAATATAAATAATTTTTTCAACCTTTTCTTTCTGTCTCCTTTATCTCTCGCTTAATCCCATCTTTCTTTCCCTCTCTTTATTTTGCTTTCTGGTTCAGATTTTGCATGCCTGAGTGAAGATTCTTCAATCTGATTGGTTAAGGAGATGTACAGTTGCTTGACCTGTTCACACAGGTCCTAGATCCCCTGTTCTGGATTTCTAACCACCACAGGTTCCAGTACAAAAACTAATTCCTGGGATGACAGGACTGACATATAAGGAGAAACTGGATCGTCTGGGCCTGTGTTCACTGGAGTTTAGAAGGATGAGAGAGGATCTCATAGAAACATATAAAATTCTGACGGGACTGGACAGGTTGGATGCAGATGTTGGGGAAGTCCAGAACCAGGTGGCATAGTCTAAGGATAAGGCATTTAGGACTGAGATGAGGAGAAACTTCTTCACTCAGAGAGTTGTTAACCTGTGGAATTCTCTACCGCAGAGAGTTGTTGATGCCAGTTCATTGGTTATATTCAAGAGGAAGTTAGATATGGCCCTTACGACTAAAGGGATCAAGGGATATGGAGAGAAAGCAGGAAAGGGGTAATGAGATGAATGATCACCCATGATCTTATTGAATGGTAGTGCAGGCTCGAAGGGCCGAATGACCTACTCCTGCACCTATTTTTCTATGTTTCTATGTTTCTACTCCTGGCTAATGGCAACCAGACACGTGGGTAAAATGCAGTGTTGTCACTAATGCTCCTTTCTTTTTGGTACTTCTGCTGGATTATTTTTTCTCTCTCTCATTTCAGGTGACTCACAATACAACTCATAAAGTTATGGTGGTAAAAATTTACAAGAAGGATGTTGACCAGGATGTCATTGTACGGGAGATCAGCCTTCTCCAGAAACTCTCTCACCCTAACATAGTCAGGTAAAAGTCAATGATTTTAATTGCCGCCATCATGATGAATTGTTCCGAAACGTCCTGTATTGATGGTGCATTAAATAATGGTAATTATAAAATTGAAAGACATCTCTTTGCCTCAATATTTGCTATGCAAAAAGCCAGGGCTTGATCTATGTTTTTATTTGTTCTTAGAATGCGGGTGACATTAGCAATTGTCCATTTCTAGTTGCCATAGCAATTACTTATTTTATAACCTAGTAGCTTGCTGGACCACTTAAGAGGGTATTAATGGTCAACTGTGTAATGCGAGTCTGGGGTCACATAGTGGTGGCTGGAGGCTTCCTTCATACGAACACATCCGACCCCCAAAAAATCTACGAAACTACCTGTTGGTCCCGGAGAAACATAGGATTCCGGTCTGAGGCCTTCATTCGCTGCGCAACATATGTGGATCTGTCTTCCAACTACGGATGTTTATGTTGCAATCACGTGGGCCTGGACCACCAATCACTACGCAGTATTCTCGTTGATAATAATGGGAACTCTGTTTGTACGAGTTCCCATTACTATCAATGAGAATAATCCCCTAAAACAATAAACACAGCACAATAAATAAAAAAAACACCTCACATATTTAAAATTAATTGTAATTAAATGTAATGAAATGTTTTAGAAAAAAAAATATTTTGGGGATTTTTTTTAATGTGTTTTAATAGGGTTAAAAATAAACTTACCTTAATGGATAGGGTTTTTAACATAAAAATGAATGATTAAATTACATTTTTCTATGTTTTAAAAGTGTTATGCTGGTAAAAGTAAGCTATGCGCCTGCTTTTACCAGGCATAAAAGTTTGAAGGACATTCGCTGGGCATGAGTTGGGCAAATACCCAAATGTCTGAGAATTTTTGGCAGATTGGAAAAGCTGTTTTTTGCCTCATGTGCATTGTGCCCCGAGAACTGGCTTTAGCAAGGCCTTGCTGGGTCCATGCGCATTTCGTACACACCCAGCGAGGTGCAATTTTTGGCCTATTATGTCCAGATACGGGCGGTAGGTTCCCTTCCCTAAAGGACATTAGTGAACCATTTAGGGTTTGACAAATATTCAGCAGCTTTAAGGGTACAAATGACCAGATTTATTGAATTAAATTTCACAATTTACTGGTCCAGTAACAGAACTGCTGCACTACCATACCCAGAATATCTTTATGTGTATATCTATCCTTACATATCTACATATCTTGCATTTAGCATGTGCATATCACACTTCAGACTCCAAAGTATCAAAGGTCTAAAGAAAGAGAAGGCCAATTATTTCCTCCAGGTGTTGCTGATCTTGATAGCCTGACCTGTCCCCATGGGCAGGGGTCAAGGATTTGTTGCTAATTCACAGAAAGTCCTTTCCGTAATTGGCCTAAGAATGAATAAATTAGATTACTTAGGCCCAGGGTATTCACAACATTCTTCACTTTTATTGTACAGGATAAAACCTAAAGGGCTGGATTTTCAGCATTGCCATTTTTTGGGGCGTAAATGGAGGCGGGGCGGGAAATTTGCAGCCCTATTAACGTTTGCGCTTTGTGGAGCAACTTTTGTCACTTGGGCCTTGCGCAAAGGGCGGCGTTGTAGTAGTTTTGCGGTGCAAACACGGGATCCTCGCCAACTTTAGTGCGAGGCCGGAAGCACTCCAAGAGAGGTCTTGGGAGGGGAAAAAAAAATTCACAAAAACATTCAAAAAACATTGTCAACATCCTTACAACATAAATCGCTGCAAAAATATAAAAAAAATAAAAACTGGAACTTACCTTTTTTGCAGTTTACCCAACTCACCGCTGCGGTCATCGTGGGGCGCGTTTCAGGGCGTACGGGTCAGGTGATTGTCGAGCCGTTGCACACCTGATCTAGCTCTCCCCGGCAGTGCTTCTAAGCGCCGCCGCAGAGACCGACACGAAGATCGCGCCCGGACGAAAAACAGCTCACCGCCCCATTTTTCGCCGTGGAGGGTCAAAACCCGGCGAAAACCGGGTCGCAACCGACCCGTCAATCCAGCCCAAGGTACGCAGAACCACAATTTACAGCAGGGGCGGAATTAGAAATTATTAAAGGGGAATGTGAGCACTGAAGGAACAAGATTTATTTTCCAGCTGTTTTGGGAGGCATGCAATTCTGATCGTTGACATTGCATTTTCTGTTCCTTGGAGCTCACTGAAATTTTGCTTCTCAAACCAAAATATATTTATTTTGTAAGAGTGACAAATACTTAAGAATATAAATAAAAAAATAGTACAGACTTCAACACGTTATGGGGGGCGGGTGTTTATTTTCAACCTGCTTCTCAGGTGTAAAACTGCCGTTGTGGATTGATCCCCCCCCCCCTCCCCCCCGCCCCACCCCCATTATAGAAAACGCACAATTTTCATTTACACCATGAAAATTTAACCCAAAAACTTACAAATAAATGTGCTGTTGCCTCAGTTAAAAAAGTGGTTGGAGGAATGTCATGCGAACATATCGGTGTAGATTTTGCTCTTTACTGCCGGAGCGTTAAGCATCATCTCGATGGGAATGCAGGATCGCAAGGCCCTTACCAAATTCACTGGATTCTCCATCCATTCATAAGAACATAAGAACATAAGAAATAGGAACAGCAGTAGGCCATACAGCCCCTCGAGCCTGCTCCGTCATTCAATAAGATCATGGCTGATCTGATCAAGGACTCAGCTCCACTTCCCTGCCCATTCCCCATAACCCCTTATCCCCTTATCGTTCAAGAAACTGTCTATTTCTGTCTTAAATTTATTCAATGGCCCAGCTTCCACAGCTCTCTGAGGCAGCGAATTCCACAGATTTACAGCCCTCTGAGAGAAGAAATTTCTCCTCATCTCTGTTTTAAATGGGCGGCCCCTTATTCTAAGATCGTGCCCTCTAGTTCTAGTCTCCCCCATCAGTGGAAACATCCTCTCTGCATCCACCTTGTCAGGTCCCCTCATAATCTTATACGTTTCGATAAGATCACCTGCCAAAGTGCATGACCTCACACTTTCCAACATTATACTCCATCTGCCAAATTTCTGCCCACTCACTTAGCCTGTCTATGTCCTTTTGAAGATTTCTTGTGTCACATGTTGCTTTTCCTCCCATCTTTGTATCGTCAGCAAACTTGGCTACATTACACTCGGTCCCTTCCTTCAAGTCGTTAATACAGATTGTAAATAGTTGGGGTCCCAGCACTGATCCCTGCGACACCCCACTAGTTACTGGTTGCCAACCAGAGAATGAACCATTCATCCCGACTCTCTGTTTTCTGTCAGTTAACCAATCCTCTATCTATGCTAATATATTACCCCCAACCCTGTGAACTTTTATCTTGTGCAGTAACCTTTTATGTGGCACCTTGTCAAATGCCTTCTGGAAGTCCAAATACACCACATCCACTGGTTCCCCTTTATCCATCCTGTTCGTTACATCCTCAAAGAACTCCAGCAAATTTGTCAAACATGACTTCCCTTTCATAAAACCATGCTGACTCTGCCTGACCGAATTTTGCTTTTCCAAATATCCTGCTACTGCTTCTTTAATAATGGACTCCAACATTTTCCCAACCACTGATGTTAGGCTAACTGGTCTATAGTTTCCTGCTTTTTGTCTGCCTCCTTTTTAAAATCTGCTGGGACCTCCCCAGAATCCAGGAAATTTTGGTAAATTACAACCAATGCATCCAGAATCCCTGCCACTACTTCTCTTAAGACCCTAGGATGCAAGCTATCATTTAAGTGGAAGTAAAATCAGGCAGATCTGTCATTGGCTTGTGAGCTGCCTCGTCAGACTTTCCTCTCTGTACTGTGTCCATGCGATGCTCAAAACCTGAGTGGTAAAGACCAAAATCTGCCCCGCTATTATTGGAATCCCTCATTTCCAACGTAACTTGCACTTTGGTTCCTGTGTAAATAATTTATTTTTCTCAGAAACCATGAGCTCATCTTAAATCTTTCTCCCTGAGATTTGTGGACAACCAACAACAGTCTTGCGAACCACCCTTCAACTGATCTGATTGGTTCTGAAAGCCTCCAGTTCAAGTCTTGTTCTCCAACCAATATGACTGGTTCAGTTTGGCTTCAGTCTGGCCTTCCATTTGAAAAGCTGACAGAAGGTTAAAAAGCTGAATGCGTTTAAAAAGCAGACGTTTGACACTGGCAACTCCCAATCTCAATGAAAAAGGCCATTTTTCTTGTGAAACATTAACAAGCTGACATATGTATTGAAAAGCTGACAGCTTAATAAGCTGGAGGTAAGTAGGCATACCACGACACACATTAAAATTGTAGATAATAACATTAATATAAAATACATCAGGCCGCATAGCAATGAAATAACAATGCTGATAATTCCGTTTTCTACTACTTACATAAAATGGCTTAGAAGCAAGAATATAGTGGTAAATTCACCAAACACACTCTTCTAGCAGGGAGCTGCACTCAAAGGGAAAGTAGGTTAGAGAACAGGCTATCAATTATAGTGTCAATTCTTTGACCTCAATAGGCCCCAAGTTTCCACATGATTTGCTCCTGATTTTTAGGAGCAACTGGTGTAGAACGGAGTATCTTAGAAATCGGAATTCTCCACATTTAGTTTGCTCCAGTTCTAGTCAGGTAGAACAGTTTCACTTTGGAACAGAATTTATTTTACAAAAGGGGGCGTGTCCGGCCACTTACGCCTGATTTCAAAGTTTCGTGAGTGAAAACTTACTCCAAACTAACTTAGAATGGAATAAGTGAAGATTTTTGTACGCTCGAAAAAACCTTGTCTACACTTTAGAAAATCAGGCGTAGGTTACAAATTAGGCGTAGGGAACGAGGTGGGGGGGAGGGGGGGAAGGGAAGTCATTAAATTCTACAATCAATCCTTAGTTATACTTATACAAATATTATACAAATAAATCCAACCTGAATAAAAATTTACAAGCCAAGAAAAGATTAAATAAACCTGTGTGAAAGTGCTTCAGGCAGGCCTTTCATGTTGGAGACAGGCAGCGGTGTGGCGTCAGTGTCTTGACGGCAGCGACAGCAAGCTTCGAGCTGAGCTGCAGTGCTTGAGGCAGGCCTTCATTCTCTTCGTGGCTGGCCGCGAAGAAGCAGCACCGGACGGACCCGAGGCCATTCGGCCATGAGATATCAGCGGCGTCAGTGGCTGGCCGGCAGCCAAAGAATCAGCGGACCGATGTGAGGCCATTCGGCCATGAGATAGCAGCGGCGTCAGTGGCTGGCCGGCAGCCGAAGAATCAACGCAGGACACACGCAGCTCATTAAGGTTCTTGAGGCCACTCGGCCACGCTTTAGGGGCGGCGTCAGTGGCTGGCCGGCAGCCAAAGAATCAGCAGCGGACGGACGTGAGGCCATTCGGCCATAGGATATCAGCGGCGTCAGTGGCTGGCCGGCAGCCGAAGATACAGCAGCAGCCTTCGAGCTGTGAGGGGGACTGAGGCCATTTGGACAGGGAGAGGCAGCCACATCGACAGTTTTATATTTAAATTTGCAGAATGGGTGCTGCATTGTCAACACCACGAATTATTGCAAAGTTGAATTGGCACTCTTATTTCTCCAAACACACAGTCCTTAATTTGCATGCACCAATGCAGCACCGGTTCTGCAAGTTTACCAGTGAAAAGCTGAACTCACTGATTTCAGCAGGTGATTTATTCAGCAGTGCTGCTAAAAGCACTCCCTCACACACAGAAATATCCAAAAAAATTAAATTACAAGCCTTTGCAAGGGTCCAAGAAACAAATCTTCATTTTATCTGCAGTATTTTTAAAAATGGCCGAGTGCCAATGTTTGTGTGAGACTGCGCGTGTGCGCACGCTCCAACGCGCACGCGCAGGGTTGCCGGCACCACGAAGGCTAATTTAAATTGTACCCGCCCCCTGCTGCTTAGAAAATCGGCGCGAGTGTTAGGCTCCGCCCCCTGCTGCGAAGAGCGCGCCGCGCCAAGCAGACATCGAGTTCCAAGGAGCTCGAGAATATCGGATTTTTTTTTAGGCGCAGTTTTCGGCGCGAAAAACAGGCGCCCAGCTCGGAGGTGCGCCGTTTTCACCGCGGCACGAAACTTGGGGCCATAGTGCCCCTACCACCACCTATCTGAGATGAAGGGATTGTCATATGAAGAGAAGTTGAGCAGGTTGGGCCTATACTCATTGGAGTTTAGAAGAATGAGAGGTGATTTTATTGAAACATATAAGATTCTGAGGGGGCTTGACAGGGTAGATGCAGAGAGGCATGTTTCCCCACATGGGGGAACCTAGAACTAGAGGACATAGTTTCAGAATAAGGGGTCGCAAATTTAAGACAGAAATGAGGAGGAATTTCTTCTCTCAACGGGTCATGAATCTTTGGAGTTTTCTACCCCAGAGAGCTGTGGGGGCTGGGTCATTGAGTATATTTAAGGTGGAGATAGACAGATTTTTGAATGATAAGGGAGTCAACGATTATGAGGAACCGACAGGGAAGTGGAGTTGAAGCCATTATCATCATAGGCAGTCCCTCGGAATCGAGGAAGACTTGTTTCTACTCTTAGAATAAGTCCTTAGGTGGCTGAACAGTCCAATATGAGAACTACAGTCCCTGTCACAGGTAGGACAGATAGTCATTGAGGGTAAGGGAGGGTGGGACAGATTTGCCACACGCTCTTTCCGCTGCCTGCGCTTGATTTCTGCATGCTCTCAGCAATCAGACTCGAGGTGCTCAGCACCCTCCCAGATGCACTTTCTCCACTTAGGGCACTCTTTGGCCAGGGACTCCCAGGTGTCGGTGGGATGTTGCATTTTATCAGGGAGGCTTTGAGAGTGTCCTTGTAATGTTTCCTCTGCCCACCTTTGGCTCGTTTGCCATGAAGGAGTGCCGAGTCCGAATAGAGCGCTTGCTTTGGGAGCCTTTGGCCGCCTGAGGAAAACAGTGTTCGAAGACCAGTCCCTCAAATCTACCACCAAGCTCAAGGTCTACAGGGCTGTAGTAATACCCACCCTCCTGTATGGCTCAGAGACATGGACCATGTACAGTAGACACCTTAAGTCACTGGAGAAATACCACCAACGATATCGCCGCAAGATCCTACAAATCCCCTGGGAGGACAGACGCACCAACATTTGTGTCCTCGACCTGGCCAACATCCCCAGCATTGAAGCACTGACCACACTTGATCAGCTCCGCTGGGCAGGCCACATTGTCCGCATGCCAGACACGAGTTGAAGCCAGGATCAGATCAGCCAAATGACCTACTCCTGCTTCCTATTTCTTATGTTTTTTTGACTTTTTGAAAAAAGTTATTATTTAAGGGCTGACTCTCCTACTGGCACTCTTGGCAAGGAGCAGAGCTCATCGGGAGTGCTGGCTGGCAAATCGTGAGCCTGACTTTTCACCCATCTTACATCCATTACTCTTTTTAAGAACATAAGAACATAAGAAATAGGAGCAGGAGTAGGCCATTTGGCCCCTCGAGTCTGCTCCGCCATTTAATAAGATCATGGCAGATCCGATCATGGACTAAGCTGCACTTCCCTGCCCGCCCCCATAACCCTTTACTCCCTTATCGCTCAAAAATCTGTCTATCTCCGCCTTAAATATATTCAATGACCCAGCTTCCACAGCTCTCTGGGGCAGAGAATTCCACAGATTTACAAACCTCTGAGAGAAGAAATTCCTCCTCATCTCAGTTTTAAATGGATGGCCCCTTATTCTGAGACTATGCCCCCTAATTCTAGTTTCCTTTATGAGTGGGAATATCCTCTCTGCATCCACCTTGTCGAGCCCCCTCATTATCTTATATGTTTTGATAAGATCACCTCTCATTCTTCTGAACTCCAATGAGTATAGGCCCAACCTACTCAACATATCTTCATAAGTCAGCCCCCTCATCTCCGGAATCAACTTAGTGGACCTTCTCTATACTGCCTCCAATGTAAGTATATCCTTCCTTAAGTATGCAGACCAAAACTGAACGCAGTACTCTAGGTGTGGCCTCACCAATACCATTTACAGTTGTAGCAGGACTTTTCTGCTTTTATACTCCATCCCCCTTGCAATAAAGGCCAACATTCCATTTGCCTTCCTGATTACTTCCTGTACCTGCATACTAATTTTTGTGTTTCATGCACAAGTACCCTCAGGTCCCTCTGTACTGCAGCACTTTGTAATTTTTCTCCATTTAAATAGTAATTTGCTTTTCTATGTTTTCTGACAAAGTGGATAACCTCACATTTTCCCACATTATACTCCATCTTCCAAATTTTTGCCCACTCACTTAGCCTGTCTATATCCCTTTGCAAATTTTTTGTGCCCTCCTCACAATTTGCTTTCCCACCCATCTTTGTATCATCAGCAAACTTGGTTACATTACACTCGGTCCCTTCATCCAAGTCATTAATATAGATTGTAAATAGTTGAAGCCCCAGCACCGATCTCTGCGGCACCTCACTAGTTACTGTTTGCCAACTGGAAAATGACCCATTTATCCCGACTCTCTGTTTTCTCTTAGTTAGCCAATCCTCTATCCATGCTAATATATTGCCTCCAACCCCGTGAACTTTTATCTTGTGCAGTAATCGTCTATGTGGCACCTTATCAAATGCCTTCTGGAAATCCAAATACACCACATCCACTGGTTCCCCCTTATCCACCCTGCTCGTTACATCCTCAAAGAACTCCAGCTGATTTGTTAAACATGATTTCCCTTTCATAAAACCATGCTGACTCTGCTTGACTGAATTATGCTTTTCCAAATGTCTTGCTACTGCTTCCTTAATAATAGACTCCAGCATTTTCCCAATGACAGATGTTAGGCTAACTATTCTATAGTTTCCTACTTTCTGTCTGCCTCCTTTTTTAAATAGGGGCGTTACATTTGCAGTTTTCCAATTGGCTGGGATCTCCCCAGAATCCGGGGAATTTTGGTAGATTACAACTAATACATCCACTATCTCTGTAGCCACTTATTTTAGGACTCTAGGATGCAAGCCATCAGGTCCATGGGGACTTGTCTGCCTTTAGTCCCATTATTTTATTGAGTACTACTTCTTTAGTGATGGTGATTGTTTTTAGTTCCTCCCTCCCGATAGCCCCTTGATTATCCACTATTGGGATGTTTTTAGTGTCTTCTACCGTGAAGACCAATACAAAATATTTGTTCAAAGTCTTCGCCATTTCCCTGTTCCCCATTATTAATTCCCCAGTCTCATCCTCCAAGGGACCAACATTTACTCACTTTTTTCCTTTTTATGTATCTGTAAAAACTCTTACTATCTGTTTTTATGTTTTGTGCTAGTTTACTTTCATAATCTATCTTCCCCCTCTTTATTATTTTTTTAGTCTTTCTTTGCTGGCTTTTAAAAGTTTCCCAATCCTCTGGCCTCCCACTAGACTTGGCCACTTGGTATGTCCTTGTTTTCAATTTGATACCATCCTTTATTTCCTTAGTTAGCCATGGATGGTTATCCCTTCTCTTACAGTCTTTTCTTCTCATTGGAATATATTTTTGTTGAGAGTTATAAAATATCTCCTTAAATGTTTGCCACTGCTCACCAACTGTCCTACTCTTTAATCTATTTTCCCAGTCCACTTTAGCCAACTCTGCCTTCATACCTTTGTAGTCACCTTTATTTAAGCTTAGGACACTCACCCTCCAACTGAATTTGAAATTCAACCATGCTATGGTCACTCATTCCTAGAAGATCCTTTACTAGGAGTTCATTTATTAATCCTGTCTCATTACACAGTACCAGATCTAAGATAGCCTGCTGCCTGGTTGGTTCCGCAATGTACCGTTCAAGGAAACAATCCTGAATACATTCTTTGAACTCTTCCTCAAGGCTACCCTGGCTAATTTGCTTTGTCCAATCAATATGAAGGTTAATATCACCCATGATTATTACCGTTCCTTTTTTTACAAGCCTCCAAGAACTGTGGAAGGCTTCACAGTTGAGCCAGATCCTGGTCCATTTCCAATGTCCATCATGTGCACACTCTGGCAGGGCCTACTGGGCATCGATCAGTACCAGGAACTATGGCTGCTTTTCTTTTCCATAGCCCATGGCACTGAACGTAATTATAATGCCCCTACCACCACTCACCTGAGGTCAGTCAACTCCGTGCAGATTTTTGGGACCTTCCAGTCCAAATGGCTCAATAGCCAATAACCAACTGAGCCATCAGGAGAGCAGCATTATTTTTCTAACAGTTTGGTCCCATGCACAAAGGCAGGATATGGTGGAAAAATGCTAACATCCAAATCAGAAAAAGACAGATAAAGAGGATGTATCCAGTTCCAAAACCATAATTGCTATAATTGCATCTAACAAACCATTAAATCGTAGATAATCTCTGCAATGTTTCTCAGGAATAAACTCTATCAGACGATTATTTGCTAATCTAAATTTGGTTTACTCAAGTGCTGGGAAAATAATACAGTACCATTTTAATATCGTCACTCTGTGTGGAACAAGTAGATTAACTGTACAGTACACAGATGCAAGAGATTAAACAAATGCATAGTGATGCAATGATAGCGCCATATGTTTAATGAAAATCTTTCCTGAAATTATCATGGGTGTTCAGTAAACATTTTCAATACATTGTATTTTTCAATCAGGAGAGTAATAGTGAGGGATTTCATTACTCCTTCTTGGATGCACACACTGTAAAGTACAGCAGAAAAACTATATTACTGCAATATTCTTTTGATAATTCACCTTAAGCCAGACCCAAGTATAGTTCGCTTTCCGAGCATATGCAACTCAATAGTGTCTTAAAATTATAAAAGAATTCTTGATAATTAGCAAAGAAAAAAGAATCATTCAATGATAATATGCAAATAGAGCTGAGCGTTATTCAGAATCCCTACTGGCTAGGAAAATGGAACAAAACCTAAGCTTAGCTCAATTGGAGTAATTTTGTGCGATAGTGTAAAATGGATGATAGCAAATCGGCAGCTTGTTTTACATCTCTCCGATTTTTATTTCCATTACCCTCAATGTGTGCTCTCTTTGCCTCTGCATCGCGTTCAAAATATAACGCCGCCCCTCAAAATTAGATTTTTTTTTTCGGACTTTATTAACATTTTTGCACGACATACAAGAATTTTCTGTCAGGCTGCAAGTATATGATCCAGGTATTTAAATGTTGCTATCACAAGCATAACTCTCATTCAAGTTCCATTTTTAAGAAGCACTAAATGATCCTCCTTGGGGTTATTAATAGGTAGGGTGGGTTTAGAATACATAAGAACCATGATAAGCCCTTTCACCATTAACCTGCTAACATACTTAACTCCTTCAAAACAAAAAGAGCTAGATAGTTGGCAAAGCAAGACTTGTTACAATTGCACATTTGGAAAATGGTGAATTGAACCACTTATGCAGCATAAGATGAGGTCACGCATAAAAAGGAAAATAAATGGGCTGAAATTCCCCTGTTATGTGCTTCCTGTTAGCGTCTGCAGGGGCACGAAACCGTTTTCACCTGGGGGGGTGTTACTGGTTCCTGTGAAACTGTGCGGGAGTTAACCGAAGGGGAGGGGCGTTGAAATGCGTCAGCACTATGTGGAGAATCCGCCTGCATAATGCCCCCGAACCCGCCCCAAAGGGATGTGGAGCACGACTTTGCGCAATTTCGTGGCCGGACGCATGAAGGCCCGCCTCCCCACCGTTACCGCCCCCCCAAAATGGGGCATAACTGAATTTTGTCCTCAAAGTTTTAGAAAGAAAGGGGAAGAGAGAGAAAACCATGTGATGATAACTACCAATGCAAGAAGGAATTACAAGGCAGAAGGATGAAGAACCATTTCTTTACATTTGCATGGTGTAATGCGTACAATTTGCATTCCTTGGGCTAAAGACCAACAGAAGTGATTCTTCGACAGAACTGATGGTGAAACTAATAAAGCCAATGTAAAAGCCCTTGGGGAGGAACAAATATGGGCAGCAAAAACTACTATATAAGACATAAGAAGGCAAATTTTCAACATACATTATGGTCTTATGACTGGCATTGTGCATCAGCTGCCTATTATAGTGACCGCCCAATTTTCATTATGCAATCAATGGAAATCAAAATCGTGTGGTTCCTATAACAGGCGGCCTCACACCACCAGTTTTACACCCAAACAGCAAGTTACAAATCTACCTTATAAAATGAAAACCACCGCCACCATCTCTGCTCATCGGGAACAGGAAATTCCTCGGAGCTGCTCCCAGTCCGCCGGCTTTAATTCACCAAAACTGTGGCGGGAACCCCGTTTACACAGCACTTCTAGTAATGTCCAGCGGAGCGGGGAAGCAGCTCCAAGGAATTTCCTGGCCAGATTTAATCCTGCTCGTCTACCACGAACTTATTCATCATAGGCAATCCCTTGGAATCGAGGAAAACTTGCTTCCACTCCTGAAGTGAGTTCTTTGGTGGCTGAACAGTCCAATACGAGAGCCACAGACTCTATCACAGGTGGAACAGATGAACGGAGTGGAAGATGCCTGTGTGTGAGTTCTTTTAACGTGGGGTGGTCGCTGCCACATTGGCTACCACATGGGCTTAGCTGAGCAAGGTCTAGATCCAGTGGCAAGGGGGTCCAAGACGACTGAAGACCAGGCACTGCTATATGGGCCTAGTTGCCTACGGCGAAATGTTGGCCGCAGGCTCGGTGCTGGGTAGCGCCCTGGGTGGTAGGTGGCCCGAGGCCTGGTTGGGGGCAGGCATTGGAAGGGTTAGTGGCCGACCGGGGTTCAGGGTGGGAGAGCAGGTGGGGTCACAGCCATGGAACTCATCACATGTTGGAGGTGGAGAAGAGGCTAGGTCCCCAGTGGGGAAGGAGGAGGGGAGGCCAATTGCCAACGTTGGAGAGGGGGACCCGGCCGTCATTGAGGAGGAGGTCGCCTGTCATCAAGGGAGGTCCAGCCATCGTCGAGGAGGCCCAGACCGTTGTGGAGGAGAGGCCTATCCGCTGTCACTGGAGGTGTTCCGATCAGATCACTGCTGTGGAGGGGGGTGGGGGCGCGGGGTGAAGGCACGATAGACAGGTCCAGGTCGAGGACGCCGCCTCCGGAGATCGTCGGAAGTTGCCGGAGGTCGCTGGGGGACGTCGGAGGTCGTCAGAGTACGTCGGAGGTCGTCGCGGGTCGCCGATGGGTGATGTGGTGGGAAGCCTGCGGTAGGTCCGAATGGCCCGAACTCGTGGGGCTCGCCGGAGGTCATCGGGGGTTGCTACGAACTTATTAGTTACCTAGGGAACCACATTTTCTTTAATCTAAATACGTGAAGGATATTGTCCAGAACTTCAAGGTCAAAAATTGTAATCTTAACTCCAAGTACCAAATCAACATTGGAAGAATTTGCTCATGTCACACACGTTAATGTAACTTGTGACTAGTTGTACATATTGACTTTTTTCAGATATCTCGGGGTGTGCGTTAAAGAAGATAAACTGTACCCTATGCTTGAGGTAAATACCATTACATGTAAATATTATTTTACTTTACAAATACAATGTAAAGAAGAGATAAATTGGTTGTGTTCTCAAATGCTTGTTTGTGCACTGCTTCACAGTATGTTAATGGTGGATGCCTGGAAGAACTGTTAGCCAATAAAGAGGTTAACCTGACTTGGAAGGAAAAAGTGGATCTCGCATCAGACATTACACGAGGCATGGTGTACCTACACTCAAAAAATATCTATCACAGGGACTTAACCTCCAAGGTAAGAGACAGTGCCTTCTTATTCAGCATGTCTTTCAAATTAATTGTCACAAAAAATGCCAGGTTCTACAAAAACCTCAAACACTTTGTTGTAATTTTTGAATAATTTTTTCTCCTTACACCTGAAACTCATTGATTGTGAGAACAATAATTTATGTTCTTTTTTGCAGTTCTTAAATCAGAGTTGCTTTAAATGAGGAACTGAGTGGAGCAGTACATTCGATTACAACTTTTCATTTCTGAGACATGGGGTTGAATCTAGGTCACATAAATAAACTCTCTTTCTGGATATATTGGCCCAAAATGGTTAGGCAGTCTCAAGCCAATTTCTGGTTAGTGCAACGGGGTAAATTTGCTTGTACTTTCGCACAAATGACCCTTAAATTGACAATCTGGTCAAACTAGCCACAGAGAAATAGAAACTTCACTTCTTAGGCCGGCCTGAGTGAGTGCTTTTAGGAAAAACAAAGAGAAAATTGTCAAAAGAAAAAAACTAGAAATAAAAGGCATTACCACATTGCTGAATGTTACAACCTTGAATTGAATACAGCTTTTCACAAAAAAAACATTCTTTGAATTGTTGTAAATGAAGGTTTGACTGATCAGTCACTGAAAATGAATTAACAACACAGGAGGCAGTTACAGGTAACATGGCCAGTTGGGCCTAATGGCCTGTATCCATGCTATAAATATTATTTTTTTTAAATTTTCCAGGATGTGGGCATCGTTGGCAAGGCCAGCATTTATTGCCCTTCCCTAATTACCCTTGAGAAGGTGGTGGTGAACCGCCTTCTTGAACTGCTGCCGTCTGTGTGGTGAAGGTACTCCTACAATGCTATTAGGGAGGGAGTTCCAAGACTTTGACCCAGTGACGATGAAGGAACAGCGATATACTTCCAAGTGAGGATGGTGTGTAACTTGGAGGGGAACGTGGAGATGATGGTGTTCCCATGCACCTGCTGCCCTTGTCCTTCCAGGTAGTAGAGGTCGAGGGTTTGGGAGGTGCTGCCAAAGAAGCTGTTGTGAGTTGCTGCAGTGCATCTTGTAGATGGTCCACACTGCAGCCCCAGTGCGCCAGTGGTGGAGGGAGTGAATGTTGAAGGTGGTGGATGGGGTGCCAATTACGGGGGCTGCTTTGTCCTGGATGTAAAAATAAAAATAATCTGAAATTGACACAGTGCCATTCTTTCCTCCTTTAACTGTAGAATGATTTTTAAAAAAGATCGAAGAATGTGCAATTTATGAATGGAAAAATATAGGATGGTTAAATGTCCATTTATCCAAAGAAATGAGAAACTAGCTAATCTGCACCAATTCAGAGATAATAAAGAGAACATATTGAAATATTTATAAGCTTCCTGTAAAATATTTATAAGCTTTCTATTCAATTTTCAGACAGCTGTAAATGAATAATGTGCTTTATTGAGTGCAATAAAGACAATTTCCTCTTTATTATGTGGTAAAAAAACGGACTGTTTAGGAGGCAGATAATGAGGATTCACTTTCCTATTTACAACAATTGAGCTGCTTTGATTCAACAACCTTTTTTGAAAGGTATTATTTGACTGGAGTTGCACTGTTAAGTTTGCCAGCTCCTGATATCACATGAAACACCCAACCACGATTCATGTGGTGCTTATAAAATATGGTTCAATCATTCTTGAAGAATACAAAGCTGTTCCCCCATGCTAGACAGCGCGTTTGCACTTAAACATGAAACACCTCTTATCCAGATCATGAACAGGAAACATCGTATAGAATATTTCACTTCAGCTTGGTAACAAAGGTTACAGAAAATAGAAAAGGGAATGCGACTGCAATTAACACATAAGGGGACATATTTGGTGTTGTGCATTTTGTATCGTCTATGTAAGACTAAATCAGTTACTTCCAGTTTAGAACTATATTGACACAGCAACCATGAACCATGCCAAGCTTGATGAAGCAAATAGCAAAGGATGACTGGATAGGCATTTAAAAGAAAAAAGGAAGAAAATTGCATTTATATAGCAGCTTTCACGACCTCAGGAAATCCCAAAGCATTTTACATCCAATGAAGTACTTTTGAAGTGTAGTTGCTATTATAATGTAGGAAATGCACCAGGCAATTTGCACACAGCAAAGTCCCACAAACAGCGATGAGATAATGACCAGATAATCTGCTTTAATAATGTTGGTTGAGCTGTACATATTGGCCAGGACTCCTCTGCTCTCCTTCACAATTGTGCCATGGGATCTTTTACGTCCACTTGACAGGGCAGACGTGGCCTTGGTTTAATGTCTCCTCTGAAAGATGGCATGTCTGACAGTGAAGCACTCCCCCAGTACAGTAATGAAGTGCTAGCCTAGATTCATGCTCCACTCAAGTCTCCGGAGTGAGACGCGAATCCACAACCTTCTGACTCAGGCGAGAGTGCTATCATTGAGCCAAGGCCGACACCTTTAGGAGTCAATTTTCAGATTCTGCACTGGTAGCAAGGTACCTTGCCTGTGAGCAGTGCAGATCGGAAAATCATCGACATATTATCAGAGATTTTACACCTAAATGGATGTCAGACATGGGTCTCAAACATCAGTCCTGATTTGGAAGATTTGGGCTTTAGCAAAGTGGTTTCTCCATGTCGCTAAAAATAACTACAGCCTCCTCAACCCCTCCCACATCTGGCTTATAACCCCATTCAGTATTTAAACCAGCCACTATTTGTGGACCAGCTGAATGAATGTGGCTATAAAAAGAAAAGCATTGGATAACCACACACAGTTCTAACTGTGCATTCCTGGTGAGGAGTTTTCCGCACCCAGGTGCATATTGGGATTTCTGACCATGGGCTGTGCACACTTCCGTTCTCGATATTCCATCCCCGTGGCTCCTTGGGCCATGGAGTCAAAAAATGACGGCTGCATAAGTGACACCACTATTCCTGACAGATGATTGGATAATTGCCCCATCAATCACGCCTATAAGTGACAGGGTTTGATTTTACGCACATAATTTGTATGTAACTATCCCCCTTTCACTTGCTGGAGAACTAAACGTGCTTTTATCGGGAGACGTTGCTGTTGTTTCGGTCATGAGCTCTGCTGGCTGTTGTTCGTAAACAGACTCAGCTTGGGTTTGACAGACCCATGCCCCACTGTAGTGTCATTGGGCCCAAGTTTCCGATGCTGCTGAAAACGGCACACCTCCGTGATTTACGTAACCTGTCTGGGAAAAAAAGTGCGGCGAAATCTTACCAGGAATTCTCCGGTCGTCCTGGAGCGTGGTGTGGCGCAGCGGAGTCTCCTTGGGGCGGAGCAAGTCGATCGCAGCCAGTAGGGGGGCGGGGCTAGGGATCAGCGTTCTTCTGAATGCCGGCAGCATTGCGCATGCGCATTGGAGCGTGTGCACATGTGCAATGGCTCAGCAGGGCGTTTTTCCCCTAGTCTGTCTTTGAATTACATCTAAAAGAGCAGGCAGGCAGACCCAATCTGCAAAATGGTGTCCTTGTACTGACCTATACATTTAAGGCCAGGTGTTGGGCTTAACAGCGGAATGCAGAAACCCATTGGATATTGGTGGAACTGTACTGAACCAGTTAGCTATATTTTTACTTCAATGAAACTGGCTTCCTTAACCCAGATTATTCATGGATCCACATTTTTGGGGGGGGGGTGGGGGTTCCAATGCCATTGGTCATCCGAGCCTAAGGGTCTGTATACTGCAGAGTGCAAGTGATAGAGGGAGACCCCTATATTTCCAGTGAGTTCCACTCCTGTAGGTATCTATTAGTCAGAAACCTTGCTTCTCAACGTGTTTGCATTGGGGGAAGTTGAGATATTTGTGTGCGACTTCAGTTTGTGGAAGTTTCTTTGTCAGGCGATTTCCTGAAATGGAAGTTGGATAAATTGCATTTGCGATAAATATTTCTTCAAACCTGGCATTGAAACAGTTAAGACTGCAGAATATTTGGGTCACATCAGGAGTAATCTAGTTTGAACCCAGATAAATTTCTGGCACATGGTGTGGTGTGAAAATTGGACCTGATGGTTCAGTTATTTCCTACTGCCAAAGGTTTCCTTCATATATACTCGTACGAAAAGTAATTCTTTAATATGCAGGAGAATACCGTGACTGCAACAAGATAATGCAGACTATGTAGATTTTTCGTTGCTCATCAAAGGAAATGCCATTTTGTTCAGCCTCCGCCCAGCCTCCCCCGCTCCGCCCCCCCCCCCCACCGCGTTCAGCCTCCGTTCAGCCTCCCTCCCGCTCCCATTCAGCTCCTGCCTCCTCCACCCCCTCCCTCCTCCTCCCCCCCCACCCTCCTGTACCCCCTCTTCCCCCCACCCCTCACTGTCAGAAACACAGAGAGACACTGACAGAGACAGAGGGAGAGAGACACTGACAGAGACACTGACAGAGACACGGAGAGAGGCTGACAGAAACACCTTCCCTTCATATAAAGGTGGGACTTCTATTTTTTATTTGTTATTGATTGGTTGCTTATTACTTTGGTCTTGGTGCTATAGGTGCAGGGTTCCTTCTATTTTTTTATTAATTAATTGCTTATTACTGTTTGTGCTTCGTTTAGTGCTTGGTGCTTTAAATGTACTGCTTTGTTTAGTGCTTAGTGCTTTAAATGTACTTTGCTTCTTTAATGTTGTTGTGAAGGTGTTTAGTGCTTTGGAAAATCCTCTAACCTCCCTTTCCCCCCCCGCCCCTGTTGATATTGATATGTCCTTTGTGTTTAATGCTTCCCACCCCCCGTCTCTGGCTGCGCCTGCACTGAACTTAATTCTAGGTAAGGTTTTTCAGAACTTACAAAAGTGGACACTTATTCCATTGTAAGTTTGGAGTAAGTTTTCACTGCCGAAACTTGCAAAACAGGCCTAAGTGGCTGGACACACCCTCTTTTGAAAAAAAATACCTGAACTAAAACGAACCTAAACTAACTCACGAGAACTGGAGCAAACTGAATGCCGAGAATAGCGATTTCTAAGATACTCCAAACTAAACTAATTGCTCCAAGAAAATTGGAGCAACTCCACCCGAAACTTGGGCCCTCAATAACTACATGTAAATGGCCTTTATTTAAGGCTGTTATTGAGTTGCTCAGCTTTTGCTAGTTTTCCAGGTTGTGACTATTTATGAGCACCACTTTTTTACATTTCATTACGTAACAAAAATCAGTAAATATGCAATAAATGTAAACATCAAGCAAGGTTGTTCAGAATTCATTTCACACTGAAAACAAAAAAGGAAATAAATGCATGTCATTTTAGTACTCTCAACTAATGATTCCCCGGTGCAGTTTTTAAGCTGGAAAAGGCCAAAATGTGTGCCCCAAACCGTTTTTTCAATTTTTCAGATAAAGCCGATTTAATTTGATAGAAAACAATTGAACTGAAACAAATACAAAATAAAAAATAAAGCAACTGGTGATACATGGGAAATAATCAGAAACTGCTGGAAGTACTCAGCAGGTCAGGCAGCATCTGTGGAGAGAGAAACAGAGTTAACGTTTCAGGTCGGTGACCCTTCATTCCAACGTTAACATTACGCCTGCACCATTTGCATTGCATTTAATGCTCCCACCTGTTTCTCTGCCCAGTCTATCCCTGGAAATGTGTGTATAGTGCTAAGGGGGTGGAGATACACACAGAATGCAAAGCAGAGGGAAGAAAGACAGCCCTTGTGCCTTTCAAACATGTGCTTCTGGGCTAACAATGGAGTGGTGAGACCAGTTTGGAATACTGTATTTCGTTCTGGTCAATACACCATAAGCAACGAGGGTGCAGAGAGAAGTAACAAGATTGATCCCAGGTGTAATGAGGATGAGTTGGAAGGAAAGATTAAAGAAACTAAGCTCTACACTGGAAATAAAGTTGTTAAAGGGAGGAGCGGTGCAGAATGTCATCAAGATAAATAAAATTATATAGATAACATAAACCCAGACAATTACTTCAACGTAAGCAAGAACAGTAGGTCTAGAAGATGTAAATTTAAATTAGTGAAAAATACATTTGAATATTTATATTAGGAAGAACCTCTTTACCAAAAGAGTAGAATAATCTGCTAGGCAAGATAGGAGAGACAAAGGGGGAGAAACTCGGCTGCTTAGTGCCTCCCGTTAAAGCCTAAGGGGTTAGCAACTGCAGCGATGCCCGCGAACTTTAGTGCTGGCACTAACTCCTACCGCCTGGACTTCTAGCGCCTCGCAGATCATGATGTCGTAAAGTGCGCAGCGCTCCATTACCGCCCCAGATGTGAAATTGCCTCCCTCCCCTTGCTCTATTGCCAGGCATCAACAATGGCAGGAAGTGAAGGCATTGTCAACTCGGCTGGCCACTTGGGGACCGTTACTTAAAGGGAATGGTTTTCAGCTAGGCTAACCTTTATTATTTGCACCAGCGCCCTGTTACCACTTCCTTAATAAAGGATTCCAGCATTTTCCTGATGACTGATTTCAGGCTAACTGGCCTATAGTTCCCTGTTTTCTCTCTCCCTCCTTTCTTGAATAGTAGGGTTACATTTGCGACCTTCCAATCCAGTGGGACCATTCCAGAATCTAGGAAATTTTGGAAGATCACAACCATTACATCCAATGAGCCTCAAATATTCACTTGGAACACACCCGGTGTCAACCAGCGCTGATTCCACTAAAGTTTACAGAGTCAGAGGGAGGGGACCTCACCTCCATGGGACTGGCGGACACACAAACCACCATACAGCTGGGAAATCGGATGCCTGCCTGCCATTAGGGAGGGAGGATGCTAGACCCATCCCCAAGTCCCCCAAGACTCCATTGTGTCCTCCCTTGATCCATAAAGGAGAGCCAATCCAATTTTTGTGTAAAAATTTTGGGAGGGGATAGTCCTAATCGCAATCAGCAAATCTGACCTCCGGTTCTACACCATGTCCCAACTGAGCCAGCGAAGTGGGAAATCCAAGTATAAGGCGTCGCCGTTTACGCTTTTGCCCCAGGCTGCCCAACAATATTATTGGGTTTGTAAAAGGTGCAGGTGTCCCTCACAAATTGCCAGGAAATCCCAGAATCGAACGAGACTTGGTGCTCCCGAGGAAATTTGGGGCCATAGTATGCTGCATAGGCCTTACTTACATACATATTTTTTATATCTGAATACATAGGGGTGTGATTTAGAAACCAGTGTGATGAAAATAGGGCTTTTATTTATATATCAGATTTTATGGTAAGCACACGTGATGTCCATTATGAATTGCAACAGAATTTCAGTTTGCATCAATGGGATAAAATCTCACTCCCAACACTACTAGTCAGCAACTATTTCCCAATACAGGAATTATATCATCATAGGAGAGGGTCAAGAAATGTAACATATTTATTAATAAATCTTCAAACTGCTAGTTGCTGAAAAGATTCTCACTCGTCGAATGGTTTGGCACAGGTGAACGTTTGCTAGGACAATTTGATGCTTAAACACATTCCGTTGCCATTGATCTAACTTCTTTATGCAATAAGCAATGCTATGGTGCATTGCCACATGGAATTGTTGCTTCAAATTGATCAAACTAATTTAATGGCACAGCAGGGAAACTATTAAATTGACAGCAGAATAGTAAAGCTATGGAGGTCAGGGAAGGGAGGAAGAGGCCACTGCGGTTGAAGGGTCTCATCTAAATAAGTTTTGCGTAAAAATAACTTGCAAGTGAAAATAACTTGGACTATCTAGGTCATTCCACATTATGACAGTGATTGCACTCCAAATGTACTTCATTGGCTGTAAAGCACTTTGAGCCATCCACTGGTTATGGAAAACACTATATAAATGCAAGTCTTTCTTTCTTTCATGGGCGTGTCTTATACTGAAGTTACTGTTCAAATAATCTTAGAGATGCAAATTGTTGTCTGCACACTATCGGCATTTTTTTTTTCAAAATCATTTTATACAGATTACTCTTGTTAAATAACAATTTTAATATTTAATCATGCTTAATATTTATGTGAAGGTTTGAACTAAAAGCAGTTTTGCATTTTTCAGCACACATCACACCTCTAATGCTACTTCTTTTTGAACTATAATTATTACATTTTTTTTCTGCAATAAAACTGACCAAAAGTCACAGGTAGAGCCTGAGTTGGACAGACAATAGTTGGGGTAAGTGATTTGGTACAGCAGAACAAATCTCATGAATTTCGATGCTTGTCAGATAGACCAAGTATTGCACTTTTGTGTAAAAAGTCCTGGAGGCAATAAAAATGCCAGTTCTGATCAATAATAAAATCACTTATATCAACAATAGCAGATTAAACCAAAGGCCAACACCAATCGTCATCTTAGCTTAACCATGATGTGATAGCCACAGGTAATCCATGCTTTCAGTTTATTCTGCAGTGAGGTTTGGAATCATGATATTGCCACTGGGTATGCCCATCCAGCCAAATACTGAATTATTTTACTGCAGAGCCAGCTATAAATTGACATGCTGCAAATCAACTACCTTGTACAAATTCAGTATGAACTTTGCTTGGTCCTAAACTGGTTGAATCCTCGGCTTTGCTCAGGAAGCTCTCGAAATTATGGCCCAGAAATTGCGGTCAGAGGCTTCCTTTGGACGAACACCTCTGATCCGAAAAAAATCTACCAAAGTATCTGATGGTCACGGAGGAATTTATGATTGTGGTCGGAAGCCTTTATTCGCTGCGCAACATATGGGAAGATGACTTCCCCGTATGTATGGAAATGCTGGAGTCACATGGGCCTGGATCACCAATCACTACGCAGTATTCTCATTGATAAAAATGGGAACTCCGTTTTTACAAGTTCCCATTACTATCAATGAGAAAACCCTCCTAAAACAAGAAACACAGCATAATAAATTAAGAAACACCTCACATATTTAAAATTTAATACAATTAAATGTTTTAGAAAAAATATATATTTGGGGAAATTTTTTTAATGTGTTTTAATAGTGTTAAAAATAAAATTATCTTAATGAACAGGGTTTTTAATATAAAAATGAATGATTAAATTTAATTTTTATATGTTTTAAAAGTGTTTCGTTGGTAAAAGTAGACTATACGCCTGCTTTTACCAGCTAGCCCAATCTCACCCACACGGATGTTCTTCTACCGGGGATTCATATATTCTTTCAGAAGAAATCTTGACATAACGGAAAAACCGGTTCTCGCCACATGGGCATTGCGCCCCGAGAACCTGCTTCTACGAGGCCTCATCGGGTGCGTGTGCACTTTGTACTCACCCGACGAGGCTGCAATTTTCGGCCCATATTTTCTTCAGCATTGTAGTTGAATGCTCATGTATTGTTACAAAGGCACATTTTACTGAGCACGATGTACGGCTCAAGAGTTCTGTGCTGATTTACTTCATTACAATGTTCAAACTTAGTTCTGACTTAACTGTAAAACAATTGAGTTGTATGAGAGTTTCATCTGCATATTTGTGCGCAAGGGTTATCTGTTCTCAATTTAACAAGGTGTTTTGTAAAAATTATTTTTGGGGTAATTCATAGTACTTCCCCAATAATGACATTCCCTAACATCATACCTTTATTCCTTTACATGTATTTTCTTTTACATCAGAACTGCTTGATCAGGGTAACACCGCACGGGAGAGAGGCCTTAGTTACAGACTTTGGGCTGGCACGAGAAGTGGTTGAGCTGCCCACGAAGGATCTCGAACGGAAACTGTCCTTGGTAGGATCAGCTTTCTGGATGGCACCCGAAATGTTGCGTGGTGAACCTTACGACAGAAAGGTAAAGTGCACCCAGTTTTCCCACAGTTCTAAATTTGGACAATGGTGGGATGCATTTTGTTCATCTCTTTCACACTATAACAAGATACAAACTTATTTGGATGTATAGCATGAGAAAAATGGATAGAAGTACAAATATAACTTGAAATCATACTCTCTCATTTCTTTGGACTTGAATCCAGTTTAAATTTTCTTGCCACTTTGCCTCTCACATGCGGTATTATTTTCTAATTTGCAGTTCATGTCCTTGTCTGTTTGGCTCCATCAATGGCTGATCTTTAACTGTTGAGACGGAATGGGGTGGAGATTAATCTGGGCCCGTTCTTGGGCCCTGAGTTGGTACTGCACTAATTGGGAGGCCCGAAACCAGCCTGAAATTAGGCCTCAGGCCTCATTAATATTTGTTGCACGATCTGCCAGCACCTGTCATGCCTCAGCGGGCCGCTTGCTTCGCTGGCTGTGGTCCAAAGATAAGTCCCGGGAGGTGGGTGATTGGAGCAGTAACGATGAGTGGGACGGTGACTGCGACGACTGTGGAGTCGGAGAGAGCATTCCTGCTCGTCCTGGCTCCACAGAAAGTTTAAAAAAATATTAAGTAAAAGCACAAAGCAGTCCATCCACCACCTTAAACATCAACTCCCTCCAGCACCGATGCTCCGTGGCTGCAGTGTGCACTATGTACAGGGAGCACTGCAGCAACACACCACGGCTTCTTCGGAAGCATCTCCCAAACCCGCGACCTCTACCACTTCACAGGACAATGCAGCAGGTGCCTGAGAATGCCATCACCTCCAAGTCACACATCATCCCTGTCATGTATTTAATTGTCATTGTAATTTATGTATAAATTGATTTCAGTTGTATATTGTGAGAATATTGACCACTAGGTGGTGAATTTGGGGGAGACATTTTTAATTTAGACTTTAAGGTATAAAAGAGGAAACTCCACCCACCTTCATCACTTCAGTGCTGGAATAAAGGTTACTGGTCACAGAGTGACCTTCTCTCAAGTATGGGCCTCGTGTACATTGGACATATCATTGGCGACGATGATGGGATTTAAACCACACGAGCATGACCCCTAACAACACAGACAAAAGATACTATATCAGTGATGATTGGGACAATTTTATTAAGAAACTACAACAAAGTTTCGTCACTAAAAAATAATTAAGACAAACTTCGACCGACAAACACAAGACTCATCTGACAATTTATAAATCCACGACGCACTCCCTAATAAAAGACCTTCTAACACCAAAAAAACCAACAGACTTGGAGATATGTGGTCTTTCCTTCATTGTTGCTGGGTCAAAATCCTGGAAATTCCATACCTAATAGCACTGTGGAAGCACCTTCACCATATGGACTACAGCAGTTCAAGAAGGCGGCTCACCACCACCTTTTCAAGGACATGTAGGGATAGGCAATAAATGCCAGCCTTCCCAGCGTGGCTCACATCCCAAAGAACGATACAAACGATTGCACTGGGGTCCTATTGATGCCGTAAGATCCCGATTTCCATGGGCTAATGAGCCAGCTGCTTTTTCTGGGCTGACCACTTCAAGGCTCCCAGAGCGGCAGCAGTGATGGAGCAATGCGTGCTGTACCACGATTTTCACCGTGCCACCATCCCCAGTGGTGAGGATGAAGATTGGCCCTTTTCTGCCTCAATCCGCTAACTGGCATTCTTTTCTGCTGTTTCCAGATTAGTATTCTGCTTCTATTCGCATCTGTCAGAAAACATGCGGGTGGAATTTCGTCGTCACTGCCTTGGTGGTAATCTGGCGAAGCGGGTCGTCCGCCCTTTAGTAAACGTGGAATAAAAATCAGGAGGCTTCTATAAAGGATGGGCGATCGGTTCTGCAGGATGACCGCCTATGGCAGTGATGATGAAAATCTACCCCCGTGGAGTGAAATATTCTAAAGCCAGAGATCCTTTTTGCATCGATTAGAAAATATGTAATGGAATATTCCAAAAGGCAGTGAAAATACAAGTAAAGACCCACATCTTACTACTTCCTGATGCTACCACATCCTGGGGCAGCATTTTGCCTTATAATTCTGTAATTTAATTACTTAGACAATATATTAACATTTGAGCCTTGCAAAGGGCCTAACGAATATATTCTAAACCAATAAAAATATGTAAATCATTAATGAGTAACTCCTTATTCAGTGAGTGTCTGGGTCTACAATCAACAAGCATGGAACATTATGGGCCACTCCTTTCATGATTTCCCTTTATTGTGGCCAATTTTTGTGACTAACCTTCTCTATTGAATAAAATCTCATTATACATTTAATACAGAGCATGCTTCGTTGCATCTCTGAAGGATTTAATTACGTCGTTTTTGTCAATGCTGCCATGGCTTTTTTCCACTAGGAGCTTTAATTTCATCTGTGTGCTATTCTTCATGTGTTGGTTAATGTATTCTCACACAATCCTGTCTGCAGTATTTGAACACTGTTGTTAATTTTATTTTGAACAGGTCGATGATTACGGCGAAATAACACAAGACAAGTAATTTAACCGTTGGGCTAAAATTCACGCACAGAGGGAATTAAACTCCTAACTGTCTAATTCATAGAAAATGTCCACTTTCTCTCAGCTCTCACTGAACATAAGAGTTCAGAAATCAGACGTGGAATCTGCATTAAGCTGTTCACAATACTATTCTTCAGGTTACTCCTTCATCAGCAATCGCTATGGCAGAGTGTAATGTATGGAAGGGTGAGGTCATCCAGTTTGGATCAGAGAAAGACAAATCAGAAGGGGCGAAATTGCTCCTTTTTCAGAGGCTCATTAGCACCTCTGGGGTTGGGGGGGGGTTCCCGGGTGGGGCGCCACTGGCTCTTGAGAAATTTTGCGGGAGTTTGCGGATAGTGCCCTGCTCCGCTGCACAACCAGCATTGACGTCATTGGCGTGCGCAGTGACCCCTCAGCACTGTGCACCGACCACTTTCCACCCCGCGGCCCGCAAGGCTGGCGTGAGCGGACATCATGAAGCTGGCCGACATCCGCTCGTGGGGCGGAAGTTAAGGGGGAGTTTGCTATCGCCCCGCACTGCCATCTTTAACGTTCTGCCGACTCTCGGGTCGGCTTCAGGTCGTCCCCTCTGGCGTAGCCATTGTGCAGCCTGGCACTCCGTTTTGGGAGGCGAGCTGCAGCATCGGCACCACGCTGCCCTGGCGGTCCAGCGGCGGCCATCAGAGGCCTTGCAGAGTGCACAGCGGCCCTCCCCTTTAGGCGAAGGGGAGGGGCGTTGACGCGCGTCAGTGCTACACGGAGCATCCACATAGCGCTTAACAACTTGCAACGTTAGCGCCACTGGAACCGCCCCTAGAGGAAGTGGGGAAGTGGAGCATGGGAGATTACGCTCTACTTCCTTTGAGGGGCGGTAAGCCCAATTCAGCAGCCAGGGCGGAGTTCCCGGTCCCAGCAGGTTACTGCCCCCCATTGGGGTACAGGGCCATTTCATTCCCAGAATATTTTCTTAATGGTGTGAGACCAGAATCTGTGGGGGAGCAATGGGATTTAGGTGTCCATGTACACAAATCACCAAAAGCTTGTGCACAGGTACAAAGAGTAATAAAAAAAGATGAGGGGCTAGATTTTCGGTTGTCGGCTGCGCTACCATTTTTAGCATCGGCAAAGTTGGCGTTGCACGAGGATTCACGGCGAAAACCGCGAGTTTCGGCAACTATAGTCTGAGACCGGTAGCGGAAAAAATTGCGATAAACATTCACAAAACCCTTACCTACTATATCGCTGAAAAATAATTAAAAAATAAAAACGTTAACTTGCCTTTTTTGCAGGTCTTCATAATTACCACTGCTGGCAGTCTGCACCGACAGGTTTGATCCTGTCGGTATTTTGGGCGAGGCAGAGAATGCCGAAAGTATGACGGTAATGCAACTGCGGCGTTGCACGTCCTTTCACGTTGGTGCAATTCTCCCCGGCGGTGCTTGACAGCGCCACCGCAAAGAGGTACCCGCAGATTGTACCGACCGGGTTTTCGGTGCAGAGGGTTAAATCTCGGCGAAAACCCAGTCGCAAAGTCGGCGAAAATCTAGCTCGAGGAGTTTGGAATACAAGAGTAAAAAAAGTGAGGTCATACCCCATCTGGAGTACTATGTTATTTTTGAGCACCGAATCTCAGAAAAAATATATTGGCCTT
This sequence comes from Pristiophorus japonicus, assembly GCF_044704955.1. Classification (NCBI taxonomy): domain Eukaryota; kingdom Metazoa; phylum Chordata; class Chondrichthyes; family Pristiophoridae; genus Pristiophorus; species Pristiophorus japonicus. The sequence continues at coordinate 44,570,808 of NC_091996.1, forward strand.
GGAAGGAGGTGCAGCGTAGATTCACCAGAATTATACCCGGGCTTAAAGGGTTAAATTATGAGGACAAGATTCATAAACTTGGCTTCTATTCCCTTGAGTTTAGAAGGTTGAGGGGTGATCTAATCCAGACGTTTTAAATGATACAGGGAAACTACTTCCTCTGGTGGGGAATCCAGAATAAGAGGACATCATCTTAAAATTAGAGTTAGGCCATTTCGGAGAGAAATCAGGAAACACATTTTCACACAAAGGATAGCGGAAATCTGGAATTCTTTTCCCCAAAGGCTATGTATGCTGGGTCAATTGAAAATTTCAAGACTGAGACGGACAGATTTTTGTTAGGTAAGCGTATTAAGGAATATGGAGCAAAAGAAAATGGAGTTAAGGTATAGATCAGTCATGATCTAATTGATGGCAGAACAGGGTCAAGGAGCTGAATGGCCTACTCCTGTTCCTATATTCCCGCAAAGATTTTAGTGCAATTCTGATTCATGCTGATCTGAGGTCTTGGATGTAATTTGCTTCTGTCCCACTCACAACTGAAATTTACCTCACTCACTGCAGATCACAAAGGGGTTTATTAATTACTTAAAAGTTAGGAAAACAACAACGTAATCCGAAGTGTAGAGCAAGAGAATTTAACATTGGGTTTCTTCATGTTAGCAAGCATTTCCACATATAAATGAATTGGTTATACATTCTATTAGTGTAAACTAAACCTTAGAATCAGCTACTGCATCTTTTCTATGAATATTGCATTCGAATTATGTAACTCTTACTTGAATGCTAAAACGCACCATCTGGATAAAACAGTTACAGCTCTAAGGTGGTTCCATCTTAGCACTAACTATAGGATTATGTAATTTGGAAGAGGAACATACTTGTTCAGACTGACATAAAATAGTATTAAGCACTAATGTAAAGCCCAGTGAACAAGTTTTATTTTTGCTCAGGTTTCTTTGAGTGATAAGAACATAAAAAATAGGAGCCGGAGTAGGCCATTTGGCCCCTCGAACCTGCTCCGCCATTCAATAAGATCATGGCTGATCTGATCATGGACTCAGCTCCACTTCCCTGCCCGCTCCCCATAACCCTTTACTCCCTTATCGCTCAAAAATCTGTCTATCTCTGCCTTAAATATAGTCAATGACCCAGCTTCCACAGCTCTCTGGGGCAGAGAATTCTGAAGAAGAAATTTCTCCTCATCCCAGTTTTAAATGGGCGGCCACTTATTCTAAGACTATGTTCCCTACTTTTAGTTTCCCCATGAGTGAAAATATCCTCTCTGCATCCACCTTGTTGAGCCCCTCATTATCTAATAACTTTCAATAAGATCACCTCTCATTCTTCTGAACTCCAATGTGTATAGGTCCAACCTACTCAACCTATCCTCATAAGTCAACCCCCTCATCTCCGGAATCAGCCTAATGAACCTTCTCTGAACTGCCTCCAATGCAAGTATAGCCTCCAATGCAAACATCTGATCTACGATGTGAAGGTGCATTGTTGGCTGCTATAAATGTCATAGCCTGATTTATCCACGAGTATCATTGTTTTTAAGAGGTATGTTAATGCTTGGCATCAAATCAGGTGTTGCACTGACAATTGTTCTTCACCGTTACATATCTTTCAGGTTGATGTTTTCTCCTTTGGTATTGTATTGTGCGAAATACTTGGCAGAGTCACCGCAGATCCTGAAATTCTACCCAGAACACAGGTAGCTTTCTATCCAGAACATAAGTAACTATAAATGACTGGTTAGCAGTCTACCCAGAACACAGGTAGCTATAACTGGGGCCATAATTTGCAGCCCCTACGGGCACATATGATGTGCGTATGTGCCCGTAAGGGCCGCACAAGTTCCAGGTATAGGTATGCCTGGATCCAATGAATCCCTGGGAAAAGGCTATTTGCCAACTTCCACCCAGCGAATGCCCGTGAAATTATTACTCCTGGTAAAAGACGGCGTAAGGCCTGCTTTTACCAGCGTAAGAATTTTATCAATAATTTATACATTTAAAACCTGTGAGATAAGGTGAGTTTATTACTAGCCCCTATAAAATATTAAAATATTTACTTTTCAACAAAACAAAATATATAGATTTAATTAAATGCCATTTTAATTAATTTTAAATAAGTAATGCTTTTTTTAATTTATTTGATGTCGATGTATTTTTGGGGGTAAAGCTGTTCCCATTCATACTTAGCATAAATGGGGATTCCCTTCTGTCAACAACAACTTGTATTTATATAGCGCCTTAAATGTCGTGAAATGCCCAAAGGTGCTTCACAGGAGCATTATGAGATAAAAAAATTTTGACACCGAGCCGCATAAATAAAGATTAACGCAAGTGACCAAAAGCTTGGTCAAAGAGGTAGGTTTTAAGGAGCGTGTTGAAGGAGGAAAGAGAGGTAGAAAGGCGGAGAGGTTTAGGCAGGGAATTCCAGAGCTTGGGGCCTAGGCAACAGAAGGCACGGCCATCAATGGTTGAGCAATTATAATCAGGAATGCTCATGAGGGCAGATTTAGAGGAGCGCAGACATCTTGTGGGGGTTGTGGGCTGGAGGAGAACTATTTGAGTTCTCATCACTGCATTCTGTGTGGCTGGAGAGATGAGAGGGACGAGGCCATGGAGAGATTTGAAAATAAGGATGAGAATTTTGAAATCGAGTCGTTACGAAGGCAATGTAGGTCAGCGAGCACAGGGGTGATGGATGAGCTGGACTTGGTATGAGTTAGGACATGGGCAGCCGAGTTTTGGATCACCTCTAGTTTACTTAGGGTAGAATGTGGGAGGCCAGCTAGGAATGCGTTGGAATAGTTAAGTCTAGAGGTAACATAGAAACGTAGAAAATAGGTGCAGGAGTAGGCCATTCGGCCCTTTGAACCTGCACCACCATTTAATATGATCATGGCTGATCATGCAACTTCAGTACCCCACTCCTGCTTTCTCTCCATACAAAGGTATGGATGAGGTCTTCAGCAACGGATGAACTGAGGCAAGGACAGAGATGGCCGATGTTACGGAGGTGGAAATAGGCAGTCTTAGTTATGCTGCGGATATGTGGTCGGAAGATCATTTCAGGGTCAAATATGACACCAAAGTTGCGAACAGAGTGGTTCATTCATGGTTCTGTTATTCGTTGGGCTGGCCATAGAATGGTTACAGCACGGAAGAAGGCCATTCGGCCCATCGAGCTCATGCCGCCGCTCAGCTAGTCCCCCGCCCTTTCCCCAAAGCCCTGCAAATTTTTTTCCTTCAGATATTTATCCAACTCCCTTTTTAAAGATAAAATTGAGTCTGCCTCCACCACATTTTCAGATAGTGCATTCCAAATCTTAACCACTCGCTGTGTAAAAAAGGTTTTTCTTATGTCGCCTTTGGTTCTTTTGCCAATCACCTTAAATCTGTGTCCTCTGGTTCTCGACCCTACTGCCAATGGGAACAGTTTCTCTCTGTCTGCTCTGTCCAGACCCTTCATGATTTTGAACACCTCTATCAAATCTCCTCTCAATCTTCTCTGCTCCAAGGAGAACAATCCCAGTTTCTCCAGTCTATCAACGTAACTGAAGTCCCTCATTTTTAGAATCATTCTCGTAAATATTTTCTGCACCTTCTCTATGACCTTCAAATCCTTCCTAAAGTGTGGTACCCAGAATTGGACACAGTACTCCAGTTGAAGCCGAACCAGTGTTTTATACAGGTTCATCTTAATTTCCACACTTTTGTACTCTATACCTCTATTTATGAAGCCCAGGAACCCGTAAGCCCTTTTAATTGCTTTTTCAACCTACCCTGCCACCTTCAACGATTTATACACATCCCCCCAGCCCCAGGTCTCTCTATTCATGTACTCCCTTTAGGATTATACCATTTAGTGTATATGTCCTCTCCTCATTCTTTCTATCAAAATGCATCAGTTCTGCATTAAATTTCTTCCGCCAAATGTCCATTTCACTAGCCAGTCTATGTCTTCCTTAAGTCTATCACTCTCCTCCTTACTGTTCACTATACTTACAAGTTTTGTGTCATCTACAAATTTTGAAATTGTGCCCTGTACACCCACATCTAAGTCCTTAATATATATCAAGAAAAGCAGTGGTCCTAGAACCGACCCCTGGGGAACACCACTATATATCTTCCTCCAGTCCGAAAAACAACCATTCACCACTCTTCTGTTTCCTGTCACTTGGCCAATCTCGTACAAGGTTGCCACTATCCCTTTTATTCCATGGGCTTCAATTTTGCTGGCAAGCCTATTATGTTGGATCTTCTCGAAAGCCTTTTGGAAATCCATGTACACTACGTCAACCGCATTACCCTCATCAACCCTCTCTGTTACCTCATCAAAAAACTCGATCAAGTTGGTTGAACACGATTTGCCTTTAAATCCGAAACAAAAACAGAAAATGCTGGCAACACTCATCTGGCCAGGCAGCATACATGGTGAGAGAAACCGCTAATGTTTCAAGTCTGAGACCCTTGGTCAGAACTAGAAAAAGTTAGAGATGTAACAGATTTTAAGCAGGTGCAGAAGCAGGTAAAGTGGGGAGGGGAAGAAAGAACAAAAGAGACGGTCTGTGATAGTGGTAGGTAGGGGTGATTAAATATGGCAGATGGGGATGGCAGAATTATAAACAGCTGCTGCCTGCAAAAATAGGGGCAGAAATGATGGTCTAAAATTGTTGAACTCGATATTGAGCCCAGAAGGCTGTAAAGTACTTAATCGAAAGATGAGGTGCTGTTCCTCGAGCTTACGTTAAGCTACGTTGGAACAGTGGATGTAACATTGTGGACAAATTTAGGAGGAACTTTCCGTAATAATTCAAAAGACGCAAAAATGATCAAAGTTCAGAGATATTCTGAGGAGTGAGTGCATTTCTGATTGCATCCAGCTTTCCCTTGGTTGGATGTAAACCATCATTGTCTACTCTGTGCCCTAAGTACTCCACTGAATTTTGAAACATATCACATTTGTGAGCAGTCACTCATACTCTAGCCGTTTGACCCATTTGGTGCTGAAATGAGTATGTCATCTAAATAACACACCATCCCTTCAATCCCTTGCAAAATCTGTTCATCACCCCCTGGAATATGTCAGGGGTGGAAGACACTCCAAATAGCCTATTGATATAGGCCTAGATGAGTATTTATAGTCAAGCATGACTTGGACACTTCATTTAACTCAAGTTGTAGGTAGGCATTTATTATATTTAACTTTGAAATGATCTGGCCACCTGTCAGTGTTGTGAACGAATCTTCCCATTTGGCAACGTATTGGGTAGATTACATTCTAGAACCTGGTTTACGGTTACCTTATAATCACCACACAACCTCACCTTACCATCTGACTAGGTACAACAACAATGGGTGTAACCCAATTACTTACTCAGACAGAGATAATGTTCTCAGTTTCTAGTCTTTTGAGTTCTTGCTCAACTTTCTCCTTGAGTGCATATGGTACGGGACGTGGCTTGCAGTAAACTGGTCTTGCGTCCTTCTTCACTCTGACGTCGCCCTGAAATCTTGGATCGGACTTCCTGTTTCGCAGAACACCTTCGGATACTGCTTGATGACATCATCTTTCGATGCAAATTTCGCTTCTATATGAAAAATCTCATTCCAATCCAGCTTCAGTGATCCCAACCAATTTCTACCCATCAAGGCAGGCTTGTCTCCTGCCACTATGATGAGAGGCAAGCTCGGATACTGATCGCTATATTTCACTGGTATCGTGACACTTCCTACTACAGGGATTTGCTCTCCTGGAGTAGCCTTGCAACTCCCATCTTCGATTTCTCTAGTCGATAATCACAGAAATTGTCGCGATATAGCGATTCTGGTACTACACTCACGGATGCATCAGTGTCGAATTCCATGGGTATCCTGGTTTCTGCAATGTCTATTTGGATGATGATACTTCGCATATCGCTGTTAGATACCTTCATACTCCTGATGACATGAATCTCCAGAAACTCCTCATTCTGCTGCTATGTAGTATCTGGCGATTTCTACTTCTAGAATTGCCAGTTGGTTTACTCTTCTATCGGCACGCCTTCGCAAGATGCCCAGTTTTCTTGCAGTAGGAACACTCTGCCTTCACATATGGACAGCTTTGAGCGAGGTGTTGTCCCTGGCACCGATAGCACGACTCAATGCACTGTTACCAGTGTCTCTCGGTTGCGATGGAACTCACCTTAACATTGGCGCGGCGATTTGGACTCTGGCAATGCCGACAGTTCAGACACGTGTGCTCGAAATTTATTTCGGATTTTTAAGCTTTTCTGCAAAATGAAGAACCTCTAACAGTCCCTCTGTCGGTTGGCAGGATTATCCTACAATAAAAATTTCAGCGAGGGAATCTATTATCGCATCCTCATCGCCAATCTGTGATATCGAGATGCAGTAAACACACACACTTGCACAACATGGCTCCCAGGTAGAACTGTGCAGAGCACATGGCTTTATTTTTTATTATGTCAGTAGTCCATTAGGTTGCTCTACAACAGACAGTCCCTTTGCGATTTCCGCCATTAATTCCCTCAGCATCCTAGGATGTACACCATCCGCTACTGGTGATTTGTCTACTTTAAGTGCAGCCAATACCTCTTCTTTATCAATTCTTATCCTAACAAGTGTCTCCTCTACTTCTTCCTTCACTATGTCTATGGTAGCATCCTCTTCCTCGGTAAAGATAGATGCAAAGTACTAATTTAGTACCTCAGCCATACCCTCTGCCTCCATGCATAGGTCTCCTTTTTGGTGCCTATTCAGCCCCACCTCTCCTTTTACTACCCTTTTACTATGTATATGCCTATAGAAGACTTTTGCATTACCTTTTATGTTGGCTGCCATTCTATTCTCACACCTTCTCTTTGCCCCTCTTATGTTCTTTTTCACTTCTCCTCTGACCTTTCTATATATAGCCTGATTCTCAGATGTATTAGCAACCTGACATCTGTCATATGTGCTCTTTTTCTGCTTCTTCATATTCTCTATCTGTTTCGTCATCCAGGGAGCCCTGACTTTAGTTGCCCTGCCTTTCCCTCTCGTGGGAACGTACTTCGAATGTACCCAAACTATTTCCTCTTTAAAGGCAGCCTATTGTTCCATTACAGTTTTGCCTGCCAATCTTTGATTCCAGTTTACCCGGGCTAGATCTGTTCCTCATCCCACTGAAATTGGCCTTCCCCCAGTTAAATATTGTTACTCGAGATTGCTCCCTGTCCTTTTCCATAGCTAATCTAATCTTATGTTACTTTGATCACTGTTCCCTAAATGTTCACCGAGTGACACTTGCTCCACTTGATCTACCTCATCCCCACAACCAGATCCAGCAATGCCTCCTCCCTCGTCGGGCCAGAAACATACTGATCAAGAAAGTTCTCCTGAACACACTTCAGAAATTCTTTCCCCTCTCTGCCTTTAACACTATTACGATTCCAGTCTATATTAGGATAGTTGAAGCTTGCGATCCGCGTGTGCCCCTGGGATACGTGGGCCTCGATCTGTGGGTACCCGGAAAGGCCCAGGAGCGCGAATCTCCGTAATTCCCGGACCACCCAGTACGCGGGCATTTTATTTGTGGATCTGAGGCATTTCCCGTGGGAAGCCTCCGACTACAAATTCAGAGCCAAACAAGTTAGCAGTCTAAGCTTGACCCTTAGAATAGCAGGACGATAGTCTTTTTAAGCAAAAGATGAAACCATTTTGCATGGGATGGGATCGACTCCAAAAGCTTGATTGTACATTAGAGATTTGCATCAATGAAACTGGACAATGATTCGACTTTTTGCATAATGCAATGACAGCCTGATAAGATCAGCTCATTGAGACAGGGTGAATTGTGGAGGAAAGCAGCAAAAGATTTAAATTTGATTTGTTTTCATCTTGAACCAAATACATGGGAATGAAATTCAATGATTAAATATCATAATATAAACCAATTTATGATTCACCAATGTGCTTTTGGGTACACGATCACAGAAAATCAGTTATAGAATTGTCAGCAGACAGCATTTATTGGATGATGAAAGAAAGAGAGAGAAGATAAATGGTAATTCAAAACAACAAACTAAATATATTAAACTTGAAATCAATTTATCATTCAATATCATGTTACCAATGTTCATAAGATAACATCTGGCATGGATATGGAAGAATGAACATATCATACCTTTGTAATAAATTCCAAAACAAATCATAGAAACATAGAAAATAGGTGCAGGAGTAGGCCATTCGGCCCTTCGAGCCTGCACTGCCATTCAATAAGATCATGGCTGATCATTCCCTCAGTACACCTTTCCTGCTTTTTCTCCATATCCCTTGATCCCCATAGCCGTAAGGGCCATATCTAACTCCCTCTTGAATATATCCAATGGACTGGCATCAACAACTCTCTGCGGCAGGGAATTCTACAGGTTAACAACTCTCTGAGTGAAGAAGTTTCTCCTCATCTCAGTCCTAAATGGCCTACCCCTTATCCTAAGACTGTGTCCCCTGGTTCTGGACTTCCCCAACATCGGGAACATTCTCCCCGCATCTAACCTGTCCCGTCCCATCAGAATCTTATACGTTTCTATGAGATCCCCTCTCATCCTTCTAAACTCCAGTGAATAAAGGCCCAGTTGATCCAGTCTCTCCTCATAAGACAATCCAGCCATCCCTGGAATCAGTTTGGTGAACCTTCGCTGCACTCCCTCAATAGCAAGAACATCCTTCCTCAGATTAGGAGACCAAAACTGTACACAATATTCCAGGTGAGGCCTCACTAAGGCCCTGTACAACTGCAGTAAGACCTCCCTGCTCCTATACTCAAATCCACTAGCTATGATGGCCAACATACCATTTGCCTTCTTCACTGCCTGCTGTACCTGCATGCCCACTTTCAGTGACTGATGAACCATGACACCCAGGTCTCATTGCACCTCCCCTTTTCCTAATCTGCCGCCATTCAGATAATATTCTGCCTTCGTGTTTTTGCCCCCAAAATGGATAACCTCACATTTATCCACATTATACTGCATCTGCCATGCATTTGTCCACTCACCTAACCTGTCCAAGTCACCCTGCAGCCTCTTAGCATCCTCCTCACAGTTCACACCGCCACCCAGTTTAGTGTCATCTGCAAACTTGGAGATATTACACTCAATTCCTTCATCTAAATCGTTAATGTATATTGTAAATAGCTGGGGTCCCTACACTGAGCCCTGTGGCACTCCACTAGTCACTGCCTGCCATTCTGAAAAGGACCTGTTTATCCCGACTCTCTGCTTCCTGTCTGCCAACCAGTTCTCTATCCACGTCAGTATATTACCCCCAATACCATGTGCTTTGATTTTGCACACCAATTTCTTCTACGGGACCTTGTCAAAAGCCTTTTGCAAGTCCAAATACACCACATCCACTGGTTCTCCCTTGTCCACTCTGCTATACATCCTCAAAAAATTCCAGAAGATTCGTCAAGCTTGATTTCCCTTTCATAAATCCATGCTGACTTGGTCCGATCCTGTCACTGCTTTCCAAATGCGCTGCTATTACATCCTTAATGATCGATTTCAACATTTTCCCCACTACCGATGTCAGGCTAACCGATCTATAATTACCCATTTTCTCTCTCCCTCCTTTTTTTAAAAGTGGTGTTACATTAGCTACCCTCCAGTCCATAGGAACTGATCCAGAGTCAATAGACTGTTGGAAAATTATCACCAATGCATCCACTATTTCTAGGGCTACTTCCTTATGTACTCTGGGATGCAGACTATCAGGCTCCGGGGATTTATTGGCCTTCAATCCCATCAATTTCCCTAACACAATTTCCCGCCTAATAAGGATATCCTTCAGTACCTCCTTCTCACTAGACCTACTGTCCCCTAGTACAATCGGAAGGTTATTTGTGTCTTCCTTCGTGAAGACAGAACCAAAGTATTTGTTCAATTTGTCTGCCATTTCTTTGTTCCCCATTATAAATTCACCTGAATCCGACTGCAAAGAACCTACGTTTGTCTTCGCTAATCTTTTTCTCTTCACATATTTATAGAAGCTTTTGCATTCAGTTTTTATGTTCCCTGCAAGCTTCCTTTCGTACTCTATTTTCCCCCTCTTAATTAAACCCATAGTCTTCCTCTGTTGAATTCTAAATTTCTCCCAGGCCTCAGGTTTGTTGTTTTTTCCAGCCAAATTATATGCCTCTTCCTTGGCTTTAACACTATCCTTAATTTCCCTTGTTAGCCATGTTTGAGCCACCTTCCCTGTTTTATTTTTACTCCAGACAGGGATGTACAATTGCTGAAGTTCATCCATGTGACCTTTAAATGTTTGCCATTGCTTATCCACCGTCAACCCTTTAAGTATCCTTTGCCAGTCTATTCTAGCCAATTCATGCCTCATATCATCGAAGTTCCCTTTCCTTAAGTTCAGGACCCTAGTTTCCTAATTAACTGTGTCACTCTCCATCTTAATAAAGAATTCTACCATATTATGTTCACTCTTCCCCAAGGGGCCTCGCACAACAAGATTGCTAATTAGTCCCTTCTCATTACACATCACCCAGTCTAGGATGGCCAGCTCTCTAGTTGGTTCCTCGACATATTGGTCTAGAAAACCATCCCTAATACACTCCAGGAAATCCTCCTCCATCACATTGCTACCAGTTTGGTTAGCCCAATCGATATGTAGATTAAAGTCGCCCATGATAACTGCTGTACCTTTATTGCACACATCCTTTATTTCTTGTTTGATTCTGTCCCCAACCTCACTACTACTGTTTGGTGGTCTGTAAACAATTCCCACTAGCATTTTCTGCCCTTTGGAATTCCGCAGCTCCACCCATGCCGATTCCACATCTTCCAGGCTAATGTCCCTCCTTACTATTGCATTAATTTCCTCTTTAACCAGCAACGCCACACCGCCTCCTTTGTCTCAACCAACTAGCATTTTCTGTAGTGAATATCCAGAAGAAATTCTACAAGTGTTCTTTAGTGATGCATGTGTCAACAAGTTTTAAAAAAAGAATGAAAAGGCATCTTTACGTTGGTCCCACCAATCTACAAGTGCAAGTTTTTTTCTGTGGGTCTCTAGCTATTGAATCTCTGTGAATCAGGTCAGCCTGCAGAAGAGCACAGGTAGATATCGCTGACATGGAACCTTGCTGGATATGAGCTCGGGGCACAGAATCAAGGCCACAATATTGTAGCCATTTTTGTGGCTCACATTGAGTGAGGCTCCGCGCCAGCAGCAGAGTCTTGTTTCCTCAAGTATAAGGTATACAAGGTATTGGTGAGGCCACACCTGGAATACTGCATGCAGTTTTGGTTTCCATATTTACGAAAGGGTATACTTGCTTTGGAGAAAGTTCAGAGAAGGTTCACTAGGTTAATTCCAGGGATGGGGAGGGTTGACTTATGAGGAAAGGTTGAGTAGGTTGGGCCTCTATTCATTGGAATTCAGAAGAATGAGAGGTGATCTTATCGAAATGTATAAGATTATGAGGGGGCTTGACAAGGTGGATGCAGAAAGGATGTTTCCACTGATAGGGGAGTCTAGAACTAGACTCTGCTCAATGATGTTGACTAATATCTCCACTTCCTCATGCAAGAAATTCTTTGTTCTTGGTGGACGTTGTTTCATTGCTGTATTGAATTGACACTCTTATTTTTCAAAACACACAGTCCTTAATTTGCATGCACCAATGCAGCACTTGTTCTGGAAGTTTAGCAGTGAAAAGCAGCACTCACTGATTTCAGCAGGTGGTTTCTTCAACACTGCTGCTAAAAGCACTCATTCAGACACAAAAAAAATCACCAAAATTAAATCCCAAGCCTTTCCAGGAGTCCACGAGACAAATCAACACTTTTCTTGAAGTCCCTTTAAAAATGGCCGAGTGCCAATGTTTCTGGGCTATTGCGCGTGCGCGCGCTCCAACGCGCACATGCAGGGCTGCCGGCACAACGTTGCCTCATTTAAATTAGCCCCGCCTCCCTCCACTATCAGAATCGGCGTGACTCTGTGGCTCCGCCCCCCCCCCCCGCTGCTGTGTGCGCGCGGCGCCGAGCTCCCAAGGACCTGGAGAATTCAGAGGTATTTTTCTGTCGTACTTTTAGACGTGAAAAACGGGTGAACGGCGCAGCCCGAAACTTGACCCCCATTGTCACTAATTCCATGCTCGGTTGCGGCTCCTTAAAAGGGATTTCCCTCCAGAATCTTACCCAAGTAGACATTGTTGTAAGTGGAGTGTTGAAGACTATTGAATTGTGATTTGGAAGAAGGAATCATAGCTAGCCCAATCCGTCTTCACCCAACATCCACACATGCAAAGTTAGCAATCAGCAGTGAAACCCTCCCTAGTGCTGGGACCAGTTGTAGTGAACCCTCCTGCTATCAGAAGCCAAGATCAGCTAACTCAACAACAATAAACACTAGAGATATTTATACAGCACCTTTAACATAGTGAAATGTCCCAAGACACTTCACATGAGTATTATGAGATACTGACTAAGGACCAAACCGAGGATCTTCTCTGGTTTGTATGGCTCAGCTGCTCGCTGTGTAAACCCACTGAGACACTGGGGAAGCTAATGTGCTTGTATTTAAAATTTTGGATTCGGATTGTGTTGTTATTAGTCATTTTCACTGATCCAGTTCCAGCTGCGCATGATAAATAACATCAATTATAACAATGATGATAACTTGATGCTATAATGAGGCCAAGTATCTCATTAGCAGTACTGTCGCCTAGTGATATGAACTCATTTATAATTAACCACACCAACCAGACATTCACCTTTATACTTCAGTTCCATGAGCCTTCAATGCCATCACTTCATTTTCAGTAAGGTGAGCAATTACAAAAGAAACACACAGAGGTTTGCATGGCTCCTGAACGCCAGCCTCCGATCATGTGTATTGATTTAAACCTTTTTTTGCAATGCCTTAGAGAAATTTATTGGATATTGCGCTCTGTATTCTACTGATCTGCCAAAAAGCAAACTTGATCTGTGCAGTTGTGAGCCGGGTGGGTGGATACCTGCTGTGGGGAGATGGCAAACAGCATCGGGAACCAATGTTCAGCCGAGCTGGCTTGGATCATGCGAAAGACTACAACAGATGCTCACAAAAGATGAATTTGGCTTGCAGGCCCTCAATGAGTATGCCTGTGTTACTAGAATAAATTGTGACATGATGAATGTAGATGTGCTGGAAGACAGCAGGAAAGATTTTTTTGTAAAATGGTTAGAGGGGGATTGATTGATCTTTTCATAGCAATAGTTGATATAAGTTATGATGTAGTACTTCTACTTTTGAATAAGATAATTATATATATATATATTAGAGCAGGTTTACTGAAATTAACACAGTTTTTAATACATATGGACATGTGTATTAACCAACTTAGCATCTACATGACAGAATGCTGGTTGATAGTCAATGATGCAATTTAAAGTTATTGCCTTAGAAAGTAAAATATTAATACCATGTGTTTGTAAGTGGTTTTGCTTGACATGTAGTAAAGCTCTACATAATTATTAAATTGTTTTTTGCTAAACATTTTTTTTCTAGGATTATGGACTCAATGCTGAAGCATTCAAGGAAATGGTGAATGGCTGTCCAAAACATGTACTGGAAATAACTGTTAGCTGCTGTCGGGTATGGAATATTTATGATCTGTCACCATTCTTTATACAAGATTAACTAACTGCCCTGGTGTTAATTATATTACACAGACCATGACTATGGTAGGAACTATACCTGGGCAAAATCAGTAAGCTGCTCTTTATTTAATAAAAAGTGCTTCCAGGGAGGAATCAAGTTTTGATGCATGTAGAAACAAAATACTCAATCAGCTCGACCTGCTTGGCAGGTCAGTTAACATCTGAGAGAGAAAGTTAAATGTTACAGGTGGGGCACCCTGTCAGAATGAGTGTAATAAGTAGGACAGCCCCTTTAAAGGTTTCTTCCTTTACTGCAGTAGTTCACAAATCACTAAGACAAGTGGTTTAAAATAAAATGGTTAAAGCATTTGTAAAAATAGCAGGCAAAGGAACCTCACATGAATGTGTTACTGCATTTGATACTAATATCACAGAGATAAATTTCAGCTCCCAATATTGATTCCTAACTTCTTTCTGATGAAACTTACCGCTGTCCTGGCCAATCTAACATGGTAGCATGTGACATAATGGCAGATTAACAAACCGAACAAGTCCACAGAACACGAGTTTTAGAAATAAAAGATTATGTGGTGCCTTCGAGTCAGGTGTCCTTCTGATATTCCCAGCTGTACAATGTTTATTTACCCATGGTATCCGGAGTCACAACCTCACTAATAGAACAATTAGTGCAGCACCTTATAGTAAGTTATCTGTGTTTGATACACCAAAGCCTGTGGAAATAAAGTGATCCCAAATTATAAAATTTAAGAAATGCTGCAACCATTTCATGCAAGGCTTTTGTTTCTTTCTGTTTGTACAGCCTCATTTTAGCTGTACACCAAGTTAGTATTTTTTAAAAGAAATTAAACCATTTCAGATGTTCCCACAAAGGAAACAGAACTCAACCATGCCCTCTGCTTTCCCCCCCACAGATTGATGCCTTTAAGAGGCCATCCTTCATTGAGTTACTGGACCAACTTGAGGAGGTAGCGGAGAGTTTGGAGCCAAATAAGGACAATCAGATCCCGGTGTGAATCTGTCAGTGTTTGATTCTGCCATAAGGCCTTATGTGGGTGATAGCAATGACTGTTATCATCATATACTGTATTAACAAAGAGGAAAAATGCATCTGTGACCTGTGAGAATTAGGCATGTGTTAGAAAGAGCTGATTCACTCATGATAGTCAAAGCACACACTCCATCATCTAACTACATCAATTTGTTAACAATCATGGGGGGTAATTTGGACTTTGGGTGATAATTGATTGAGCCACCCATTACACATCTCTCCCGATTTTTATTTCCATGAATGGAAATGAAAATTGGGAGAGATATGTAATGAGAGGCTGATTTGATATTGCCCGATTTACACTATTACCAAAAGTCCAAATTACCTCCATCTTTACTAAAGTACATCTGCAACAGAATTCAAAGTCTTGTTGGAAAATTGCCATTGCAAGCCACTTTCTGGGTTACCAGGCAGAGAAGTGTTTTCATTCAATCCATCGTCGCTGGTGGGCTGTAATGTATATCTTTTAAACTGCTCTCATAGGAGATGCAACTATTGTGAAGCTGAAGCGAATAGTCTAGATGTAACAAGTGTCAGTTCACGGACTAATCCTTTCATTCGTGAATTTATGTCTGCAGCGTTCTTCATATGTGTCTTAATCACATCATGCTCAATAGACTTTCTGTAAGTTTCTTATGCTGAATAATTTAAGGCAAAAGAAAGAGGCAAGATCATACATTAAATTTGCATGAGCAATATTTCCAGAATTTTAATTTTTGCTCAAAACAAAATGATCTCTAAGGGTTAGCAATAATGTTTGATGAACTGATCTTAGTTCAGGTTTTCAATTCAACCCCACTGTAGCCCATCAAACACTAAGGCCAGATCTGTTCTATGGAAGTGCCTCACCCACAATCAATTATTGTACAGGAGAAAAATTTCAGCAGGTATGGGTCTGAATTTCCAAACAGATATCTCGGTCAGACCAAGGCTCATTAAAGCCAATTCTGATAAGAGTCTCTTCAGAATAGCCAAATCCTAGTGGATTCAACTTTTGAACCCTATGTTTTGTTTACCATTCAGTAACAACATGTCTGCCTTACCAAACAATGCCTCATATTTACTGTAGTATACACGTCGAAGAAGGCAGCATTGTGTCCCAACTAAATTTCACCAAGTGAACAGAGGCAGAAAACATTCCCGAGCCAAGAATATTTTTCAAAACGACATGTCCATTGTGATTAAGTCTGTCTGGAATTTAATGAAAGAAGAGTTTTCTGGTGTATCAAGCTGACATCCTCCTTTATTAGGTGACATTCCAGTACGTATAATAGTAATTAATTATCCTTTGTTTTATATATATATAGCATATATATTTTGCAAACTAATTACGTGGAAAGATTAAGTTCCAACTTAGCTGGCAGACCTTATTAAATACCACAAGTATTACTCAAACTGATAAATTATCACAAGTAATTAGTATCTTCTTCAGTGATTAACTAATTACTCATTATCCTAAAACGACCTGATGGTTCAGTACTCTGTTGGAAAAGGCAAAGATGTGCTGAAGTTGGCCGTAGAAGCTCGCTTGATGGTTCAGTTATTAAGAACTTGCATTCATAAAGTGCCTTTCATGACCTCAGGATGTCCCAAAGCACTTTACAGCCAATTAAGTACTATTGAAGTGTACTTCAGTCACTATTGTAACGTAGGAGACGCAGCAGCCAATGCGTGGATTGCAAGGCCCCACAGAGATAGTGACCAGATAATCTGTTTTTATTTTTATTTTTTAAGTGAATGTTGGTTGAGGGATAAATATTGGCCAGGATACTGATTAAAAGGCACTACTGACTGAAATCTGATCTATAAGAGACAAACAAGACTGTAGGTTTGGTTCACGGTCTGTGCGATCTCATTTAGGGTAATGGTACAAATGAACACAAAGTGCAACATCCCCACTGACACCTGAGAGTCCTTGGCCAAAGACTGCCCTAAGTTGAGGAAGTACTCCAGGAGCACTAAGTGGAGGAAATGGAGGGCGCTGGGCACCTCGAGTCCCGTCGCTGAGAGCATGCAGAAATCAAGCTTAGGCAGCGGAAAGAGCATGCGGCAAACCAGTCCCAGCCATCCCTTCCCTCAACGACTATCTGTCCCATCTGTGACCGAGACTGTGGTTCTCGTATTGGACTGCTCAGCCACCTAAGAACTCACGTTAAGAGTGGAAGCAAGTCTTCCTCGATTCCGAGGGACTGCCTATGATGATGACAAATTAGCAGCTATGAGCTAGGGAGGGGGAAAATCAGCCTCCCACCCCAGATTGCAGTTCCCTGCTGGAAAGTGTGCACATGTGAATCAGCTGAGGACAGGAGTAGGCTTAGCTGTAATGCTGTCCATTGTTGAGTAGCCTGTAAACAGTCACCTTTCAGGATGACACATAAATAACTTTAACACTCTGTTAAGGTACTAAGAGTGTCCAGCACTTGTGCAACTGTTACTCAGCATTAGTCAGCATCTTCAAGAGAAGAGGGCAGAAGGAAAAGATAGAGGTAGAGGTGAACACTGTGATGATATATTTAAATTACTAGCAGCTGGGCACAAACAACAGTAAAGTGAAAAACTGAGTTAAAGACAGAAAATCCTTCCTTGGCCTTCTTAAGCTCCATTTTGGAACTGTTAAACCACATCACAAGATACCTCAATAAAGTTTTGTGCAGTTTATAAATAGATTTTGAATGGCCTGAAGCCACTTTTAGATGTCCCCAAATTTGTGGAATACAGCTGCCGTCAGCTCAATCCTCAATTGGTTTAAAATCTCTGCCACTGCTGGATTGGGACACTACATGTGTTGTGATTACTGATGAGATGATGCATCAAATTTCATTGCAGACAGTTTTCAAATCTAACCCATGAAGGTTGGGAACAGGGAAGCAGGTATTGTACAGTTCATTATATGACAGAAGGTGATTTAACACTTTGATTACTGAATTATTTCCATCACGCTATCTGCCACATAACCAATGCAAATTAAGCGTTTCGAGATGTTTTTAATACTGATTGAAAAAGTAGATTTGTAGTATTTAATATTGTATGGTTATAATGTAGATTTGCAGTATTTAATACCCTATTATAACGTAGAATATGACATTTCTCAATTTGCAGTATTTTCTGTATAAATTGGTCATTTTATTTTGCTGCGGAATTGCTCGCTGATTTAATTGGCTGTTCCAAGTGTAATAAAACTATTTTTCTTTGTGTCAGGACCATTTGACCAGCAACTTTTAGGTAAAATCCTCCCGTGAACACTTTAAGGCTTTTCTTAAATGATAGAAATAAAAGCTGCCTGGTCGTGTAAAACATTGGAGATACATTGTCTCAAGGTCTACTACTCTTGTGCCAGGATGTGGCAGGGTTTGTGTGCCCGCCATTGATCTGACACGGAGATTCCTTGGTTCAGATTGAGCAGGCCAAGGGACTTGCTAAGTGGAGCATGGGCTCTTTTCACCTCAGGAAGGTAGAACATTCAGAAAAACCCTTCAGGAGAGAGATACTTTGAGCTGCTGCCTTGTCCTCCTGCTGCTGGTTCAGGACCAGAAGAGACTAGGGAATAAGCTACTTGCCAGCTGCCTCAATGGGGAAATTAATACCATTAGGGACCAATTTTTATTTTACACTTTAATGGAGATTTAAATTGTAAATCTAAAAAAAAATTGGGGGGGCTGCTTTTTCACATGAAGTCATAAAGGGCCATAAGACCTCAGAAACTGGATTAAAATATTTAGCCATGAAATTGGTTGAATAGTAAAGTACGGCAGTGTATTGTATTGCAGTCTTTGTGCTACATAGAGTTTCATTGCAAAGGAGTGTTTGACTCACTTGTTCATTATGTATGCCAAGAAGTTGATCTGTGGTCTAATGAAATAAAAACAGAAAATGCTGGAAATACTCAGCAGGTCGGGCAGCATCTGCGGAGAGAGAAACAGAATTAATGTTTCAGGTCGATGGCCTTTCGTCAGAACAGTGGTCTTATGATTCTTGTTCAGAGTTTAATCTCACCTGTTTTCTGTTGCATTCGTTTAGGTATTCTTGGTAGCTTTGAGAAAGTTGTCCTGCATCGTTGTATATAATGTATAGTACTACTGTGGACTGATGATTTGTATATAGATATGTGGATGCTTACAGACAAAGCACGTGGTTTGATCAGTACCTGCTGGTTATAGATGGTGCTAAAATATTGAAAATTATTGCGCAGAACTGAACATACTCAAGCAGCTGCTTGTTGCATTGCATTTGACTTTTTCAGTTGAAAACTTGAGCTAGTTGATGCTTATTACTAAAAACATTTAATAATACATATTTTGTTAAAATGGATATTGCTCTCCTGTCTCAATTATCTTTTTAAAATTCCAGTACGTGCATTAGTCAAGGATAACAAGGGGCTGTTCGCCCGATCAATCCATATAATAGTTTTTAAAACAATAAAGTTCATGTAGAAGAAATGTTTGATTTTGTACATTTTATTTATTTACTGAATGTATTTAGGACAGCCAGTGGATGGCTTTAGTAAAGACTTGGGTTATCTTAAAATAATTTTGAAAATATAGCCGTTACAAATTTCAAGTTTGCTGTAGATTTTCTCCCGGATTTCGGGGTGGTGGTCACTCAGATAAGTGGCCTGTGCTGCCCAAAATCGAATTAGCAACACTTGCATTTATGTAGCACCATTAGTGTAGTAAAATGTCGCAAGGCTCTTCACAGGAACAGACCAAACTTGATATTAAGCCAGAGAAGGTGGCATCAGGACAGGTGAGCAAATGCTTGGTCAAAGAGGTAGGTTTCAAGCCGCATCGTAAAGGAGGAGAGAGAGGCAGAGAGGTGACGAGGTTTAGGGAAGGGAATTCCAGAGCTTAGAAACTAGACAGCTGACATAATGGTGTAACCTGGAGGGGTAACAACAGTATCCTGTTGCCATTTGAAATAGCTATTACCTTTCTCAAGTCCTTGTGTGCACTTCTCTAATCTTCAGTAGGTGCAATGATGACACTTTCATGAGATGAGGCTAAACATGAATAGTTAAGCTGCTTTATGATACAGACAGCAGGAATGTTCAGAGTAACAGTTATAATCAGAACTTTCCTACTCTACTTAACTTCGAACCCTTCCTCGTGACTTTAAGAAAAATTATAAACCAAGTAGCCCTTTCCTGGTTGGTGGGGCAAATGCGCTTGCCTTTAATCCCTTTTAGCTTTGAAACAGACCAAGTCTTGGTTACCACAAGTCTTACAATAAACTTCCTCTGTCTTTCTTCGCATTCTTTCAGCAAACCATCCCAAAATGATGGGTTTACATGTGGTTTTTTTTCTCCATTTTATTGCTTCTGACTACAGGAAGTTTGGGGGGGTGGGGGGGGTGCTGTGGAGTGGGTGGCGGGGTTCGGTTATTAAATGTTCTTATATTTTTAAACAATATTTTGAAAATTAGAGATAGAGGAATCAGAATCAAGTGGACACTACGAGGAAAGTAAAATCTTTTTAAAATCGATAAGGGAATCAAGGGTTATAGGGAGCGGGCAAGGAAGTGGAGTTGAGACCAAAATCAGATCAGCCATGATCTTATTGAATGGCGGAGCAGGCTCGAGGGGCCAAATGGCCTACTCCTGCTTCTATTTCTTATGATAGACTAGAGAAAGCATGTGGTTACAATACTCATGATCTCTTCTTGTTGAGATGAGGTATTGTGAATACATTTTATTACTTTTGGAATCATCTTTATTTATCACAAATTCAATACAAGTTACCAATATTTACTTCTCCATAGCAATAAAACTCATCCTTGTGGGCACCACATTAAGCATCCTTGGATGTAGGCTAATTCATCCCAGTATCTGTCTTCCTGACCTTGTTGGAATGATTAAATAAAACCCATTCCAAGCCACCACATAATTGGCAGGCTCTGGTTTAAACTTCCCTCAGCAAATTTAATGGAATCCAACTCATTGGAAACCTTGAAAGAAACAAAGTATTGTACTAGGGTCCTGAACACTTTTCATTCTTCAAAAAAAAAGTCAAAGTACTTTGAATAACAACCAGATGCTAATGATAAACAAGGTGATATTTTTAAGCCTATAGTTCTAGAACCATTGGAACCTTGAGCTTCCAATGGAGAAACGACATTCCTTTGGTTGAAAAACAATTTGGCAGAGAGAGAAAAAAAGTGTAACAAGTTACAAGCACAGCCTGGTACAACACCATCAAAGGAGAGCTGGAAAGAACCCAACAAAACCACCCCAGTATATGGAGGTAAATTGCTCTGCTGGAGCAGCCAATAGCGGACTCTGATGTAGATTCCAGAAACAGCCACCTGGTGTGCAGGCTGAGCAATTACCTGTAGCTATTGGGAGAGCGTGGGATTTGTAACGGAGTTAGCAGTGATGGAAATAAAACTCTCTTATTTTGAAACACGCTCTAAAGACTCTTCCTCCTTAATAACTTAAAGAATCATGAAAGTGAAACTCCCAGAATGCCTGCCAGTGTAAAGTGGTCAACCATTTGCAGGTCATAACGATATACATGAAAACCAACAATTGGAGATCACCCTGATACATAATGAAGATTTGCGGATGTCACTGCCACATTGAATAATAGTGAAGGCTGCGTTTAATGACACCACACGGTGTAATAAAGATTTGGAGTTGCACTGCCTGGATGTGGATAATAAACCTCCAACACTTTGCCTGTAATATGTAATTCAATGTAGTCAACACTGCCAAATGGTACTGTACTCTGGGGCCCTTCTATTACAATTCTGTGCGATGTTAACC
Organism: Pristiophorus japonicus; assembly: GCF_044704955.1. Lineage (NCBI taxonomy): Eukaryota > Metazoa > Chordata > Chondrichthyes > Pristiophoridae > Pristiophorus > Pristiophorus japonicus. Next base: position 44,592,285 of record NC_091996.1, read on the forward strand.
ATCACCTCAGAACTTGCCAATGCATTCAGGTGAAAACCCCGTGTGCACAGAATGAGAATAACATAAAGGCTGCTCTTAGTTACACTGCTGGTACAATGAATGAAGAAGTATAATGGGTCATTTGATGCAGTCAGGCTGGGGACTCACAGTACTGCATTGAAGTTCTTTACATGGCCATGTGCAGAACTCAACAGATATGGCATTTCAACACAGCACAGCACTAACACACTGGCCGGGCTTGAGCAACTGAGTGATGTAATGCGCATATGCGTCAATTGGCCTGGTGGCAGTATTAATATTCAGTCCGAATAGAAAAAGCTTGACCATTGCACAAGGTATCACATTGTGTGAGACAGATTTGATGGACCAGATGGTCATTATCTGTCCATCATTTTTCGTGTGTTCATATTATCTGCCCCAACTGATTTAATTAAAGTTGCCTCATAAAAAGCCTGATGTGCAAGAATGTAAAGATTATTGGAGTGAAGAAATGAAAACTGAGCTAACACCCTTCTTCAGACAAATGCTTACTCTGATGAGAAGCCGATTCCATTGACAGTCTTTAGATAAACCCGAAGTCTTCACAAGTTTTCATCGTGGACATTTTTTGGCTTATTTACTGTTGGAATATAAGCATGGACGGCTTACATTCCAAGAAAAGTGAACTTTTTACATTGTTAGACTTTTTATTGTAGAAACCTGAATAAGTTCCTCAAAAACAAAACAAAAAATGAAATAATTTTTCTCTCAGTGTGCTGAAGGAACGAGACATACTCTAATGACTCCAGAGATGTGCATTTCAGAGCAAGCCATTTGTCTTGTTCCAAGTGAAAGGAATCAAGGGATATGGGGATCGGGCAGGAAAGTGCAGTTGAGGTCGAAGATCAGCCATAATCTTATTGAATGGTGGAGCAGGCTCAAAGGGCTACTCCTGCTCCTATTCCTTATGTTCTTATGTAATCAGTACTAGGCACATGTTTTGTATTGATATCGTAAGCCACTTTATTTATCTGTGGAAGCTGTAAACCTATGTCAGTAAGATTATCATGTGTACCTGTGTTCGGAATGACTGGTGACAAGAACATCTGAAAAGGAAGCCCAAGAATGACGTCCAACCTTCCAATCTGATCTCTTAAAGCTAGAAAACCAGAAAATATCTTAGATGGAATAAAAGACTGCAACTTTACAGCCGCACATTCCCGAACCATCAAGGAGATAGTCTTCCCATCACAATAACATGTTGTGAAGCTCCACTAACAAGTAACAGCTTTCACTATGTGAAAAGAATTTTTTAGCAAGGAGCGACCCTAGTTTGGTGGCGGGGGGGAGAGGGTTTGATTCCAGCATTCTATGTACTCTTTCATATCCTACTTTTCTTTGGACCAGTTCAGTTGAACTCATTGGTTCAAATGTTGTTCAAGTATTCTCTGTTACTGAATGATATTCACTAAGGGGGCGAAATTGGCTTACGCCCGTTTGGCGGTGGTAACCGAGTCGGGGCAGGACTTCCCCAGGGCATAAACATGCATTAAATGATGGTGTTCAAAACTCCATTATAATATCACACAAATTGAAAGAGAATTTGCGTGTCTGTGTATATAGGGGTGGAGTATTAATATGATCCTCTTGTCACTGTTACCAGGATATAAATCTAGCCCGCACTCTTAGAATGAAAGTCTCTCTTCTCAGTTGGCTGCAAGATCTTGGATAAAATTAATATGGGAAACCCAACCCATTTCCCAGTAGAAACAACATAAAACTATGAAAAATCTGGGACAGATCTAAGCATGGAAATTGGCATTCAGGGGAGCCATAAAGATGGCTTTAATGGGATGGAAATTGTTACTGTCCATTAGCGGCACTCTTGAAGTTGGGTTAAGACATATTTTTGGGACAACATGCAAAGCTACTTGTATTGTACCCAATCTGGAAATGCTTAGTTTTACATGAGTGTTCCATTCCCCAGCATGGACAGCACAGAGCCGTCACATAAAACTTCAAACTAAATGAAAGAAACTAAAAATAACAATTTCAGAATTTCTGCTGTCTCTTTTGGGGCCAATAAACCGTATAATAATTCAACCTTTTAAAACAGCCACTGACTGTTTTATCATCAAGTTACCAATAGAAACAAGTTCAGTGGCCTGTATCGTAAAGCTTTACAAATATGAAGGCCAAGATTCAAATTACTGATCCTCAAGCCCATTATAGAGTCAGTGAACATTCAGTTTCTTATTATGTTGAAGTCCTAATGAATAATTGATGTATAGTATTGACCAAGTTGTTCTTTATCGATTGTAATAATGGACTAGCAGTACATTTGAAAAAGTAGCACCAGACCGGCCAGAACTACATTACTGGAATGGTTAAAATGCTAACAATAGCTTTGTTCAGCCCTGGGGATCCTAAATTTTGCAAAAGAAATTTAGGCCCTGAAAATATACTTAATTGGGTAGGAAATTACACCCAGAATGCGCTTGAAATTGCACTAATTAGGTTTCATCTCGGTTCTGCTAGAATTTGCATAATCACAAATGTAAAACCTTCCATGAACCAGCGCAATTGGGCAACGTAATAGAACACAACAATTTATTTTTCTTCTTCACAATGCATTTAAGAGTGCTAATCTGTTGTCGTTTTATTCATACAGCTAAAAGTGGGTTATCACCAAAAATAAACATTTTTAATAAGTCCTCCACCTGTGAGTAACCCAATTTAAAATCACTCAAAATGACTTTAAAAAAAACTATACTGAACCATTTAATAGTTTCATTGGTGTACACTAGTCAGTTAAAAAAATTAAACATGTTTTGATACAAAAAACTGTTTAAAACGTGTCTACTAGTGCCTGTGCGACTAAGAAAATGAGTGTAATTTGAATAGCCTCCTTGAACTAGTGCATTTTTGACCTAGCCACTTGTGAAGGCGGGACCTGATCCGGGCGAATGGAATCTTCAACCCGTGCCAAAGATTGCGGAAATCACAAACGCAAGTGGTTTTGGGCATAACTCACATTTAAATTCCTCGACCTTTTATGCTGGTTCGGCAGATTCTGTCCGGATTTGGGTGATATTATTAACGTAAAGCTGACCCCAATGTGTTTGTCTGAAGTTCTTTTCTCCACTCTTAGTGCGGGTGTTAACTAATTTGAGATATGACTTCATTAAAGTATTGCAATAGCACAGAGAGGAATTTGAAATAAAGGTGATACACTAGTATCAAAGGTTTCATATCAAGGCCATAGAATTTTACAAGCCAAGTAACAATGGAAGCAAAAGAAAATATGATTTTTAAGTTTTACAATGCTTTGCACCTAATACCTTCTGTACAACATAGGAACATCGGAACAGGAGTAGGCCATTCAGCAGCTTGAGCCTGTTCTGCCATTCAATGAGATCATGGCTGATCTACGACTTAATTCCATATACTCGCCTTTGGCCCGTATCCCTTCATAGCTTTGGTTAACAGAAAGCTATCAATCTCCGATTTAAAATTAACACTGATCTAGCATCAATTGCCATTTGCGGAAGAGAGTTCCAAACTTCTACAGCCCTTTCTGTATAGAAGTGTTTCTTAATTTCATTCCTGAAAGATTTTGTTGTGTCCTTACACACTACTATAAATTCACACGAGGCACATTCTGCAGACAAAGTCACTCTGTGACCTAACCTTTATTCACAGGACCAAGAAGTGATGAAGGTGGGTGGAACTTCCGCTTTTATACCTGAAAGACCAGGCTAGGATTGTCTCCCACAAGTTCACCCCCTGTGGTCAAGATGTGCATTTCTTAGGTGTATATAGTATGCAGTGTTGTTACATGAAGGTTACAGATACATGAAGGTTACATACATGACATCACCTCTCCCCCCCAAGTCTTGTGGGGTCAAAGATTAAGTCTTTCGGGCGGTCGACGCTCTCTCGTGGAATGCCGCAGTTGGGGCTCTGGTTGTTGAGCCTTGGCATGTGTCTCTGTTCCCTGTGGTGATTCCGGCTTGTCCGGGCTGGCCGCAGGGACTGTGCATGCTGCTGAAAGTTCTTGTTGCTCATTCACTGGTGGTGGTGTGGGCAGCATCTCATGATCTTCCTCAGGTTCCTCAGTGTCCATACTGAACCTTTTTTTTTTACTTGGTCCAGGTGCTTGCGGCATATCTGTCCATTGTTAAATCTGACCATTATGACCCTATTCCCCTCTTTGCCAATTACAGTACCCTCAAGCCACTTGGGCCGCAAAGCGTGATTAAGAACAAATACAGGGTCATCGATTTCTATACATCTCCCCTTTGAGTTACGGTCATCGCACTCATTTTGGGATTGGCGCTTGCCCTCAACAATGTCTGACAGGACTGGACGTTTGAGAGACAGCCGAGTTTTTAGTGTATGTTTCATGAGTAGTTCCGCGGGCGGGACTCCCGTGAGCGAATGCAGAAGGCGCGATAAGCGGCATTGAAGGGAGGGTCCTTGAATCCGGAGCATGCCTTTTTTTATGATTTGGACTGCACGTTCCACCTGGTCATTGGAGGCCGGCTTGATCGGTGCTGACCTGGCATGTTTGATGCCATTACCTGACATGATCTCCCAGAATTCATAGCTAGTGAAACGCGGGCCGTTGTCGCTAATCAGGATGTCCGGCAAGCCGTGGGTCGCAAAGACCGCACGCAGACTCTCCACAGTGGTGGATGTCGTGCACGAATTCAATATGATGCACTCGATCCATTTCGAATACGCATCAACAACGATGAAGAACATTTTTTCCATGAATGGGCCCGTGTAGTCTACGTGAATACGTGACCATGGCCTGGTGGGCCAGGGCCACGGGCTGAATGGGGCTTCCCTGGGGGCATTGCCTGGCCGGTGCCGTATGGTGTAGTCATATGCAGCCAGCATGAGAGCCCGTCGCTGTATGCGAGCTGACGCATTGGCATTGACAGCTTTGCTGTTTGACAACAGGGATGTTAACGGCTTGTGGTCCGTTTCTAACTCGAACCTTCTGCCAAAAAGGTACTGGTGCATCTTTTTCACCCCATAGACACAAGCGAGTGCTTCCTTTTCAACCATCCCATATCCCCTTTCTGATTGGGAGAGTGACCTGGAGACATAAGCCACAGGTTGGAGTTGGCCCTCATCATTACTCTGCTGCAACACGCATCCAACCCCATAGGATGATGCATCACATGTCAAAACCAATTTCTTACAGAGTTTGTACAGGGTCACTAGCTTATTAGAATAAAGTAGGTTCCGCGCCCGATTGAATGTCCGTTCCTGACAGTCTCCCCAAAACCAATCGCAACCCTTACGCAGGAGCACGTGTAGCGGCTCCAACAATGTGCTTAAGTTCGGCAGAAAGTTCCCGAAATAGTTCAAGTGTCCCAGAAATGAACACAACTCCGATGTGTTGCCGGGCCTGGGCGCACGACGAATCGCCTCCGTTTTGGATTCGGTAGGCCGGATCCCATCTGCAGCAACCCTCCTGCCCAAAAACTCGACCTCTGGGGTCAAAAACACACACTTGGACTTCTTTAGTCGCAGGCCGACCCGGTCCAATTGGTGTAGCATCTCAGTGCCAGTGAGAAAAATTATGCGCAAATTGAAAGGGAAGCTTTGGCATTCATTTTTGGGGTCAAGAAGTTGCACAAATACTTGTATGGTCATAAGTTTACCATCGTTATAGACCATAAGCCCCTAACAGCAATCCTCCATCCAAAGTCCTCAGTTCCAACATTAGCTGCAGCCCGAATGCAGAGATGGGCTTTGATTTTGTCAGCATATACATATGATATTGAATACAGACGATCAGCTGATCACAGTAATGCTGATGCAATGTCTAGATTGCCTTCCCTATCACAGGGTACACCCGATAGGGAAGAAGTGTTTTATTTTTCATACATTGATGAACTACCAGTCACAGCTGAAGAGATTGGTAGAGCAACCAAACGTGACCCCGTGATGTCAAAGGTATATGAGTATATTGCAACTGGATGGCCAAACCAGGTAACAGACAAAGATACACATCCATTCTTCATTCGTAGGAATGAATTATCAGTAGATAAAGATTGTATCATGTGGGGTGCAAGAGTGGTTATACCAAATAAATTCAGGTCCAAATTATTAAGAGACCTCCATGACCAGCACCTGGGAATGTGCTTGACCAAGAGTTTAGCTCACAGTTATTTATGGTGGCCAGGTCTTGATAAAGATATAGAGTACATTGTGAGTCAGTGTACGACATGTCAATCAGTAAGCAAGCAACCACCATCAGTACCATTACAGCCATGGAAATGGCCTCCCAGGGTGTGGCAAAGGCTACATATTGATTTTGCTGAGTTAGATGGACAACAATTGTTCATTGTAATTGATAGCCATTCAAAGTGGGTTGAGGTGTTTCCAATGTGGAAAATAACAACAAGTAAAACATTGGACATTTTACGAAAATTATTTTCTGCATTTGGCCTCCCTGAAGAAATTGTCTCGGATAATGGACCACAATTTTGTCAGAAGATTTTGCACAATTTACGAGCAGAAATGGTGTGAAACACACCAAGGTTCCACCATACCACCCTGCTTTGAATGGTGCAGCAGAGTGCACTGTACAAATTGTAAAACATGACCTCATAAAACAAATGTTAGATCCAAATCCAAGAAAATGACAGTTGTCATTGGATCACAAATTGGCTAATTTTTTGATTACATATCGAAATATTCCTCATACAACTACTGGTAGAACACCAGCGGAGTTGTTTCTCAAACGACAGACACGAACCAGATTCTCATTGTTTAAGCCAAATTTGGCACAGTCTGTAGAAGAGACACAAATTAGACAAAAATAGAATCATGATAAAGGGAGACTAAAAGAGAGAAGAGTGAAATTAAACCAGAAGGTGAGAGTGAAGAACCATCACCATAAATGGTTAAAGTGGTTACCCGGAAGAGTGGTGAAGATATGTGGTCCTCGCACATATTTGGTAAAGATGTTTGATAATGGACAGGTTAGGTTTGTTCATATTGATCATATTTTACCTATAGACATGGAAGGAGTTGAAGGTGGGAATGATTCAATTATTTCTGACTCATCAGATAGTTTTGATATACCAGTAGCAAATCCTAAATCCAATGTACTGGAAACAAATCCAGGAGAGAATCAGAATGAAAGTCTGAGTCCAAGTCAGGGAAACAAAGAGCCTGAAGTTAGAGTGAGTGCAAATGAAAATCAAGGAAATTCCATGGAGGAAAATGTTCCTCAAGATGAGCCTCAAATGAGTGTGAAATCAATACCATGTTTGGAAGGTTCTGTTCGAGAGCGAAGGTATCCTCTTCGAAACAGAAAACAAGTGGTAAAGTTGAATTTGTAAATATGTATAAAAATGAAGTTATTTATGATGTTTGTTATGATGGTTTTTTCATTAAGGAGGGAGATGTGTGATGTCTGTAAGTGCTGTAAGCTAGTAATGCTTGTAGCTCCATACTGTGGATGTGGACGTATTGTGTACTGCAGCTGCAGAGTTATAATAAACAGTCAGGCAGCTTCCGGTAGCTTCCGGACATAGCAGCCTCCATGTTAGGAGCTGTGTGTGTGTGCTCTGTAAAGATATCACAGTCCTACAGTTGCACCGGCTAATTTCACCACATCAGCTTTTGCCTTCTTAATCTAAAACGTGTATAACTCTTTAATTCCCAATTCAATTCACTCAGTCAGGGTGGGGATTACAGAATTACCCAAAGCTGCCTCACAATATGAGAGATCAAAGATTAATATAATCTTCGTCATAATCACCATAATGTAGCCAGACATCATCTGCTGTTGGAGAAACATCAACTCGGTGAAAGACGCACTTTGGTCTTCCCGAAATTTGCTGGTCTTCTAAGGCAAGGAGATGTCCATGGCCGAGTGTTGCATTCTGACGCAATCCAAGGTTTAGTGCTGAGGGACGCACTAAAGGTTGGTGCAGTCGCCGCAAAGGCAGATGGGGAAGAGCCACAGTTTAAGGCCCTTCTGCCACGGTAAACCAGGGGATGGAATCAGACCCCCTTTGGACTGTACTTGTTAATCTGCTTGAATACATAGAGCACCATGTACTGAAAAACACCTGTGTTGTGCCATGTATAATGAAAGTTCTGCACTGTTTAGTAACTTGTAAAGAAATGTAAATGTATTCTCATCCATTCCGTGTACTGCTTTCATCTGCATAGTGCTACATGTAACGTGATTCGTGATCGGTATTGAAATGTATCCTGGAAGGTAATGTAAACCTGTTCTTATCTGCTCCATGTGATACCCTTATTTGCACAGTACTACATGTAAGGTGATTTGCAGATTGTACTAAACTGTACCTTGAAATGAAATGTACGCAAGTGCATTGTATGGAACTGCTGTCAGCATCCAAATGAATTGTATGAAATTGCTGACCGCAATGTACTGAACTATTTTCAAATGTATCGTGAAAATTTTTATATGAATAAAGTATATTTTTGAAACAAAAAAAAAATGTAGCCAGGATGGACCCAAGTAGACAGAAATGCAAATATGCAAATCTCACCGAACAAACATTTATTCTTATTCGGGGTATGCACAATATTATCAGGAGTTCTGCAGGTGAAAGAGAGAGAGAAGCAGGTCTATGCTGCAAAAGGTTAACAAATAAATACACAAAAGCAGCTTAATTACATAACTGCCCTTTCCCAGCATTTCGCATTGCTACCTTCTGTCCTAATTCACTATGTCGACTGCACTTGGCTTTGTACAATCTAGAAGGGATTCTCCAGATCTATTCACATCTATAAAGCATTAGGACAGATGATGTTTCAAATTTAATCACAAATACAAATGAATATCTCTTAATTACCAGAATATATTGCTGAAATTAAAGAGAACATTCTGAAAGAAATAACTAACCAATTTATACTAGAACAGCTAATACAGTAAATGTTTTCCCAAATTATTATAAACACCTCCATGGAACACATGATTAGTTGCAGTAAAATTAGAAGACAAGTTTGCCAATGACAAATGGTTTAAGATTGTACGAACTTCTGGTGCACCTCACACATTTATTCCCATTTATCTTCCAAAAGTTACTATTGCTGTCTACACAAACACAATCTGTATTTAAGTGATCTGCAGCTCTCAATATTTTACATATCCACCCACGATAATCTATTACACCTTTTGTTACTAAGTTTTCAGATATTCTTTCCTCGATGTTGTCAACTCAACATCTACTTGTATTTGTGTAGTGCCTTTAACATAGTAAAATATCTCAAGCCACTATTCCTGCTAAGATACAAGGCCTGACTTTAACCTTGTCTGTCAGGCAGGAATGTGGCGAATGGCGGTCAGACACCATCTGCCATCTTAACTGTCAGCTTTCTGGCAGCATCGGAGCCACTCACCTCAAGCAACAACAACAACTTGTATTTATATAGTGCCTTTAACGTAGTGAAACGTCCCAAGGCACTTCACAGGAGTATTATGTGATAAAAATTTGACACCGAGCCGCATAAGTAGAAATTAGCGCAGGTGACCAAAAGCTTGGTCAAAGAGGTAGCTTTTAAGCAGGGTCTTGAAGGAGGTAAAAGAGGTAGAGAGGCAGAAAGGTTCAGGCACGGAGTTCCAGAGCGTGGGGCCGAGTCAACAGAAGGTATGGCCATATATGGTTGAGCGATTATGATCAGCAATGCTCAGGAGGGCAGAATTAGAGGAGTGCAGACAACTCAGGGGGTTGTGGGCTGGAGGAGATTACAGAGATAGGGAGGGACGAGGCCATGGAAGGGGATTTGAAAATAAGGATGAGAATTTTGAAATCAAGGCGTTGCTTAACCAGAAGCCAATGTCAGTCAGCGAGCACAGGGTTGATGGGTGAGCGGGACTTGGTGCGCGTTAGGACATGGGCAGCCGTGTTTTGTATCAACCTCTAGTTTACGTAGGGTAGAATGTGGGTGGCCAGCCAGGAGTGCGTTGGAATAGTTAAGTCTAGAGGTAACAAAGGCACGGATGAGGGCTTCAGCAGCGGACCAGGGGTTCTCCTCCGGGCCCCATGGCTGAGGCAAGGACGGAGACGGGCGATGTTACAGAGGTGGAAATAGGCGGTCTTAGATATGCTGCGGATATGTGGTCAAAAGCTTATTTCAGGGTCAAATATGACACCAAGGTTGCGAACAGTCTGGTTCAGCCTCAGGCAAGGAGTTGGGGAGTTGGAGTCAGCATGCCAGAGGGTCCTATATAATTTGGACCCCGAAACAATTTTAACTACCGGTTACAGTAGTGATACTCCATGCCTGGTCTGCAGGGAGACCTGCCGGCAGGAGCATCATGTCCAGAAGAGATCCAGATAAATGTTAGGTTTATTTATGAGCTGGGATGACCAGGGGTTCTCCTCTGGGCCCCATGCTCAGAGCTCCCATTCTCTTAATCACTATAATCACAGAACCCCCCCCCATTGTCCCTTAACATGCACCTTATCCCAGGGACTGTTCTCAGGTGCCCTGCTGTAGCCTCTTGCAGCCTGCAATCTCGAAGCTGCTCGCAGTCAGGTAGTGATTCCCACCGGGATCATGCTGAAGTCTGATTTCAATCATCTAAATGAGGCCCAGGAATTTAAATTTGCTGCACCTACTCCCCAAGTTAAAATCAGGGCTACGGTTCCTCTGATGCCCACTCTTGGAGCCATCCCTGACTCTGTCCTCATCCAACATCCACTTGTTTATCTCCAACAGGGGGTCACCAGATAACAAACAGGATTAGCAATCCAAGTAGATTTTCCTCTTATTTTGTCTAGTGCATTTGAGGTCAAATGTAACACCCCGACTGTCATCCTGCCTAAGATTAGCCAACTCAACACAAGATTGGAATTGAGCCCAGGACCGTTCGGGCTGTATGGGCCAGTTACATGTTACTAATGACAACTGAATCATTGGGGGATGTAACACTAAATATTTGATACTTTAGTATGAATTACAGAAAACAAACCCCCTGTTTCAGCCTTGGTCTTCTGGAGGCATGCTATAAGGAGGCCTGGACTGCTGGATAATGGAGTGAGGAGTGAATTACAGTCATGTGTGCGGCATTCACTTGGTTCATGACCAGCGTGTGTACAAGGGCTGCTGCGAGACTGAACTAATGCACATTGCACGTTGATCCTCGGGCTCGAACTTGTCTCAAGTATGCAAGACATTTTCCCCATCTCACTTCCTCCATGAAGAATAACCAGCATCAGGTCAATGTAAACCAACTGCACAGACAGCAAAGATATCTGTAGTGAAGTGCAATAGGTTTTCCACACAATGGCCTTTTGTTAATGGAAGTGCAAAATTATAGTAAATTACAAAACATATTGGACAATAACTTACATTTCTGTAGTCAGGCTATGTCTTAATTTAAAGTTATTACACCATCTTAACAGCGACATTTGTATGAATTGACCATTAAGGTCAAGCCATGTATTAATTAAATACTATCCTTCATTTTTCAACCCACAAACAACATAACTGGTCCGACAACTATAATTAGTGGCTGCATCTGAATTGTGGCATCATTTACTATATGGCTTGAACTAATTAGCACCTTGAGAGTTGAACCTGTCCTGGTTAAATTATGCTCGAGTTTCACAAGTACTGGTTTTGCAGCTGACTGGAAAATGCTTTATGCAATAAGACAAGAGCTTTTTGACCATTTAACCTCACAGGAATATGGCATTCATTTACATTAAGATGTTGATTAAGTTAAATTCAGCACACACAGGGTTACATCCACAAGATGCACAAGTTGTCTGGGACTGCATACTCAACCCAGTGGCCAGAACTAGACAACACATTTTGAGACAATGGAGCTTGGTTGTACATCTGGGTGACATTCACACTATAATGTTGAAATGGCCTCATTCGTTCGAGCCCAGATGGGACTGCGAACAGGCCCAAACTGGAAGGGTAGTAAGACATTTGATTGGCATCACCAGTAGCCAATCCTTGAATGGATTGCTGGGGAGAGGGTCAGAGGTCAAGGTTTTGGCTTCTTGTCAAGCTGAAACCAGAGCAGTCTGCAGAAGTTTCGATTCGAAATAGAGGGTCAGAAAACTCTGTTCTCAAGGTTAGCGCCAATTAGTTTCAAGGACACGCTAGTGCATAAAGTGAATTTAACCCGTTAATGTGGGTAGGATGGTGTCCTTTCTTATTTTCTATATTATGAGAATTAGAGGAGAAATAGATCAAACTATTTTATTTGTTCCTATATCAACATCAAAAATAAATCAACTTCTGATTTACAATTAGTCTCATCTCAATAAAATATTCATCAGTTTGCCTTCCAAAAGATAGTAGACACACGTGTGAGGGGCACATGGGAGATTACAGTGCCCAGTACATTATTAGGCCCCTCGGTCACACTATTGTATGGTTACATTTGACTAGTACATTCTCCACTACATATAATGGGCACAGTTGTGCCAAGGTGATTTGCCCACTAAATGCGATGGGCGGTAAAACCATCGGACTTCCTACTGCTAAACAAAACTGATCAGCCTCGACTGTTATACTATTGGCGATAAACAATCTCGTTAAAAATTGACTATTATAACTCCTTAGCATTAATTAACCTTTAGATAGAAATTACATGATGCCAAGTATATAATTTGGGCAACATTTGAATCCATCGATAGAAAACACAGTCAGAGTAGCGAGAAAATCATGTTGGTTTGTGAAAGTGCGCTCCTTCTGATTATAGACAGGTGAACTATATGTACATCGTACAGTATTGCACACTGATTGAGTGTGCTCATTGGTAAAATGTACCAATTCCCTGGCCCTTCTTTACTTAAAACAATAACAACCATTTTCATATAATTTGAGGGTGAACAAAAATCAAAAATTTTTGATCGGTGTATTTTAAATGATATAATCAATGTTTTAGGAGAGTTAGTCTGTATATTTAAAGGAGACTGATCATCTGTATTTAGTGAACAGCTGATTGAAGCTAGGACATCATGAATCGATAAAATGGGTGGACAGTGCTTTCAATAATCAAGGGCGTGCTGTGACCGAGTCTCTAAAGTACTTCAAGCAGAGATTCAGCTTAAGCTCATCCAGGATTCAAGGTAAAGATTTGGAACTTTCAAATGGGAATTGAATATATAGCTGAAAAGGAGACATTTGCAGGGTTATGGGGAAAAAGCTGGGGAGTGAGACTAATTGGATCGTTCTTTTAAGGAGCTAGCACAGACATGATGGGTCGAATGGCCTCCTTCTATGCCGTATGGTTCTATGATGAGAGATGATAGTATCCAGTAAGTTCAACAAGGGGTATTTGTTATAATTCCCAGGTCATTAATATAATTTATAGGGGCAGTAAAGGTTCTTTCCATTTTTTACGTGACACGGGTACCACTTATGGGGTGACCAGTGACTCTAATCCCAAAAGAATATCTACCACAGACCCATGAACTTTGTAACAATTCGTGACAGCTACCTGATTTTGGAACAATGGACAGGAGAGAGGAGCGTTACAGATGGAAAGAAGGGAGCTATGCAAGTTCAAGGCCAAGGACAAGGAGAAATTGCAACAGCATGAGGCTGAGGCGAAAGAGCAATACCCTGCTCTTGAATGGTCAGAGAATTGCTCATCAACAGTTTGCACGATTGTGGCCGAAAATTGTTAAATCAAATTTGATTCCAAATTTTAAAGAGAGTGGTGACATTGATCGTTTTATTTGGGCATTTGAGTTGTTACCTTGGCACCATCAGTGGAACAAAAAATGTGGACCAGTCATCGGATACAGAGTGATAAAGTACCTCCCACATTTTCTTCATGCCTATCCAGCGGACTACGATTTTGTAAAATATGCTATTCTTGAGGCATATGATTTGATGCCTGAAGCAAAAGTTTAAGAAACTGTCTTTATATTTTTAGCATGTCTTCCCTCTTTCAGGAAAGCTGTCAGTTTAGGTCTTTTCTTTCTGTTGGGAGCTGAGTAGTTCCCATCAACCAGGGGAGTGGCTCCATGCAAACTGCCACTGATGTGCATTCTGGGCTCATTTTGATTCATAGGGCCCCAATTTGGCGAACTTACCGCCGGCTGCGGTCTCCCTGTGTTTTTGGTGTGCTCCCCTCCGAGCGAGTTTGGTGAGGCCTCACACCGGCGAGGAGAGAAGACCGCTGGGGAGCGTCCGCTGGCGTGCAACTCCGACAAAAGTCCTCCCGCCCACTTCCTCCCCAGATTGGTCCAGGCGGTCCTCCACTCCAGCAGCAGAAGAAACCGCTGTGTAGAGGCAGGTCTTAACTGAACGGTAAATATGAAGACCTGCAAGAAAAGGTTAGTGAACTGGTTTTGTTCATTTCTTTTGCAGCGATTTTATTGGAGAGGGTCCTCTGAAGGATTTGGAATAGTTGTTTTTTCATTTGTTAAACTTTTTTTTTCCCGCTCCCCCCTCCCTGGGCCTGACTCTAGCCTCGGCATTACTTTGCCGAGGATCGCATTTGCCATCCAGAATCTGACCTACCGCCCGCTGTCGCCCAGAATCGGCGTGTAATGCCCATTTTTTCCACTGGGCGGTATTTTTTCCATTTTTCCATGAAACTTCCGCCCAAAGTACTGTTAGGAACTTAGCGGTCCTTTTGACGATACATGGGCAGAACTTAGGTTTGACCAAACTCGGGCCCATAGATTCATAAAATTTACAGCATGGAAAGAGGCCATTTCAGCCCATCATGTCCGCGCCGGCTGACAAAGAGCTATCCAACCTAATCCCACTTTCCAGCTCTTGATCCGTAGCCTTGTAGGTTATGGCACTTCAAGTGCATGTCCAAGTACTTTTCAAATGTAATGAGGGCTTCTGCCTCTACCATCCTTTCAGGCAGTGAGTTCCAGACCCCTACCACTATACTGTCCCAGGCAGCTTCAATCAGTTGTTCACTAAATACAAATGATCTGTCTCCTTTAAATATATACACTAGTTCTACTATAACATTGATTATATCATTTTAAATACACTGATCAAAATTTTTTGATTGATTCAAAAACATCGGAACTGGGAAAGATCAGCACCAGGCAAGTACTTCTGTGTATTAGAAGATTACAAAAGAGATCCAGTCTTGATTTAGCAAAAATTAGAGGGACATGGGTAGAAGTAAGTTTGAAAATGAAAGAAGACCTGGATACATATAATGTGCTGAAGGAGTTGGATGATCCTTTTCTCATTCCTACTTTCTAACCCTTCAGGTCAGCAAATCTTTTTCAGTTCTTCAATGCGGATTGTTGTGTAATCTTTTTTATTTGTTTAAAGTGTTTTGGAAAGCCAGTGGGTGTAGAGATCTCTGGTGGTGTTAAAAAGGGTGCCTTGCGAAACATGTTACAAGGTTGAACAGAGATGTTGTGCAATGACAGGATAACTGACACAATGTCCGATTTCACATCAGTGATTATGTCTGCCTCTACACATTTTGTTAAAAGCTTTATTTAACAAAGCACATTGCAAAAGTTTGTACTGTAGCACACAATATATGTTAGCCTGGCAAGGTTTCAGCAGGATTTTTAGACTCAGCTATCCTGGCTGTTCCAGGAATTCAGTCTGAACAAAAACAAACCGTGACAATGCCCCCTTAGACAATTATTGCAAAGCTGGTAGAAATGTTCCAGAAATATCTATTCATAGAATTATACAGCACAACAGGAGGCTATTTAGACTGCCAGCTCTTTCCCCACAGCCCTACAGATTTTTCCTTTTCAATTATTTATTCAATTCTCTTTTGAAAGTTACCTGCTTCCACTAACCTTTCAGGCAGTGCATTCCAGATCATAGCATCTTTCTGTATGAAATACATATCTTTATCTCATCTCTGCTTCTTTTGCCAACTATCTTAAATCTGTGTCTTCTGGTTACCGGCCCTCATGCCAGTGGAAACAGTTTCTGCTTACTTACTCTTATCAAAACCCCTCATAATTTAAAAAACTTTCTATCAAATCTCTCCTTTACTTTCTTTGCTCTAAGGAGAAAAATTACAGCTTCTCCAGTCTCTCCATGGAAGAAGAATAGACAGGCTAAGTGAATGGGCAAATATTTGGCAGATGGAGTATAATGTGGGAAAATGTGAGGTAGGAAAAATAAGAAAGCAAATTATTACTTAAATGGAGAGAAATTACAAAATGCTGCAGTACAGAGAGACCTGGGGTTCCTTGTGCATGAAACACAAAAGGTTAGTATGCAGGTACAGCAAGTAATGAGGAAGGCAAATGGAATGTTGGCCTTTATTGCAAGGGGGTAGAGTATAAAAGCAGAGAAGTCCTGCTACAACTGTACAGGGTATTGGTGAGGCCACACGTTGAGTTTTGGTCTCCTTATTTAAAGGAGGGATATACTTGCATTGGAGGCAGTTCAGAAAAGGTTCACTCGGTTGATTTCTGAGATGAGGGGGTTGAGTAGTTTGGGCCTATACACATTGGAGTTTAGAAGAATGAGAGGGGATCTTATTGAAACAGATAAGATACTGAGGGGGCTCGACAAGGTAGATGCAGAGAGGATGTTTCCCCTCATGAAGGAATCTAGAACCAGGGGGCAAAGTTTAAGAATAAGGGGTCGCCCATTTAGAACTGAGATGACGAGGAATTTCTTCTCAGAGGATTGTAAATCTATGGAATTCTCTGCCTCAGAGAGTTATGGAGGCTGGGTCATTGAATATATTTAAGGAGGAGATAGACAGATTTTCAAAAGATAAGGGAGTGAGGGTTATGGGAAGCGGGCAGGGAAGTGGAGCTGAGCCCAAGATCAGATCAGCCATGATCTTATAGAATGGTGGAGCAGGCTCAAGGGGCCGAATGGCCTACTCCTGCTCCTATTTCCTATGTTCCTATTCAGTCCCTCAAGCCTGTTCCGCCATTCAATTAGATCATGGCTGATCTGTATCTCAACTCCATCTATCTGTCTTAGTATCTATAATACTCCTTTCTGTACTATAATACTATCTATAACTGAGGCCTAAACAGATTATAAAGATTTATGCCTCTATTTATAAAGCCAAGAATCCTGTATGCTTTTTAATAGCCAGTTGTTATTTGCAATACTACAGAGATCATGAGAGAGAAAACAAACTATTGGCCGGTAAATAGGTTAGAAAATTGTGTTCGTGTGGCTTTATTTATGTAATCGCATGTGGTGGTTGTTGAACATTTGCTGCGAATGTTCCTTTGTATTCAATCAGTAGGCTGACACGGCAGTCTAGTCACTCAATGGGGTGATGTCACAATGATTTTTCTGCTTGCTCTGAGCAATAATGCTGCAGTCAGTTTCCTCCTGCAACTGCATTCATATTAATCAGAGTGAATATCTTCTCATTTCTTTCATTCTGCTGTTTCTTTGATTGCCACAGACATTTATCCTGTGCTTTTGATCTTCAGCTTTCAAAACCAAGAAAACTTCATGCCACTCCAGTGCATGTAGAGCTTTGCTCTAGCATTTTAGATCTTCCTTCTCTCAGAACACATAATAATGGATGCAGATAAGCATTCTCCCACACAAGCCATCTATTCACACAATTGTCAGCACTATTTTAGGACATCCGAGACAAAATTATTAAGTGAAACCGATATTTTAAGGATTAGGGTATGACTTTTTTCTGCTTTCCTTCTGAGCTAATAATTAAATGATACAGTTCAGACCAGCTTTGGTATAATTTAGCAACTTATTCTGAAAATCACCTTCACTTGCCTGAGAGTCAGAAGGTTGTAGGTTCATGTCCACATCAAAAGACTCGAGCGCAAAACCTTGGCTGTCATTTCAGTGCAGTACAGAGTCTTTTGGATGAAAGGCTAAAATGAGCCCTGCTCTCTCTGAAGTGGATGTACAAGTCCCATAGCACAATTTTGATAGGAGTAGGAGAGTTATCCCTGGTGTCCTGCTCAATAATTATCCCTCAACCGTATCAATTAAACAGATTATCTGATCATTATCTCACTGCTGATAATGGAACTTGCTGTGTACAAATTGACTGCCAAGTTTCCTACATTACAACAGTGTCTACACTTCAAAAAGTAATTCATTGGCTGCATCCAAAATTCCAAGAGCTAGTCTGGTCCCTCTCTGCTTCTGAAGATATGGAGATACAGGAAGAGGAGCAGCAAGTATGAAAAGAAATACAAGCTCATAAACAGCTGAAAAGATGTAAAGGAAAACTGCAAAGTATTACATCCAATAGAAAAGAAAAAATGCAGTTAACGATGTTTTCAACACTCTCACTATATTCATAAGAACATAAGAACATAAGAAATAGGAACAGGAGTAGGCCATACGGCCCCTCGAGCCTGCTCCGCCATTCAATAAGATTATGGCTGATCTGATCATGGACTCAGCTCCACTTCCCTGCCTGCTTCCCATAACCCCTTATCCCCTTATCATTTAAGAAACTGTCTATTTCTGTCTTAAATTTATTCAATGTCCCAGCTTCCACAGCTCTCTGAGGCAGCGAATTCCACAGATTTACAACCCTCTGAGAGAAGAAATTTCTCCTCATCTCTGTTTTAAATGAGCGGCCCCTTATTCTAAAATCATGCCCTCTAGTTCTAGTCTCCCCCATCAGTGGGAACATCCTCTCCGCATCCACCTTGTCAAGCCCCCTTCTGATCTTATATGTTTCGATAAGATCACCTCTCATTCTTCTGAATTCCAATGAGTAGAGGCCCAACCTACTCAACCTTTCCTCATCCCCGAAATAAACCTAGTGAACCTTATCTGAACTGCCTCCAAAGCAAGTATATCTTTTCATAAATATGGAAACCATTCGAGATACATTTCTACTCATCGAGGTGCAGTTAGATATTTTCAAATCGGATGGCTTCTTCAAAAGATTATTTCAAGGTTGGTAGCTTCTGTGAAGGATGAGAACAACTCAGTAGCTGATGGGGATTTACTTGCTCACCATCTGTATAAGATTAGACTTCTAGCCACTAAGGGCAGTCAGGCAATTAAAACTCCAATAGGTTTAAGGTCAATTACAGTGCTGAGTTCTCTCAATATTTGAGAGCTGGGGTACATACTGTGAGGGGATGTTCATGTACTCATTCGGATATCTTTTGAAAGATTTATTTCCCCCCAAAAATAAACTACAACTGTAAAGTCCTGTCCCTGCAGTACAGACTCACACGAGGCACATGCTGAAGTCAAGGTCACTCAGGACCTGCACCTTTATTACACAACTCTCGAATGCCACACTTGCCTGAGACCTGTCCTTATATACCTGTCTGGGACAGGTATCTAGTGTCTCCTGCAACCTGGTGGTAAGGTAAGCTTGTGGTTACAGGTCATCTCTAGTTACAATCATGTATAGCATGGTAAGATAGTTATGTACAGTAGTGTGAGATACATGACATCACCCTCCCCCAAGGTCTTATTGTCTTTATAGGTTCAGTCTCTCAGGTGGTCTACGCTCTCGCGTGGAGTGTCTTAGTTGTGATTCAGTTGTTTGCCTGTTTTTCTTTCGATGTGATTGCTGGTATCTCACCTGGACTGTCTGTTTCGTTCAGTATGATTGTTGGTGCCTCACCTGGGCTGTCTGTTGGAATTGCCCTTTCCTCAGGTTGTTCCCTCTGTCTGTCCACCAGGTGTGGTGTGAGTTCCACATTGTAGTCTGCTTCTGGTTCAGCAGTGTTGTTGGTAAATCTACTTTTGACTTGGTCTACATGCCTCCGGCAGGTTTGGCCATTGTCCATTTGTACCACCAGTAGCCTGTTTCCTTCCTTGCCTGGTACTGTACCTGCAAGCCATTTGGGACCCCTGCCATAGTTTAGCACAAACACTTTGTCCCCTATCTCATTCCACCTTCCCCTCGAATTTTGATCATGGTACTCAGTTAGCTTACGGCGCTTTGCCTCAACGATTTCATGCATGTCTGGGAGGATTAATGAGAGCCTTGTCTTTAAGGTCTGTTTCATCAATATTTGCGTGGGGGGAACTCCAGTCAATGAATACGGACGAGATCTGTATGTCAGCAGCAGTCGCGACAGGCGGCCCTGCAGCATGGGACCTTGGATTTTGAGCATGCCTTGTTTAATGATCTGCACTGCTCGCTCCGCCTGGCCGTTGGAGGCCGGCTTGAACAGTGCCGTTCTAACGTGATTTATGCCATGGTCACTCATAAAATCTTGGAATTCTGCGCTGGTGAAGCACGGACCATTATCACTGACCAATATGTCAGGAATGCCGTGCGTTGTGAACATGGTTCCAAGGCTCTCCACAGTGGTGGAAGTGGTGCTCGAGATTAAAATGGTACACTCAAACCACTTTGAAAATGCATCTACAACTACGAGGAACATTTTGCCTATGAATGGGCCCGCATAGTCTACGTGCACCCACGACCACGGTTTGGTGGGCCAGGGCCAGGGACTCAGGGGGGCCTCCCTGGGGGCATTACTGAGTTGGGCACAAATGGTGCACTGTTGGACGCAGAGCTCCAAGTCCGCATCAATGCCAGGCCACCAGACATGGGATCTGGCTATAGCCTTCATGAGAACGATCCCCGGGTGCTCGCAGTAGAGCTCCCGGACAAATGCCTCTCTGCCTCGCAGAGGCATAACTACTCGGCTGCCCAACATCAGGCAGTCTGCTTGTAGTGACGCTCATGCATGCGCCTATGGAAATGTTTGATTTCCTCAGGGCAGGCATTGCGAGCCTCTGCCCAGTCACCAGTTAAGACACATCTTTTTACTAGGGATAATGTGGGGTCGCTGGTCGTCCAGGCTCTGATTTGGCGAGCCGTCATGGGCAAACCTGTGGACTCAAAGGCATTGATTGCCATGACTATCTCACAGTCCTGTTCGTCAGACCCTTCCGTGGTCGCCAGGGGTAGCCTGCTAAGCGCGTTGGCACAGTTGTCGGTGCCTGGTCTGTGCCTTATGGTGTAATCGTAAGAGGCCAGCATGAGTGCCCACCGTTGAATGCGCGCCGAGGCGTTTATTGCCTCCTGCAGCATCGACCTGAATCTTTCCCCCCACGCCCTCCCCTCCCCCTCGATGACCTCCTCCTCCTCCGTCGACGTCGTTCCAGCTGCTCCCCGATCCCCGACCCTTGACGGCAGGCGACTCAACGCGACTTGAGCCTCCTGGCTGGGCCTCCCTAAGCGACTCGATACAGCTGGACCTCCTGCAGTGACTGGGCGGCTGGGTCTGGCTATTGGTCCTTCACAACCCCCCCTCCTCCAGCGGCGACTGGAACATCTTCAGTGGCGGCAGATGAGCCTCTCCTCCACGACGGACAGCTAGACCTCCTGTGGCGACAGGTGACCTCCTCCTCAACAGTGACCGGGTCGGCTGGCCTCCCCATCTCCTTCAACGATGACTGGACCTCTCCTTCTCCACTGATGACATGGCCTCCTCCCCACCTCCAGCACGTGGTGAGTAACATGGCTGTGCCCCCCCATGCCCTCCCACTCTGAACTCCAATGGGACACTGACCCTCCCAATGCCTGCCCTCAACCAAGCCTTGGACCACCTACCATCAAGTGCGCTACTCAGCACTGAGCCTGTGGCCAACATCTCACCGTAGGCAACTAGGCCCATACAGGCGTGCCTGGTCTCCAGTCATCTTGGACCCCCTTGCCACTGGACCAAGATCTTGCTCAGCTAAGCCCTTGTGGTAGCCGGTGTGCAATGACCACCTCACATTAAAAGAACTCATGCACAGGCATCTTCCACTCCTCTAACATGAACTCATTGAATGGCGGTGCAGGCTCGAATGGCCGAATGGCCTACTCCTGCACCTATTTTCTATGTTTCTATGAAGTTCGGGACCTGGAAAGTCAGGACCCTCATGGACAACCCCCAACAGCGACAGACCGGAAAACCGAACCACCATAGTTGCCCGGGAACTTAGACGCTTTGACATTGACATTGGAGCCCTAAGCGAGATCCGGCAGCCAGGGGAAGGCTAGCTCAAGGAACAAGGTGGAGGTTGAACCTTCTTTTGGAAAGGGAAACCAGAGGAGGAACGCCGCCTCCACGGAGTCGGCTTCGCCATCAAAAATGAGCTGGTTGACCGCCTCAAAGACTCCCCCTGCGGGGCTAATGAACGCCTCGTGACTCTTCGACTCACCCTATCCCGGAACAAGTGCGCCATCAGTGCATACGGCCCAACACACGATGCAACAGATGAGGCCAAAGAGGGTTTTTACTCCAACCTCGAAAAATCCCTGTCCTGCGTCCCCGCGGGCAACAAACTGATCCTCCTCGGTGACTTCAACGCCAGGGTCGGCAAGGACACAGACCTCCGGAGAGGCGTGATTGATAGAGAGGGCGTAGGGAAAGCCAACTCCAGCGGTACCCTACTCCTGACAAAATGTCTAGAGCATGAAACATAGAAACATAGAAACATAGAAAATAGGTGCAGGAGTAGGCCATTCGGCCCTTCTAGCCTGCACCGCCATTCAATGAGTTCATGGCTGAACATGCAACTTCAGTATCCCATTCCTGCTTTCTCACCATACCCCTTGACCCCCTAGTAGTAAGGACTTCATCTAACTCCTTTTTGAATATATTTAGTGAATTGGCCTCAACAACTTTCTGTGGTAGAGAATTCCACAGGTTCACCACTCTCTGGGTGAAGAAATTCCTCCTCATCTCGGTCCTAAATGGCTTCCCCCTTATCCTTAGACTGTGTCCCCTGGTTCTGGACTTCCCCAACATTGGGAACATTCTTCCTGCATCTAACCTGTCTAACCCCGTCAGAATTTTAAATGTTTCTATGAGGTCCCCTCTCATTCTTCTGAACTCCAGTGAATACAAGCCCAGTTGATCCAGTCTTTCTTGATAGGTCAGTCCCGCCATCCTGGGAATCAGTCTGGTGAACCTTCGCTGCACTCCCTCAATAGCAAGAATGTCCTTCCTCAGGTTAGGAGACCAAAACTGTACACAATACTCCAGGTGTGGCCTCACCAAGGCCCTGTACAATTGTAGCAACACCTCCCTGCCCTTGTACTCAAATCCCCTCGTTATGAAGGCCAACATGCCATTTGCTTTCTTAACCGCCTGCTGTACCTGCATGCCAACCTTCAATGACTGATGTACCATGACACCCAGGTCTCTTTGCACCTGCCCTTTTCCTAATCTGTCACCATTCAGATAATAGTCTGTCTCTCTGTTTTTACCACCAAAGTGGATAACCTCACATTTATCCACATTATACTTCATCTGCCATGCATTTGCCCACTCACCTAACCTATCCAAGTCGCTCTGCAGCCTCATAGAATCCTCCTTGCAGCTCACACTGCCACCCAACTTAGTGTCATCCGCAAATTTGAAGATACTACATTTAATCCCCTTGTCTAAATCATTAATGTCATCACCAACACCTTGTTCCACCAGAGGGACAAATACAAGGCATCATGGCAACACCCTTGCTCCAAGCACTGGCACCTGCTTGACTATGTCATCATCTGAGCCAGGGATCGCAAGGATGTGCGCATCACCCGCTTCATGACAGAAGCTGACACTGCTGGACAGACCACCGGCTAATCCAATCCATTACTGACATCAACATAGCCCCAAAGCGGAGGGGATAGCAGAAGCAGTGCCGCAAAAAAGTAAATGCTGCGGCACTTAAGGACCCAGCTAAGAGAGCCCTATATAGTCAGCGCCTCACAGCTAAACTGGCGTGCCTTGATGACCCCG
The DNA here is from genome assembly GCF_044704955.1 of Pristiophorus japonicus. Lineage (NCBI taxonomy): Eukaryota > Metazoa > Chordata > Chondrichthyes > Pristiophoridae > Pristiophorus > Pristiophorus japonicus. The sequence goes on from NC_091996.1 coordinate 44,615,915, forward strand.
AGATGCAAAATTCCTACAGTGCTTGGTCTGCCCTTCAGGCCTCCATAACCAGTGCATGCAAAGAGACGCTCAATCAGGAAACACCAGGATGGTTTGATGAGAATGATCAGGAGATCCAAGAGCTAATAGATCGCAAGCGCAGAGGATTTCTGAGCCTTAAACAACAATCCAACTCGGGAGCAGCAAAGCAGCATTACAGCGGCTCAAGGCTGAGGTCCAACAAAAAACCCGGGACCTAAAGAACAGGTGGTGGATGGAGAAAACACAGGAGATACAGCAGCTGGCCGACAGCCATGATGTGCGAGGATTCTTCATCGCAGTCAAGGCCACCTATGCCCAAACACCCAAGGCCCCACCCCATTGCTGGTCAATAACGGGGAAACACTCATCAAGGACACCGAGGCAGTCAGGTCCTGCTGGAAGGAGCACTTTGAAGATCTCCTCAATCGAGACTCTGCCTTTGACTCGAGTGTTCTCGACTCCATTCCACAGCATGCTACCCGCCACCACCTCAGTGAGACCCCAACACTGCACGAGGTAGAAAAGCATAAGACAGCTAAAAAACAACAAGGCTACGGGTGCGGATGGAATCCCTGCTGAGGCACTGGTGGAGAGGCACTGCTGGCACGAATACATGACCTCATCTCTCTCATCTGGAGGGAGGATAGCATGCTGGGAGATCTTAGAGATGCAGTGATCGTAATCATCTTTAAAAAAGGGGACAAGTCTGACTGCAGAAACTACAGAGGAATCTTCCTGCTATCAGCCACTGGGAAAGTCATCGCTAGAGTCCTCCTCAACCATCTTCTCCCCGTGGCCGAGGAGCTCCTCCCGGAGTCACAGTGCGGATTTTGTCCCATACAGGGCAGAACGGACATGATTTTTTCAGCGAGGAAGGCAGCTGATACAAAGGCCCTAAAAGGTAAGTAACGCTTTTACTTAAACAGTGCCATTGGGGCAGGGACCAGTACTGAAGGCTTCTGGCTGGTGTTTTTGGACATCTGCCTGAAGATCCTGACCATGGAGGCAGACCTTTCTCCCCTACATCAAAGCCAGTTACGAAAGCATAAAACGAGATTAAATGTCAGGAGGTTTGTCTTCCTCCGCCCCTACCCTAGGGTTATTGACCTGGAAGAGGGCAGGTCTGTGCGGGGGGAGCACCTGGTCATTTAAATGACCCGAACCCAAAATACTTGAGGGTTTAGTCTTTGCAGGTGGAGTAAGTGCTTAGTATCCAGGCACAATGACCACAGTACGACTGGACTCAGTAGCCTATCTGGGGCATTATGCTTGCCATCACTATGCTCGCTGTGTCTTAAAGGGCAAGTGTCAAAGATCCCCACCAGGCTTCTGCGTGTTTGGCATCAATAGGATTTTATATACAAAAGGCTCAATTAACAGAAGTGACTACATATAACACTAGAAAAAGAGAAAGGTATGCAAGGCGATTTGACAAATTGAATTCCCTAAATAAAGCACAATACTTAATTTACTTTAAAAAACCATGTTTATGCTTTAAAAAATTGATACATGTAACCTAATATGATAAGATAGTACGTGATACGTATCATAGCAACCATGCAAACAAAATCACAGCAACCAGCATAATGAGTTGCAAAATACAGAACTATCATAAGAATATAAGAACATAAGAAATAGGAGCAGGAGTAGGCCATTTGGCCCCTCGAGCCTGCTCCGCCATTTCATAAGATCATGGTTGACCTGATCCTGGACTCAGCTCCACTTCCCTGCTCGCTCCCCATAACCCTTTATTTCCTTATCGCTCAAAAATGTGTCCATCACCGCCTTAAATATATTCAATGATCCAGCCTCCACAGCTCTCTGGGGCAGAGAATTCCACAGATTTACAATCCTCTGAGAGAAGAAATTTCTCCTCATCTCAGTTTTAAATGGGCGGCTCCTTGTTCTGAGAGTTTGGCCCCTAGTTTTAGTTTCCCCTATGAGTGGAAATATCCTCTCTGCATCTACCTTGTCGAGCCCCCTCATTATCTTATATGTTTCGATAAGATCACCTCGCATTCTTCTGAACTCCAGTGAGTATAGGCCCAAACAATTTTTTTTAATGTGAAAGAAAGTGGGAAATGCTATTATAACACCAGTTTAGGAGGAGTCATAAAACACAACTTAGTCTCGGGGCTGAACTCAGGAAAATCAGGTCAATATAACAGGCGATTCTTAAAGGACTTCAAATCTTTCTATAACAGACATCCCCTTGATGAATTTAAGGGGAAGGTAGATAAGTGTTATGTATGGGCACAACTGTCAGAGCCCTAATGGTCACTGGCAGACACGTGCAAGCCGTGTATATAATGTTGGCAGCCATGTTGAATCCTCACTTTGAGAATAAATAAACTGGAGTAAGGTCACGCCTGAACTAGCTCATCGTACTTAGCCTCGTAGAGTTAATCGATACTTAACAATAAGCATGAGGAAGAAAGGAATAGAAGGATTTGTTGGTGGGGTTAGATGAATAGGGGTGAGAGGAGGCTCGTAGAGCATGAAACAAGCAGTTGGGCCAAATAGCCTGTTTCTGTGCTGTAAATGTTTTGTCATATATCAGTTAAGAGTCCAGTGCCCTAGTACGCTATGCACCAGTTTTTCCAGATTGATTGTGTGAAATTCTATCCATTATTGAGTGAGAAAGTCCCCCCTCTGCCACTTTCTCTCACCTTCTGAAGTTGCTGACTTATGCTGAGATACAGTTTCATATATGCCAACTACCTTCCCATACATCAGCCATTCTTCATTTATGAGCAATGACAGTGAATGTTGGTAGGGCATTTTACTGTGGGGAGCACCAGGAATGGGCCTAATCCTGTTGTTACCCAATGCCCACACATGTGCTATCCAGCATGGGTCTTTGGATAATATTCCGAAGTGGGAAAGCTGTCTAGTTTTTCCATTCCCATCCCCATAATTGAATGAAACAGCTAGTTCAGCAAAAGATAGGAGTTATAAATCTTTCATAAAACCTCTATAAATATGCTGCAGTGCAGAATCTTTATTTTATACTGGAGAATCTTGGACGTAACTGCACACTTTTTCCTTTAGATCCCAGCATTCTGCTTACTTTCAGACTGGTGAGATGCTTTTCGTCAAGTAATTTGTAGTGTCTTCAAAGTCTCGCAATGGCATACAAATGTAAATAACACGTGCATTGTAGAAAAGCTATTGCTCCTGGATTTTGTTACACAATTTGTTTTAAAGCTTTCCCTTTCATGCTTAGTATAATTACTGGTCATCAACATTCATAGAAAAAACATCAAAGATTCAATTTCTCAGTACTCTCAGAATCTATAACAAATGAACATGCTTTAAAAACTGAAGGAAGAAAATAAGAGGGTTTATAAGATGTCTTTCAATGAATAAATTATGTTAATCGAAGCCTAATTTAATTCTAATACATGTGTAAGCTTTGTTAAACAGATCAGCAGGATGATATGTTCAAAAGATTTGCTGACCATATCTATAGTTTCAATGATTTCCCTTTTGCTTATGAACATAAAGGGTTTATTCATTGAAGGTTCAAGACAGAAATGTTAACACACGTAACCAGACACAACAATAACTTTTATTTATAAAGCGCCTTTAATATAGTAAAATCTCCAAGGCGCTTCACAGCAGTGTTATAAGACAAAACAGATAAATTTGACACCGAGCCACATAAGAAATTACGGCAGATGACCAAAAGCTTGGTTAAAGAGGTAGGTTTTGAGGAGCGTCTTAAAGGAGGAAGGAGAGATAGAGAGGCAGAGAGGTTTAGAGAGGGAGTTCCAGAGCTTAGGGCCCAGGCAGCTGAAGGCACGGCCACTGATGGTTGAGCAGTTATAATCGGGGATGCTCAAGAGGGCACACATTTGAGGAACGCTGGCATCTCGTGGGGTTGTGAGGCTGAAAGAGATTACAGAGATAGGGAGGACGAGGCCATGGATGGATTTGTAAACAAGGAGGAGAATTTTGAAATTGTGGCCTGCACCACCATTCAATATGATCTTGGCTGATCATGCAACTTAGGTATCCCATTCCTGCATTCTCTTCATACCCCTTGATCCCTTTCGCCGTAAGGGCCACAATTAACTCCCTTTTGAATATAGCTAACAAACTGGCCTCAACAACTTTCTGTGGTAGAGAATTCCACAGGTTCACAATTTTCTGAATGAAGAAGTTTCTCCTCATCTCAGTCCTAAATGGCCTACCCCTTATCCTTAGACTGTGACCCCTGGTTCTGATTTCCCCAACATCGGGAACATTCTTCCTGCTTCTAACCTGTCCAATCCCGTCAGAATTTTATATGTTTCTATGAGATCCCCTCTCATTCTTCTAAATTCCAGTGAATATAAGCCTAGTCGATCCAGTCTTTCTTCATATAATCAGTCCTGCCATCCCGGGAATCAGTCTGGTGAACCTTCGCTGCACTCCCTCAATAGCAAGGATGTCCTTCCTCAGATTAGGAGACCAAAACTGTACACAATATTCAAGTTGTGGCCTCACCAAGGCCCTGTACAACTGCAGTAAGACCTCCCTGCTCCTATACTCAAATCCTCTCGCTATGAAGGCCAACATGCCATTTGTCTTCTTCACCATCTGCTGTACCTGCATGCCAACTTTCAATGACTGATGTACCATGACACCCAGGTCTCATTGCACCTCCCCTTTTCCTAATCTGTCACCATTCAGATAATATTCTGCCTTCCTATTTTTGCCACCAAAGTGGATAACCTTACATTTATCTACATTATACTGCATCTGCCATGTATTTGCCCACTCACCCAACCTGTCCAAGTCACTCCGCAGCCTCTTAGCATCCTCCTCACAGCTCACACTGCCATCCAGCTTAGTGTCATCTGCAAACTTGGAGATATTACATTCAATTCCTTTGTCTAAATCATTAATGCTTATTGTAAATAGCTGGGGTCCCAGCACTGAACCTTGCGGTACCCCACTAGTCACTGCTTGCCATTCTGAAAAGGACCCATTTATTCCTAATCTTTGCTTCCTGTCTGCCAACCAGTTCTCTATCCACATCAATACATTACCCCCAAAATCATGTACTTTAATTTTGCACACTAATCTCTTGTGTGGTACCGTGTCAAAAGCCTTTTGAAAGTCCAAATACACCACATCCACTGGTTCTCCCTTGTCCACTCTACTAGTTACATCCTCAAAAAATTCTAGAAGATTTGTCAAGCATGATTTCCCTTTCATAAATCCATGTTGACTTGGACCGATCCTGTCACTGCTTTCCAAATGTCTTTTCAGATATGCTTCAACTTCAGTACAGTAAAACTGATTTGTAACCAAACAAAATAGCAGATCCTAATCAGTTTGTACAGATGCCAATACATCTCCAACATGTTTCTCACATCCATTCCTATAGTCATGTGCAAAATAAAGCCTATTCATCACATACAGTAAACTTCACTTTCTTTTTAAGTCACAATACCCAGAAACAGCATTGACTTTAAGCAAATTAAGTGCAACAAATATTAGACGTACTTGACCCTCTGATTACGAATGTTCAAGTCCCAATGCAGGACTTGAGCATATATTCTCGGCTGATACTTTATTATGGAACAGAGAGACTGTAACTGCTGCTCATTCAAGAAGTTCCTTCCTTCCTTCAGACCAGATGCTCGTTCAGACGTTTGTTGAAGATTTCTTTCTTTGGGGAAGACCAAGGAGCTCTCAGTGCCCTGGCCAACATACCTCCCTCAAACAACATCACCAACAATAAGTTAATTTGTCATTCACCTCACTACTGGTTGTGGGATCCTGGTGTGAGTAACTGGCTTGAGCATATCCTACACCATAACAGCATTTTATGTAATTTGTTAGACGTGAAGCATTTTGGGCATTTCTGAGATACCTGTTCAGAAACTATAATGGGACTGTTAATGCAAAAATGAGAGGTGTCTACTTGAGTCACCCAGCATATGCTGACATTTGTTTAAATTAAGTAGCTGTCCCATAACACTTGGCCAGTTGTCCAGTACTGAAGGGGAGAACCTCGCTAGAAACAAACTCCTGGCACCAATGCTCTTATCTACACCAGCTCCCCATGTCTGGTGCCTGCTTTCAGTATGCAAATCCCCTCTCCGCCCACCCGCTTGCCATTCCGTGCCTAGTGCCCCCCATTTCATGCTGAGCAGGCAGCCAGCAGCCCTTTTCTGGGGCCTGACATTCTAGGTAGCTGAGTGACATGCGCAGAGCACCCTGAAATTATGTAAATAGCATTACCTCATGTTAACTGGATAGGCCAACATTGGTGGTGCTGCCTGCTCATTGGACTAGTCATGAACAATGGCGAAGGAGGTCAGCCTATACCACGTCCAGTACAACTGGCACTCCATGCATCTGTGCACGAATCAGCAGATTTCACCAAATAAAGAGGTCAGCTCAGTTGAATAATTTTCTGGACTGTGATCACATTTCATGTGACGCGAGAGTAAAATTCTATTAGCCATTTCGCGCCCTGCAATTTTCTGGAATTGGACAAAGCTCTGTTCCTTTAACTGTTTGTCCATTCTGCACCACAAGTGATGCTTAGGATTGCAGGATTCGATAGATGGGCTCTCTCCTCTGCAATAGTTTGTTGATTTCTGCATATTGAGTGCAACTCCAACACTTCTTCTTACACTCTCCTTTCACTTTGCAGCACTCTTTTATGCATCCTTTATATTACAGAACCACTTGCATTTTAATTACTTTGGGAGTCAGCTTCCACAACACCAGCAGCAGCAAGCAAACTTGCAAATCGTAGCTTTCGTTTATAGCCAGGCCCTTTCCCCCATGTCTGAAGGTGATCGGACATTGCAGGAAACCACATTGCTAACCTTCATGGTGGTTTGAGTGCTCAAAACTTTTTGCAACTAGAAAAAAAACGACAGCAGCATATATATTTGTCTCTGGTGAAGACCAGAAAACAATCGTTCGAGGCGGCTCAACAGGAAGTATTAATTCCTTGGCTTGGACTTGCCCCTTCCGATAAGGCCTCTGGCTGCCTGAAAGTGGCGGCCACGATGCTTTCATCCTGTGCCAGACCGGTGTGCCCGGCGTCTTTGCTGCCCCAAACCAAGATTGAGGCTGGCTCCTTGGAGACAAGGGCTACCCACTGTGCACTTGGTTGCTGACTCCGCTTTGCAACCCCAGGAGGGCTGCACAGCAAGCCTACAATGACTCTCATTCAGCCACCAGATGCTTAATTGAGCAGTGCATCGGGATCCTTAAGCAGAGGTTCCGTTGCCTGGATCGTTCTGGTGGAGTGTTGCAGTACTCGCCTGAGTGGGTCTCCCTATTTGTGGTCATCTGTTGCATGCTTCACAACCTGGCAATCATGAGGGCACAACCATTGGAGGACAAGCCAGCAGTACCATCTGAGGAGGAGGACCAGGAAGAGGCGGCATAGGAGCACGACGTGCAGGAGGAGGAGGCACCGGAGGAGGACCAGGATATGGGTCAGTGGCCACACAGGAGGCGGCGTCACCATCCAGACCCTGCCAGGGAAGTGCAAAACCGTCTCATTGCCGCTCATTTTCGATGAGTTCATGTGCACTTCACCCTTCATCTTTGCATCTCCATGGTCAACCCAATGAGCCCTTTTACACATGAGCCCACAGTGAAATGAGAGATCTGAACAGATATTGAAACACAAAATAAAGATTTGGTAATGTCTGTAAGCTTGTAATGTTTGTAGCTCCACACTGTGGATGTGGATATATTGTGTACTGCAAGTGCAGGGTTAATAATAAACAGAACCAGGCAATTCCGGAGACTTCTGAGAGAGCTGCCTGCCATGTTAGGAAGCTGTGTGTGCTATGCTCTGTGAATATATCACATTTGGCGACAGAAGGTGGGATCTTTCAGATGATTTAAAGCTTAAATTTTTTGGTGAAGGATTCAACCAGCCGACAGAAGACTTCAGAAGTTTCTGTCTTTGAAAAAAGCTACAAAAATCCAAGGTAAAATACAGCACACGGTGTGAACAGCTAGAGATTAAAATGGCAGGTGTATTGGGATATTTGGGGGAATATAGACACGACCAGGAACGTTTTAAAGCATATGTGGATCGGTTAGAAATGTATTTCACTGCAAATAACATAACCGAAGTTCCAAACAATGCAGTCTAAAACCAGGCTGTGTTGGAATGTAAGAAAGCGATCTTCTTATCGGAGGCAGGTCCGGCATTATATGACACTCTTGTAAATCTGCTTGTGCCTGATGAGCCAAAGGACACATCGCTTAAAGAGATTTTAACGAAGCTGGAGCAGCCCCAAACCGTTAGAAATTGCTCAAAGCTAACGTTTCAGGATTCAGAATCAAAAGGCTGATGAGACTATCAGTGATTACATCGCAGCATTAAAAAAGCTATCGATGCACTGTAATTTTGGAAACTTTCAAAACCGAGCATTACGGGATCATTTTGTTTGTGGGGTGAAAAATGATGCAATCAGAAGGAAGTTATTGACGACGGACGACTTGACTTTTGAGATTGCTTGTCAGACAGCGAGGTCGATGGGCATGGCCGAACAATATTCCCGAGAATTAAATAATAATTACGGTCGTCAGTCAACCGAGGTAAATCACCTGCAGGTTCAAAGTAAAAGACGGCCATGGCCGAAAGTCTCAGAAACTGGAAATTCTACCAGAGCGTCGAAGTCATGCTACAGGTGCCTGGGACAACACATTGCTCAAAGTTGTCCATACGTGAAGGCAGAGTGTTTCTTCTGCAGAAAGATTGGGCATCTTGCGAAGGCATGCCGACTGAAGGGTAAACCAGTTTTTAAAGCTATGAGTCCAGCATTCAGGCTATGAGTAGAAATCCCAAGAGACTACATAGCATGGAAGAACAACAACAGGACGAGGAGATGTTAGAGTTACACGTCATCAGGAGCACGAGGTTAACGGACAGCGATTCGGAAAGCATCAAAATCCACATAGATGTTGCGGGATTCAAGATACCAATGGAAATTGACACGGGTGCATCCGTGAATGCAGTACCAGAGTCACTGTACCTCGACAAATTGCGTGATTTCCAACTGGAGAAATCCAAGATAGAGCTGCGAGGCTACTCGGGAGAGAAAATTCCTGTGGTAGGTCGTATCACCGTACCGGTGAAATATAAAGATCAATTTCAGAACTTGCCTCTAATAGTAGTGAAAGGAGACAAGCCTGCCTTACTAGGAAGAAATTGGTTGAGCTCACTGAAGCTGGATTGGAGTAAGATTTTCTGTGTGGAAGTGAGATTTTCATCAACGGATGAGGTTATCAAGCAGTATCCAAAGATGTTCTGCGAAACGGGACGTCCGATCCAAGGCTTCAAGGCGAGTGTCAGGGAACAGAAGGACACTAGATCGGTTTACTACAAGCCACGTTCCGTACCATATGCACTCAAGGAGAAAGTTGAGCAAGAACTCAAAAGCCTCGAGACTGAGAACATTATTTGTAAGATAGATCGATGTAATTGGGCTACATCCATTGTTGTTGTACCTAAGATTGTGTGGTGATTATAAAGTAACCGTAAACCAGGTTCCAGAGGGTAATGTCCCCAATACATTGCCGAATATAGAAGATTTGTTCACAACACTGACAGGTGGTCAGATCTTCTCAAAACTGGGTCTTATGAATGCCTACTTACAGCTTGAACTAGATGATGAGTCCAAGTCATGTTTGACTATAAATATTCATCTAGGCCTATATCAATTTAATAGGCTACCGTTTGGCGTGTCTTCCGCCCCTGCCATATTCCAAGGGGTGATGAACCAGATTTTGCAAGGTATTGAAGGGGTAGTATGTTATTTGGATGACATACTAATTTCAGCACCAAATAGGAAAATTCATAATAAGATATTGAATGAAGTCCTCAAACGGCTAGAGAAGCACAGAGTACGAGTGTCTGCTCGTAAGTGAGAGTTATTTAAAAACTCAGTGGAGTACTTAGGGTACAGAGTAGACAAAGATGGTTTACATCTAACCATGGAAAAATTGGATGCAATTAGAAATGCACCCACTCCCAGGAATGTCACTGAACTTCGTTCATTCGTGGGTCTTTTGAACTATTATGGGAAGTTCCTAACAAATTTGGCTACCATATTACATCCACTGAATGAACTTTTGAAAAAACAGGTCCATTGCAAGTGGTCAAAAGAATGCGATACAGCATTCAAGGAGTGTAAAAGCAAATTGCTAGAGAGCACCATGTTAGTTCACTATGACATATCTAAGGAGATTAAGCTAGCATGTGATGCCTCTCCGTATGGAGTTGGGGCAGTAATCTCTCAAGTATTAAGTAGTGGAGAGGAGAGACCAATTGCTTTTGCTTCACGCACTCTCAGTGCCAGTGATGGTAATTATGCGCAAATTGAAAGGGAAGCTTTGGCATTAATTTTTGGGGTCAAAAAGTTTCACAAATACTTGTATGGTCGTAAGTTTACCATCGTTACAGACCATAAGCCCCTAACAGCAATCCTCCATCCAAGGTCCCCAGTTTCAACATTAGCTGCAGCCCGAATGCAGAGATGGGCTTTGATTTTGTCAGCTTTTACATATGATATTGAATACAGACGATCAGCTGATCACAGTAATGCTGATGCAATGTCTAGATTGCCTTCCCCATCACAAGTTACACCCGATAGGGAAGAAGTGTTTTATTTTTCATACATTGATGAACTGCCAGTCACAGCTGAAGAGATTGGTAGAGCAACCACACATGACCCAGTGATGTCAAAGGTGTATGAGTATATTGCAAATGGATGGCCAAACCACGTAACAGACAAAGATACACATCCATTCTTCATTCGTAGGAATGAATTATCAATCGATAAAGATTGTATCATGTGGGGTACAAGAGTGGTTATACCAAATAAATTCAGGTCCAAATTATTAGTAGACCTCCATGACCAGCAGCTGGGAATGTGCTTGACAAAGAGTTTTGCATGCAGTTATTTATGGTGGCCAGGTATTGATAAAGATATAGAGTACATCATGAGTCAATATACGACATGTCAATTGGTAAGCAAGCAACCACAACCAGTACCATTACAGCTATGGAAATGGCCTCCCAGGGTGTGGCAAAGGCTACATATTGATTTTGCTGAGTTAGAAGGGCAACAATTGTTCATTGTGATTGATAGCCATTCGAAGTGGGTTGAGGTGTTTCCAATGTGGAAAATAACAACAAGTAAAACATTGGACATTTTACGAAAATAATTTTCTGTATTTGGCCTCCCTGAAGAAATTGTTTCGGATAATGGACCACAATTACGTTGAGAAGAATTTGCACAATTCACGAGCAAGAATGGTGTGAAACATACCAAGGTTCCACCATACCATCCTGCTTTGAATGGTGCAGCAGAGCACACTGTACAAATTGTAAAACATGCCCTCATAAAACAAATGTTAGATCCAAATTCAAGGAAACGACAGTTGTCATTGGATCACAAATTGGCTAATTTTTTGATTACATATCAAAATACTCCTCATACATCTACTGGTAGAACACCAGCAGAGTTGTTTCTCAAACAACCGCCTCGAACCAGATTCTTGTTGTTAAAACCAAATTTGGCACAGTCTGTAGAAGAGACACAATTAAGACAGAAAGAGAATCATGATAAAGGTAGAGTAAAAGAGAGAAGTGTGAAATTAAACCAGAAGGTGAGAGTGAAGAACCATCACCATAAATGGTTAAAGTGGTTACCAGGAAGAGTGGTGAAGATATGTGGTCTTCGCACATATTTGGTAAAGATGTTTGATAATGGACAGGTTAGGTTTGTTCATATTGATCATATTTTACCTACAGACATGGAAGGAGTTGAAGGTGGGAATGATTCAATTATTTCTGACTCATCAGATAGTTTTGATACACCAGTAGCAAATCCTAAATCCAATGTACTGGAAACAAATCCAGGAGAGAATCAGAATGAAAGTCTGAGTCCACGTCAGGAAAACAAAGAGCCTGAAGTTAGAGTGAATGCAAATGAAAATCAAGGAAATTCCGTGGAGGAAAACGTTCCTCAGGATGAGTCTCGAATGAGTTTAGATTCGAGACCATGTTTGGAAGGTTCTGTTTGAGAGCAAAGGTATCCTCTTCGAAACAGAAAACAAGTTGTAAAGATAAATTTGTAAATATGGAAAAAAAATAACTTTCTATCCTGTGTTATGTATAAACATGAAAGTTATGTATGATGTTTGTTATAATAACTTCTTCATTAAGGAGGGAGAAGTGTAATGTCTGTAAGCTTGTAATGTTTGTAGCTCCACACTGTGGATATGGACGTATTGTGTCCTGCAAGTGCAGGGTTAATAATAAACAGAACCAGGCAGTTCCGGAGACTTCCGAGAGAGCTGCCTGCCATGTTAGGAAGCTGTGTGTGCTGTGCTCTGTGAATATATGACAGATTTATTATACAAGAAAAAAAGGTGCAAAAAATCATACACAATCATTTATCATCCTTGTGCATTTCCTTATAGCCCCTCTTACGCAAACCTATTCTCGAACTATTCTGCAGTGTCTCCCCTGTGGCTGCATCATGGGTCTGGGAAGGCTGCTGTGCTTCAGGTGTAGAAGCTACAGATGTCCTTCTAGGAAGTCCTCGACCAGCTCTGGCCCTGGGAGAGCCAGCTGCAGACTGGGTGCGTTTATTAGGGATTGGCTGGGGCGATTCTATGCTTGGCGGCAATGGCGGTGTGACAGGTCTGGGCTCAGGACTGCTGTGATCCTGAGAGAGCATATCAGCATCCTGGTCCGAGGAACCTGCGCCACTCCCCCGGGGCAGCAACTCACCATCCCCACCAATCTGAGGGAACACAGGTTGGTGGGCTCGCGGGTCACCGGAAGGACCCTCATGGACGACAAGCGAGCGGTAGAGCCAGCAGGACCCAGCCCCAATGGCAACAGTCAGATCTCGCGTAGAATCCAGCTGAGACTGCATGAGAGTAGACTCAGTCTCGATGACATCAGAGACAACCGCAGTAAGACACTGGTGGTCTTTTGCCCAGAGTGCAGGAGAGGATCCTGAGCTTCCAGGGCAGCGGTCATCCTATCCAAAGCAGCAACTCAGACGTTAGTTCCCATGTGCCTGTGCTGTAATGGCAGCTGCCACATCGCCAATGAGACGTGGCATCACAGCTGGATCTGCACGGTCACGCTGGGAGTCCACCATCATCTGCACACTGGCAATGATGGGCTCTATGGTGTGTGCAGAGCTGTCCACAATATGGGAGGTGGACTCCTCCATGCTCCTGACCACTTGCGACAGGCTCTCGGGCACCTTCATCAATGCCCCCAACATCTGGGAATGCATGGCCTCCACCCTTGTTTCATAAGACCCAACATCGATGGGCTCGTCTGAGTCCTCTGCAGCCGAACTCGCATGCGAACACACCCCCAGGAGCGATGGTACCCGAGGTTGCCTTTGCTCTTGACCATGCTGCAGGCCGCTAGGCCCTGGTGCATCACCCAGTGCAGACCCCTCTGCTAAATCTAACATTCTCGACTGCACACTCCCAGTATCTGAACTGATGTGTGTGAGTGTAGGAAGCAGTGGCACGGTGCTGCCAGCAGTGTCGCCCTCTTCCTTATCGGACATGCCGGCAATAGATGGAATGGTCTCCAGGATGTTATCCTGGCTTTGGCTCACAGTCGGGATCTCATCTGCAATCATAAATGGCACAAGGGTTCCCGTGAGGGTGAGGTAGGACATGGCACCATGCAGCCTGCAACTTGCACACAATCATAAGCAAATGCGTGATAGGCATTGGCACTTTCAGGGAGAGATGGCATTAAAGGAAGGCCTTCAATAACTGATGCTGCCCCCAGCGATATCCACGTGACTGGCCACCACAGGGATGGCAACATGTGGGCCCACTAGCCTCTCAACCCTTTCTTCCAGATGAGTGAGCTGCTGGTTATCTGGCTCACCACCACCAGTCCTCTGTTGCTCTAAATGGTTGTGAGAAACTTTTGCCTGGAAAGCAAATAAGGGTTGCTGAGTAGCAGTGGCATGAGCCCTCAGCAATGAGTGCAAGTGTGGGTCCATTACATGCAGGTATAACTCTGACATGAAAGGGAGCCTCCATTGTGACAACGCAGGTGAGGAGTTGGGGGAATATGTAATCACTTTCATCAGTCGAATTACATCGTTGAACCTTTTGCGGCATTGGGTAGCGGTGCGGTCATGAATGGAGGTCTCCGAGGCCTCCACAACGATCCCTCTCCAGGCATTAGCAAACACAGCACGAGTCAGTCTATCTGTGTCGGGGTACAGAATGCGCATCCTTCCCTCCACAGCTTTGATCAGGGTCTCGGGTTCTGCATCAGAAAATCTGCTGGCCTTCCTTGCTCCTCTTGGATTCGCTGTGCCTTCACAAGAAACTGATTCCCTGCTCAGGGCCGAGCTGCAAACCCGGCCCTTTAAGAAGGCCAGGCAGCAGCTGGTTCGTTAGCAATAAATCGGCACAAGTTGAATTTCGCGGCCCTATCGGCCACTCTGCAGCCACACCGCTGCAAACAGCCCATTCCCACCACCAATGTTAAATTTCCTTCTAACAGCCGCCGCATTCACTGTTGCGGTAATGAATGAAAAAAAGTGGTAGGTGCACCTCGTTTCGGTGGGTCATTTTGGTCCCAATATCTTCTGAAGACAAACTCCAAAAAGGCCCAAACACTCATCCTATTCTCAAGTACTTTGCATACATTTATAGTAAGGAAAATCTTAACCATTGTACCCAGCTTGAGATGAGACTGCACTGAATTTAAATAAAGGGTGCCTTCTTTCTTCACCAAATTAATAATTTCAATTTATTGAAAAGAGGATTGAATGGCAATAATGGACCTGCATATAGGCTCCATCAATAGGGTGATCATAAGTCCCAGTTTTCCTGGGTAAGTCCGTGGATGAGAGACCATGTCTCCTGGCAAACAATTTCCCTGGTAGAGTCCCTGGTTCAGGAAACTCGTCCCCGAATAAGCACGGGTTCAAATCAGGAGCCACGTGACCCCGAGCTACCCTGCGCTTGGTCAATAAAGTGGGCGGAGCTGGTCCCGATTGATGGTCAATCTCCTATTTTCAACCGATCGAAAGCGCGGACTCACTGAGAGACTTTAATTTATGCAGAGATCTTGCTCTGTGGCCCCAGTATGCATGCTCCTCCCCACCCCCACTTATTTGAAGAAACGCATGGTTGACTTTATAATTTATTTCAGAGAAAGAATACTAAAAACAAGAGCATCTTTTCCAACCTCTAACTCAATGTCACTTTGATTGGTAGGTCACACAGCGAATGACATTTTCTGCTGCAATTTGTGGTATCAACTTTTTCCACAATCAGGCCTTACCTCTGAAAGATAGACAAGATGAGTTATAAAAATAGACAAGCATGAAGGAAGTAATTGAATAAGGGGATCTCAATAACACCAGCAATAACAAAAATGATGCAGGTCTGTCATTCAATTCAGTGAGAGGCAGGGTTTCTGAGTGTGCATTTTTGTGTGTGTTTATTTGCTTTTTTTAAAAATTGGCCACACAGATGTTTAGAAGCTAAATACTTGATGGCTACATGTGATAAATTGTACTTCTTTTTCATTGAAGTCCCTTCAGACCAAAATGTTAGATCATACAGTAAATTGACATTGACCTTACTTACATGAGATCATCAAGTAGTACAAATCGCAGGCATCAAGAGTTACATTTAATGGTGGCTTTATACCAGTATCATTATGCTGACACTATTGGATTTCTAATGCAGTAGACTATTGCATTTTGGCTTTATATGGAGTTGGCAGTATAAGTGGGGTATTATCTTACACATATCAGCCTAGACATTTTGGTCCTTGGAGGATCCGCCAGGTTTATGCCCCATTTATGCCCCCAAGATGGGAGGAAAAGCAATCTACAAAACGACATAGACAGGCTAAGTCAGTGGGCAAAAATTTGGCAGATGGAGTATAATGTTGGAAAGTGTGAGATCATGCACTTTGGCAGAAAAAAATCAAAGAACAAGTTATTATTTAAATAGAGAAAGATTGCAAAGTGCTGCAGTACAGCGGGACCTGGGGGTACTTGTGCATGAAACACAAAAGGTTAGTATGTAGGTACAGCAAGTGATCAGGAAGGCCAATGGAATCTTGGCCGTTATTGCAAAGGGAATGGAGTATAAAAGCAGGGAAGTCTTACTACAGCTATACAGGATATTGGTGAGGCCACACCTGGAATACTGCGTGCAGTTTTGGTTTCCATATTTACGAAAGGATATACTTGCTTTGGAGGCAGTTCAGAGAAGGTTCACACCAGAGATGAGGGGGTTGACTTATGAGGAAAGGTTGAGTAGGTTGGGCCTCTACTCATTGGAATTCAGAAGAATGAGAGCTGATCTTATCGAAACGTATAAGATTATGAGGGGGCTTGACAACGTGGACGCAGAGAGGATGTTTCCAATAATGGGGGAGACTAGAACTAGAGGTCATGATCTTAGAATAAGGGTCTGCCTACTTAAAACTGAGATGAGAAATTTCTTCTCTCAGAGGGTTGTGGATCTGTGGAATTCGCTGTCTCAGAGAGCTGAAGAAGCTGGGACATTGAATAAATTTAAGACAGAAATAGACAGTTTCTTAAACAATAAGGGAATAAGGGGTTATGGAGAGTGGGCAGTGAAGTGGAGCTGAGTCCATGATCGGATCAGCCATGATCGTATTAAATGGCGGAGCAAGCTCGAGGGGCCGTATGGCCTTCTCCTGCTCCTACTTCTTATGTTCTTATGTTCTTGACCTACCTTTAAATTTCCAGCCTACGAAGGACGGCAGAGCAGGCACATCTTCTGCCTGCCCCGCCTACATGTATTACTGGGCACATCTGGGGGCATTCTCAGGACATCCTGGGAATTCTTCCTGTTGTGCACCTTTTCCACCCAGATGTTGCTACATTTGCCGAGAACAGACATGGGTTCCGTTATGGGCTGACAAAGGGCCCAAAGATACAAATCTGCAAAGGTAATGAATCGCACAAGAAACAATTGCTGCTTAGGGGTTTCCAGCGGGAGAAATAAAAATCACTTTAATCATTGGCCTGCCTAGATCCTTGGGCTTGCCTCTTGGAGTGGCTGGGTGCTGGTCTGTGTGGCAGAGGAACAGGCACCTATGTGCAGCTCTACTGATGTGGGTTGCCTATCCTGATTATTCTAATGATTTTGCCAAAACAGTGGGAGAAATCTCTCCCTGCAATACATCCTCCATGCTGAACAGGTTCTTGGAAGTTCTGGACTGTTGTCACTGCAGTCAAAATGTAGGTTCACAGTCAATGGTCAAGTAAATATCACAACTAATGTCAAACGTCGGAGAGCACATTTCAAAAAATAAACATTCAGGTCTTCCATATAGTGAGGTGGCTTGGTGTGATGGGCTCATTATGTGAGAACAAGCTTAGCTGTTGCAACATGCTCTTCTGGAGGGTACAATGCAGTTAGGAAGGAGCTAAAGGGGAAAAGAATGTCTTAGTAGTGTAGCACTTTGCTGGCCAACCTACCCATTATGGAAGTGGTAGCATAGTGGGTTATGTTACTGGACTGGTAATCCAGAGACCTAGATTAATGATTGCAAGTTCAAATCCCACCATGGAGGCTGGGGAATTTAAATTCAATTAATTAAATAAATCTGTAATAAAAAGCTAGCATCAGTAATGGTGACCATGAAACTATCGGATTGTCATTAAAAACCCATCTGGTTCACTAATGTCCTTTAAGGAAGGAAATCTGCTGTCCTTACCCGGTCTGGCCTACATGTGACTCCAGACCCACAAGAATGTGGTTGGCTCTTAACTGCCTTCTGAAAAGGCCTTTATTTAAACGCCGTTTAGATAGGGCTATGAAAAACAAGAAGAATAAAACCAGTCGGACCAGCTGGTATTAAACTCCCTCCCTAACAGCACTGTGTGGGAGTACCTTCACCACATGGACTGCAGCAGTTCAAAGGCGGTGGCTCACCATCACCTTTTCATGGGCAATTAAGGATGGGCAAAAATGAAGGCCTTGACAGCGAAGCACACATTCCATGAATGAATACATTCTGCATCACGGAGTGGTAGAGCATGCATTTGTGCTCATTGTTAGCCACAAAGCAAATCTCTTAAGCTGGGCCAACAGGCGGAAGCAAGTGGAAGCCGGGCCAATCCAAGTTGTTCTGGTGAGGCTCTGTTTATACAGCTGCAGTGGCAGTGGACCGAGAGAAAAAAAATTGCACCGTATTCCATCTTCAGGATGTCCGACAGCACTTTGCAACACTACAGGTATTATGTATGAAGTGCATTTGCTTATGTAGGCATCTAAAACGGAAGCAAACATTTGCCTATCCACTAGGCTTAGGATGGGCCTGTGGTGCATGATGACAAAAAATAAATGGGAATCAATTAAACACTCGGGACACACTATTCCAGCTAGAGACAGACCAGCATTTTTATGGAGTGAAGGGATTAGATGGATAGGAAATCACATCAAATAAAGAATTGAAAAAATTAAAACCAAACTATATTTTATTTTAAGTGTAATAAGAGAACATAAATAAACTTAATTCACAGAAAACCTACTCACAGCTAAATTTGTGAGTTGTGCATTGTTTCTTGCCTATGCTGACTCAGCACTTGAGACCTTTGCATTGTGAAGCCCTTTTTCCCCAGGCATTAACTTCTGCACTGTATGCAATAGTTAAACAGCACAATTACTTAAGCCAAAAAACTGGGTCTCCTTCCATCATCTGACCAAGATAGGCCTGGCACTCTCAGGTTCCAGCTTGTTTTCGATTACACAGGACACTCAGCTATTTATCTGCCTCAGTAAAGTCTTGTCATACACACACTGATGAACATTTGTGTGTATGTTTTCAGCTAATCCCTACCATAGCAACTACATTTGTAGTCTGAATTTCAACGAGAAAAGTACAATTTTTGAAGGAATTGTGGAAGAGTTGAGAAACGAGAGTGTATATATTATATATTTTTTAATATTCCTTTTGGGCAGCTCAGGCACTGCTTTTGTCCTGCTGCTATGGTAGGCCCCCTCGGCCAGGGCAGCAAGTCTCTGCCCTCTATCTGGTGTGATGTCCTGGCCAAGGCCAGGTGCCTGCCTCCTATAGGCCAAACTGGCTATAAAAATTTTAGCTGGTCAATTATCTATGGGTTTAATCTTAAAATAACCTCGCCAATTTCAATAATCTAATAATCTGATCACTGCTATAATTAATACTCAGCATTTGTCAACGTTGATTTTTCATGATACACCGAGTTGCCTGAATATCTTCAGCCACTCAAATTGTTATGCAACTCTGTCCATTCATGATTTGCTTTTCAACAACAACTTGCATTTATATAGCACCTTTAATGTAGTAAAACGTCCCAAGGTGCTTCAAAGAGGTAGGTTTTAAGGGATTGAGACTGCTAGATAACTCACTACATCTATTCATACCGATGAAATGATCATGCATCCCCAATTTCCTTTGTCCCACCATTGGCGGCCATGCCTTCAGCTGTCCAGGCCCCAAGCTCTGGAATTCTCTCCCTAACCTTTCCGCCTCTCTATCCTCCTTAAAACTGACTTCCTTAACCAAGCTGTTGGTCACCTTCCCAATATCTCCTTATGTGGCT
The DNA here is from genome assembly GCF_044704955.1 of Pristiophorus japonicus. Taxonomy (NCBI): domain Eukaryota; kingdom Metazoa; phylum Chordata; class Chondrichthyes; family Pristiophoridae; genus Pristiophorus; species Pristiophorus japonicus. Next base: position 44,635,558 of record NC_091996.1, read on the forward strand.
CGATGTCAGATTTTGTCTGATAACGCTCCTGTGAAGCGCCTTGGGACATTTTACTAATTAAGGGTGCTATATAAATGCAAGTTGTTGTTGTGTACCCAACTTTAAGCTTAAGTTGTGATTTTGCAACTAGCAAACAGTCTTCCAGTGCATGATCGGTTGCCTGATGATTCGGGAAGAATTAATTCATTCACTCAGTAATCGAAGGTTAAACTAAAATTTAAATTTGATCTTAACTGGTTAATGGAAGGGCAGTTTGACAAGCCAGCTCAGGTATTAACCTAGGCTGGGAGGCAAACTCCAAACAGTTCCAAGCAAGGGTGTTAGGGATTCATCTGATTCTTCGGCATATATTTGTCAGGCTACCGAAACCCAGCACTCACTGAAATGTTAATCTGCCCACCTTTCAGAAGATTGGAGAAATGCACATGGCTTCATCTAGGAGATTACAGTTTCTTCAGATAATGGGTTTCATTGTTTTAGCCCTGGGTCACACTGTTGAAAAGCTAGATAGAGAGTAATAAAGCTAAATCCAGATCATAAGGGATGCAAGATCTGCTTACAGGAGCGAAACCCAAAATCTGTAACAGGGACTAAATTAATAGCAGTTTCAGAGAGCTCACACTGGAGTGATGGTCCAAATGGATTTGTTCTGTGCTGCCTATGATTGTAAATTTCAAGAAGTCTCAAATACTTACACCTCCAATTCTGGCTTCTTGCTCGTTCTCAATTTTTAATTGCTCCACCACTGACGGCCTTGCCTTCAGCTGCATTGGCACCAAGCTTTGGAATTCCTTGCCCAAACCTCTCCGCCTCTCTTTCCTCCTTTAAGATGCTCCTTAAATCCTGCCTCTTTGATCAAGCTTTTGGTCATCTGCCCCAATATCTCCTTATATGGCTCGCAATCAAATTTTATTTGATAACAACTTGTATTCATAAAGCACCTTCAACAGTGAAACAAACATCCCAAGGTGCTTCACAGGAGTATTATGAGATTAAAAAAATTGATACCGAGCTGCATAAGTAGAAATTAGCACAGGTGATCAAAAGCTTGGTCAAAAAGGTATGTTTTAAGAAGCGTCTTGAAGGAGGAAAGAGAGCTAGAGTGGTGGAGAGGTTTAGGCAGGGAGTTCCAAAGCTTGGGGCCGAAGCAACAGAAGGCACGGCCATTAAAGGTTGAACAATTATAATCAGGAATGCTCAAGAGGACAGAATTAGAGAAACGCAGGTATATCTAGGGGTTGTGGATCTGGAGGAAGTTACAGAGATAGGGAGGGGCGAGGCAATGGAGGGATAACACCCCTGTGAAGCACCTTGAGACATTTTAATACTTTAAAAGATGCTATATAAAAGGCAAGTTTTTGTTGCTATTTTTGTTATGTCCCTAACTGTGTTTAGTGAAGGATTTTGCAGACCCATGGTACTTCCTAACAGAAGTTCGACAAACTTGTACCATGATTGGAATCACAGCAATGGTTCATTCTTACTGCAATTTATTGAGTTTAATGATAGCCAATGATGAATCCCAATTTAAAAATCCAAAAACCTCCTGAAATGAGTGAACTTGGGTCCGTTTCAATCAGATGGATTTTACCCAGTTCAGATCATTTCAAGTTGGCCTATATTTTAAAAATTGGCAGTGTGCATGTAAAAAAATCTTATTACACATGGGCCATCACAATATCCTGCTGCTATTGCAGGCGATTATCAAATAAAAGGTCATTTTAAAAGTGCGCTTAAAAGCAATTGAGTGTTTTCAAAAAAAGACATCCTTTATTACTGTCCTAGCATGAATATATAGGACGAGGCATGCAGAGTTCTCAGCTGGTGTTTCACTAAAAAAAACATTTGCCACTCGATAAAGAGATTTAAAAAATATGTATTGACCTAGTTCGCCAGGTGGGGGAGAGCTGCAACAATGCACAAGAAATATCAGATGTAGCATGAAAATAAACAAGGAAAGATGTGGGACGGAGAGATAAGCACGCCAATGTTCCTTTCACACTGGCAAGTTGCCTTGTCGTTCCACCTTCCAAAACAGTTTCTGGCAACATGCCTGTGTGTCCTGGTGGTCTAGTGAGTGAGGGAGGGAGGAAGGAAGAATGTGTAATCTCTAGTTGGGTAATAGTTTAACATGTTCTGTTTTTCTTGGTGGTCCAGTGCTGGAGTATGTATTATTGATTAAACTGCACTTTGTTTTCAAAGTAAGCTGGTGGCAATGAAGGGCTTGGATCTCTGGTGATTTCAGTGCTGGATCAGCCTGTCGAGCAGCATGGGGCAGGTGGAATGGATATAATTAGTACCTGGCTGATTAGGCGTCCTTCCTCCCTAGTGTTGAGGGGAAACATTCTTTACAATGCGATTGTTATTAACAGGAATGGGAGCCTTCAAATTTAGTTTTGTAAGTGGGCTCCAACTTTATCACCATCAATCCCCAATTCTTATTCCTATGGCCAGACACCATTTTCCAACTGAAATTGCAGTGTAGCTCGAGAAAGTCAGGTGTAATTCAAACTAATTTCATTATCTGGCTCAGTAAAAGTAAGCAGAGCAATCTATAGATCGCAACCATGAAATGTTATTCCATCCAGGGGAATAAGAATAATTTTTGTTCAGGAAACAAATATTATTCTGATAGACAGCTTGATGGAAGTCACGTTATTTTAATGTTTGAATTATATTTTACATAACTAGGCTGAAAAATCTGAAACAAGAGTGAGCTTAAATTGTTTTATGTGGGGTCTCTCAGCTTCAGTGACTTGTGCTTGACATGTTATGTAGGAGACTCTTTTTTTTAAGCAGCAAGTTGTTATAATCTGGTTGGTGATGGAAGCAGATTCAATAGTAACTTTCAAAAGGGATTGGATAAATACTTGAAAAGGAAAAATTGCAGGGCTATGGGGAAAGAGAGGGGAGTGGGACTAAATGGATAGCTCTTTCAAAGTGCTGGCACAGGCATGATGGGCCGAATGGCCTCCTTCGGTGCTATAAGATTCTATGAATTGCAAAACTGGGAAGAGTTTGCAAACCAATTGGCACAAGTAGAGCATAAATGGCAAATAATGGTGTATTAAAATTCATCGTATGCAATTGCCATTGAAAATGTGTAGTGTTAATACAAGTGTTAAGCAGTGTCCTGGAAAATAAAAAACAACAACTTGTATTTATATAGCACCTTTAATAATAATAAACTTTTATTTATATAGCGCCTTTAATGTAGTGAAACGTCTCAAGGCGCTTCACAGGAGTATTACAAGACAAAGAAAATTGACACCGAGACACACAAGGAGAAATTAGGGAAGTTAACCAAAAGCTTGGTCAAAGAGGTAAGTTTTGAGGAGCGACTTAAAAGAGGAAAGAGAGGTAGAGTAGTGGAAAGGTTTAGGGAGGGAATTCCACAGCTTGGGGCCTGGGCAACATAAGGCACGACTATCAATGGTTGAACGATTATAATCAAGGCTGCTCAAGAGAGCAGAATTAGAGGAGCGCAGATATCTCAGGGGGGTTGTATGTCTGGAGGAGCTCACAGAGATAGGGAGAGGCAAGGCCATGGACAAGGCCATTCCATTCACATATAATCTGCTCCTCACCATGACATACCCTCGATATTTAAAATCAGAGCTAATGCTGTGTTTAGCATCAATGAATGACTTTGCTTCTTCAGCTCTGAATAAAGTTCTGTAAAAATGAAAGTTTTTTTATTACCTTGTCCAAGTAATGTATGGTACTTTAAAAACTACATGAATACATATAAAACTAAAAAAATAGGATTTAAAAAATATTACATTGAATGTATAAGACAACAATTTTAAGGATGTTACAGAAATTGTCCAATTCAGTGTAATGGCAACATCCACCTAAGTTATTGGAGAATACTATGGGGATGAATGTCTGTGGGGTTCTTCTGATCCTCCACTGTAACTGGTGGGAGCGCTGCAGTAACCCCAGAAAAACAGTATTAAACCATAAATTTGTGCAGCTCTACTGCCAACACTATAGCGGACAATTGAAACCTGCAGAAATTCATGCCCTATACATTTAAAGCAGAGTGTACTACATCTCGTTAGTCAAACCCATTGTATTCATGGTCGAACACCATGTTAGAAAATGCCTCATCCACGTTTTGTGATGCAAAACCAAATGGAAAAATGTGGTAGCCTTAAAGTTGGCTTAGTCAATAGCACCCTTCCCTCTAAATCAGATGATGGGTTCAAACCCCACAGACTTGACTCTAAGCCATCGCATCAATGTAAGACTGAGGGAGAGCTGCAATATCATGGGTGCCATTTCTTGGCCCAGATGTTGAACCGGTTGCCAGTTCCAAGTGGATGTAGAACATCTCTCAGCATTATTTGAAGAAAAGTTGGGAGTGCTCCCAATGTCTATATATGGGCAGATGTGAATAATGGCTACAGGAGAACCAGGACTTTGACCACATTTTTCCATTTGGTTTTACATCACAAAACGTGGATGAGGCATTTTCTAACATGGTGTTCGACCACTGATACAATGGGATTGACTGACGAGATGTAGGACACTCTGTTTTTGTGTTCCACGAAATGTGTTCAAGGTTACAACACACTTTCAGGACCCAGATGGTTGTGTAAACTGCTCAATCTCTATTTGAGATTTAAGCCATCGCTTGAACCGCAAACATATGACAACCATCTTACTCTGTAGGGAACAGAAACATTATAAATAATGGGAACTAGAGATAATGTATGGTTAGCGATTTGGTTAATCACCTCTATTGATCGGTTAAAAAGTTTGGAAGCTTTGAGCAGCAAGATTAGATTGTGTTCTGCAATTAACCTTTGGCCTGAACTATTACTAGCATTTACTTAAAGCAGACCGCATTGCCACCAACTGGAACTAAATCATGATAGTGATAACCCTGAACTACGCTGACAGCAATGGACATCTTATGACAAAAATTAATTTCTTCTCTGTGGGCTCATATTGGAATACATTGTAGAAACGATAGTAACTAAAATTTTAAGGTGAAACATGCCAACTAGGTGAAAAATGGAAACCTAGTGACGCTTAGGAAGGGAGAAAGGAGGTGGATTCCTGCTGATTAGGAGTTAGTTCTTCATTAAATAGAACTACTGACCCATTAGCTCAAGGGACTGCTGGATGCCAAGGCATGGTCAAACTAATTTGACTTGATTCATTAGTACAGGGGAGGGTGGTGACTGGATTCATTAGTACAGGTGAGATCAGTGACTGGATTCATTAGTACAGGGGAGGGCGATGACTGGATTCATTAGTACAGGTGAGATCAGTGACTGGATTCATTAGTACAGGGGAGGGTGGTGACTGGATTCATTAGTACAGGTGAGATCAGTGACTGGATTCATTAGTACAGGGGAGGGTGGTGACTGGATTCATTAGTACAGGTGAGATCAGTGACTGGATTCATTAGTACAGGTGAGGGCTTGTCGACTTTTCTTGTGAAACAATTAATTTAAAGCTTAGATATCTTCTAAGGAGATCCATGGAAAATCTCCACCTGTTTTTTTCTGTGGGCATCAGTCATGTGACGCCGTCAAATCAGGTTTCATTATGGTAAGGATCAGTGTATGGAATAGCCTGAACTTAGACTGCTGTAACCTGTTGTATAAACTTCTAAACCCATGTTCTACAAGTTATTTGCAGAAACGGAGATAGATAACCTATTGTTAAAGCATGCTTGGTTTGCTTCTTTTACTTTGACGAGCAAAGGTTATTTTCCTTGATTTAATTAGCAGCATTGTTCCTTTGATGCGAAAGAAATTGCTCATTGCACTGTATACAGACAAGCAAAGTGGTCATATCCACCTGGCATACGCACCAGTATGCTGTTTATTTACCGTTCCCCATTGTATACCTGAATGAGGTATTGTGGAGATTATCTGAGTATCTTAATAGGGTAAACAGAAGCTTAACGTAGAACAGAGATCCTTTGCAGAAAGAGTTCAGCAAGAATGAAATGCTCATGGTTTTAATCTTTGCTCGAGGAACATGACCTGCTGATAGAGGCCTGGAGATTGTTCTGCACCAACCTGCCAGCGTGACCTGGGCGCAGGTAACAATCCCTTCCCTGGAACAGGCCCACCAGATATTGGACCTCGGGCCTTACCTATGTCACAGCAGCGAGCTGCAGACACCTGCTGGGCATCCATCTGGTAGCTCGCCAGGAAAGGCCATTTTAATTTCGGGCTGCTGTCATTGGCAGCTACGGCTTAGAAATGGGGTGGGGTGGGTGGTAGTGATCAGGGAGGCAATCAGGAGGGGAGTGAGCGGATCCAGCAGTGCCTGTGATTTTAATGTGGAGTTGGGAGAAGCACTCCTGCAGTTCCTGGCTCCATTCAGGTAGGTATTTAAAAATAAACACATCTTTTTGTTGGCAGCCTACAGCAGACCCTTGTTGATCTGGCTCTCCTCGGCGGAGTTCAGGGCAACCCAATTTTTCAAAGGAGGCCTCAAATTAGTGTCCTGCTTGACTCCAAACTGAACTTCTGACCCAATAATCTCTCCATCACCAAGATAGCATACTACCACCTCTGTAACAGTGCCCGTCTCCACCCATCTGCTGTTGAAACCCTCATCCATACCTTTAATCCTATTCAGATTTGACTAGCCGATGCTTTCCTGGCTGGCCTTCCATCTTCCACTCCCCTCCAAACCTCTGCTGCACATAACCAAACCCGCACCATGTTTTGCTCACCCATCACCCCTGTGCTCTCTGACCTACATGGGCTTCCGGTCCCCCAATGCCTTGAATTTAAAATTTGCATCCTTGTGTTCAAATCCCTCCATGGCCTCACTCCTTCCCTATCTCTAACCGTCCGAGAACTCAGCATTCCTCCAACTTGTGCAACCCCCATTCCCTTCACCATTGGTAGACGTACCTTCGGTCGTCTAGGTCCCAAGCTTTGGAATACCCTCCCTAAACCTGCCTCTCTCCCTCCTCCTTTAAACTCACCTGTTCGACCAAGCTTTTTGTCACCTGTCCACGTCAATTTGTGTCTGATTATTCTTCTCCTCAATTATTCTCCTCAAATATTTCAATTCTGTTTCAATGGGAATCACTGACTTCAGCATTCAGCCGTCACTATTGTCTCTTTCAGGTATGTTTATTGAAAAAAAGAGTTTGGCTGTCATATTTCAGCCACAGTACATGGGCTCAAATGGGATCCTTTAGGTTTACAGCGCCATCTGGTGGCAATTGGTTTTGTCGATTCTTAGCTTCAAAGCACAAAATCAAACCAATGAAGCACAAGGCAACTGAAAAATTAGAACGTTAAGGGGGCGAAATTGCCCCTTTATGAGAGGACTGTGGGAGGCGCTAACGGGTACAAGACACTTTTCGCCTGGGTGTCGCAACCGGTTCCCGGGATTTTGCCCGGGCGTTTGTGGAGGCGCGCCGATCCTTTTCCGCCCTGCGGGGGATATTGCCCCGCGGCCCGTGAGGCTGGCGCAAACAGGTGTCAATGGCAACTTTGCGGGTCGCGAAGCTTGAAGCTGGCCGACATCCGCTCGCGGGAGGACATTAGGGTGGGGGGGGGGGGGAGTCGCCATCGCCCCGTGCCGCCATCTATCGGGTCGGCTTCAGGTCGTCCTCACTCGCGTGGTCGGGGCCGCCATTGTGCAACCTGGCACTTCGTTTTGGGTACTGGGCTGCAGCCCCAGCACCACGCTGCCCTGCTGCTCCAGCAGCGGCCCTCCCCTTTAAACAAAGGGTCCACGTAGCACTGAACAACTCGCCCCGTTAGTGCTGCTGGAATCGTGCCTAAACGAAGTGGAACGCGCAAGATAGTGCTCCACTTCCTATGAGGGGTGGTAAACCCAATTCAGCGGCTCGGGCAGGTTACCGCCCCCAATCAGGTGCAGGGCAATTTCGGGCCCTTAATTTCAAACCTAATGATGGGAAATCACATTGTACAAATGCAGTTAAATTAAATTATTGTGGCAAAATTAATTAACACTTAAATATTAAGTAACATGGAAGAATTAATGAAGTGTTGAATGACCTAAATTAATCACAGATAGAAACATAGAAATTACAGCGCAGAAGGAGGCCATTTCAGCCCATTGTGTCCGTGCGGCTGAAAAAGAGCTACACGGCTCTCGGTCAGCTGCCCTGAAGGTTTCAAAGATGCCAAGGGTTTCCACGGCTACAGGACAAAGTGTGCAAAAGACACTTTCATTATTTAATAATCATGGACAGCTTTTCAAATTTTGTTAAACTTCATCAGCTAACCAACAGCAATTGTGACTGCATATTGCAGGAAGCAGTTTGCTCATATTCCAAATCAAACGATAATGGATCCCAGTTGGCAAGGATAGAGTTCAGAAAATTTAGCAAAGCCTTAATTCAAACCTAGAACTTGGGCGTGGGATAATGATACCAGCACAGCTGTTGATGGAAAAACACTCCTCAAGCCAAAAATCACAACACCTCAAGTACAAAAAAAACATGCTATACTATGACCACGGATCTCATCCTTTAAAATCATTGCTGCCAGGAGATTTAATGAGTGCATGTACCTGGCAACTGTTCTGCACAAGAGCAACAAATTGAGTGCATGTATTAGAAAGAGCCGATGATCAACAGCTGAGAAAGAGCAGAAGAAATCTCATCTATGCGCATGAAAAGAGTCAATAGAATAAATCACTAAAACAAATTAAACCTGAGATTAGTAGGTGAACCAGAATTAGGGGTGCCAACTCTGACTGGGTTACTCCTGGAGGTTTCATGAGCTCGGTCCTCCAACTTCCCCATACCACCATTGGTCACTTAACATGTCCATTCTCATGGTGCAATGCCTTCCCAAACCAATTGGAAAGTGAACAATCTCTTTACCTGATTGGATTATTCTTGAACGTAGGTCCAACAGCCTTTTCTTTCCCAAATCCAACATTTTTTAACTAATAAACAAAAGTGTAGAAATATATATTTTCATGCCATCTGATTTTTCTCCTGGGTTGCTCCCAGCAGTGTCCTGGAGATTACATGACAATCCTAGAGGGTTGGCAACCAATGTTCCCTTTGCTCGGAGTGTAATAGAGCTCCCCTAGTGGACTACTGTGGTAATGCAACTACTAATATAAATAATAAAAGGGTCATGTGGCAAAGTCATATGATGAGAGTTTTCTGTATTAGAGCCATCTTGTGTAGTAGGTTTCTTCGTGATGTCGTAAGAATATATCACATTGGTGACGAGGATGGGATTTCTGGATTCCCTAGCTGAAATTTTTGTTGGTGGATAATCCAGCCAACCAAAAGAGAGGCCTTGAGAGGTTCTTTGTTTTGCAGAACCGCTAAAAATCCAAGGTAAATTACAAGCACACTTGGCTGAAATGCTGACATTGCCAAAGTCCACATGGCCATGCCTATGGGAATAATAGGGCGAATGGATGAGTTCCTTCATGACCGAGTGACTTTGAGTGCATGTGAAGCAGCTTCAAATGTTTTTCACAGTGAATAGTATCGTTGAAGTCTCTGATGGTGAAAACCATAACCGAGTGGTTTTAGAAAAGAAACGGGCTATTTTCTTGACTGAAGCAGGCCCCGAAGTGTATGAAACCTTGAAAAATGTGCTTGTTCCGGTCAAGCCCAAGGAGATGTCACTGACGGAGATTCAATACTACAGTCCTGAGCCCCTGGAAGTTGCTGAAAGTTATCATTTTGGATTACAAGATCAATTAATTGACGAGGGTATCAGTGAGTACATTGTAGCTTTAAAAAAGCTATCTATTCACTGTCATTTCAGAAACTTTCAGGAGCACGCATTGCGTGACCGCTTTCTTTGTGGGATAAAAAATGAAGCAATCAGGAGAAAGTTGTTGACAACCTCTAACTTGACTTTTGATTTAGCTTGTCAGACAACTATGTCAATGGATATGGCCAACCATTACTCCAGAGAATGTCGCACCATTTCCAGTCATCAGACAACCTGAGGTGAATCACCTGCAGGTTAAAAAGGAAAAGGCAGTTGGGCCCCAAGGCTTCAGCAACTGGCCACGGTAACAGTACATTGAAATCGTGCTACCGGTGCCCGGGACAACACATTGATCAAAACTATCCATTTGTGAAGGCAGAGTGTTTCTTCTGCAAGAAAACTGGGCATCTTCAAGGCGAGCTGACTGAATTGTAAACCAGTTTTCAATGCTACAAGTAGAAATTGCCAGACACTAAATAACATTGAAAAGAAGCAACAGGATGAGGAGGTTCTGGAGGTACACGTCATCAGGAGCATGAAGTTATCCAACAGCGATTTACAAAAGAACATAAGAACATAAGAACATAAGAATTAGGAACAGGAGTAGGCCATCTAGCCCCTCGAGCCTGCTCCGCCATTCAACAAGATCATGGTTGATCTGGCCGTGGACTCAGCTCCACTTACCCGTCCGCTCCCGATAACCCTTAATTCCCTTATTGGTTAAAGATCTATCTATCTGTGATTTGAATACATTCGATGAGCTAGCCTCAACTGCTTCCTTGGGCAGAGAATTCCACAGATTCACAACCCTTTGGGAGAAGAAATTCCTTCTCAACTCGGTTTTAAATTGGCTCCCCCATATTTTGAGGCTGTACCCCCTAGTTCTAGTCTCCCTGACCAGTGGAAACAACCTCTCTGTCTCTATCTTGTCTATCCCTTTCATTATTTTAAATGTTTCTATAAGATCACACCTCATCCTTCTGAACTCCAACGAGTAAAGACCCAGTCTACTCAATCTATCATCATAAGGTAATCCCCTCATTTCCGGAATCAGCCTAGTGAATCGTCTCTGTACCCCCTCCAAAGCTAGTATATCCTTCCTTAAGTGAGGTGACCAAAACTGCACGCAGTACTCCAGGTGCGGCCTCACCAATACCCTGTACAGTTGCAACAGGACCTCCCTGCTTTTGTACTCCATCCCTCTCGCAATGAAGGTCAACATTCCATTCGCCTTCCTGATTACCTGCTGCACCTGCAAACTAACTTTTTGGGATTCATGCACAAGGACCCCCAGGTCCCTCTACACCGCAGCATGTTGTAATTTCTCCCCATTCAAATAATATTCCCTTCGACTGTTTTTTTTTCCAAGGTGGATGACCTCACATTTTCCGACATTGTATTTCATCTGCCAAACCTTAGCCCATTCGCTTAACCTATCTAAATCTCTTTGCAGCCTTGCAGATTTGCGATGTATTTTCATCCAAGTAGACGTTACAGGAACCAGGATACCCATGGAAATCAACATTGGTGCATCCATGAGCGTAGTACTGGAATAGTTATATTTCGACTGGAGAAATCGAAGCTAGAGCTGCGAGACTACTCAGGAGAGCAAATTCCTGTTGTAGGATGTATCACCATACTGGTGAAATACAAGGATCAGTTTCAAAGCTTGCCTCTCATAGTAATGGCAGGATAGGTAGAAATTGGTTTGGATCACTGAAGCTAGATTGGAATGAGATTTTTCACGTGGAAACAAACTTTGCATCAAAAGATAACATCATCCAGCAGTATCCGAAGGTGTTCCGTGAAACAGGCAGTCTGATCCAAAGCTTCAAGGCGAGTATCAGAGTGCAATAGGATGCTAAACCAGTTTACTGCAAGCCACATCATGTACCATACACACTCAAGGAGAAAGTTGAGCAAGAACTCAAAAGACTAGAAACTGAGAACATTGGCCCCGAAATTCATGGTTCTGGAAAGGACCATAACTGCCTATTTGTGGCGGCCAATGTTCAAAATCGAATGGCTGCCGCTTTGGACTCAACTAGCCGCCCCGAAATGGATTCAGCCCGAGAGTCTTGCAGCAGTGTGGACCACCACCGATTCTCATGCGGTGTGAGGCTTGCGACAGTAGTGACGCGCTAAAAGTGCGCACCGCTGCTGCTCCGACCTCAGACCCATTTTCAGCGTGAAAAAGCCGGCCTTTTAGCATATGGTGCCCCCGCCAGCTTTTGGGGCTGGAGCACAGTGGCAAAGATCTTGGAGCCATGGGAGCAGAGAGAAACAAAAAGGTAAGATCCAAACCTGAGGATGTCCAGCACAGAATCCGCACTCAAAGAGAGAGAGGAAGAAGGAGGGGGAGAGGGAGAGAAGGAAAAAATTTGATTGGGAGAGAGAGAGAGAAATAGAAATATAGGAATAGAGAAAGAGAAAATGGGAGAAAAAAAATGAGAGAGAGAGAGAGAAATAGAGATCCCGAAATTCATGGAGAGAAAACTGAAATCTCAATCCAGGGGCTCAGACTGGAAACATCGCCACAGCTCAGCATTCTGAACAGTAACAAATGGGAATCTTCCAGCTCCGATGTCTCCAGGCTAGATCAAAGACCATCCCATCCTCTGTCATCGAATTACAATAGGCAGCGACGCTTGCGTCTGCGCACACTCGGAGGCCAAACTCCAAGCTATAGCCAACACCTTTACCGAGGCATACGAAAGCATGGGCCTTACACTAAACATCCATAAGACAAAGGTCCTCACCAACCTGACCCCATCACATAGCACTACCCCCAACCCCCCGGTTATCAAAACCCACGGTGAGTCCTTAGAAAACGTGGACCATTTTCCATACCTTGGGAGCCTACTGTCAGCAAGGGCAGACATCGATGACGATGTCTTCAATGTGCCATCGTAGCCGTCGCTCGCCTGAGGAAGAGAGTTTTTGAAGACCAAGGCCTCAAATCTGGCACCACGCTTATGGTCTACAGGGCAGTAGTGATACCCATCCTCCTATATGGCTCAGAGACATGCACTATTTCCACCAGACACCTCAAAGCACTGGAGAAGTACTACCAACTCTGTCTCCGAAAGATCCTGCAAATCCACTGGGAGGACAGACGCACCAACGTCAGTGTTCTTGCTCAGGCCAACATCCCCAGCATCGAAGCACTGACCACACTCGACCAGCTCCATTGGGCAGCCACATCGTCCGTCTGCCTGACACAAGACTCCCAAAGCAAGCGCTCTACTCAGAACTCTTACACGGCAAGCGAGCACCAGGTGGGCAGCGGAAACATTTTAAGGACACCGTCAAAGCCTCCTTGATAAAGTGCAACATTCCCACCGGCACCTAGGAATACCTGGCCCAAGACCGCACAAAGTGGAGGAAGAGCATCCAGGAGGGCTCTGAGCACCTCGAGTTTCTTCATATGGCCTCCCAGAAAAAATTGTGTTTGATAATGTGCCACAATTTTATTCAGAAGAATTTGCACAGTTCCCGAGCAGCAATGGTGCGAACATGCCAAATTTCCACCATATCACAAAGCTTCAAATGGTGCCGCAGAGCACAAAGTACAAATTATAAAACATGCCTTCTCAAGCAAATGTTGGATCCAAATCCAAAGAAATGAGAGTTGTCATTGGACCACAAATTAGCACATTTTCTAATTACTTATCATAATACTCCTCATACAACTACTGGTAGAACACTAGCACAGTTGTTTCTCAAACGACAGCCTTGAACCAGATTCTCGTTGTTGAAGCCAAACTTGGCACAGTCAGTTGAAGAGAAACAAACAAGACAGAAAGAGAGTCATGATGGAGGTAGATTGTGAAATTAAATCAATAGAGTGAAGAACCATCACCATAAATGGTTAAACTGGTTACCAGAAAGATTAGTGAAGATATGTGGCCCTCACACATATTTGTTCAAGATGTTTGATCATGGAAAGATTAGGTTGGTTCACATTGATCATATTTACCTACAGATGTGGAAGGAGTTGAAAGTTGGAATGATTAGATTACTTCTGATGAATCAGATAGTCTTGTTACAAGTAGAGTGCGAATAGCAAATCCTACATCATATGTACTGGAAACAAGTCCATGAGAATATCAAAATTTAAGTCTGAGTCAGACAGGCTAACAGTCTGAAGTTGTAGAGAGTCAAAATGTAGATCAAGGGTTACCCTTGGAGAAAAATTCTCCTCAGGCTCAGCCTAGAATGCGTCTTAATTCAAGACAAGTTTGGCAAATTCTGTTTGAGAGAGACGGTGTCTGCTTTGAAACAGAAAACCAGTGGTTAAGTGTGATTTGTAAATATGGAAAAATAAGTTCATATCTTTTGGAATACAACGTCGGAAAGTGTGAGGTCATCCACCTTGGGAAAAAAAACAGTAAAAGGGAATATTATTTGAATGGGGAGAAATTACAACATGCTGCGGTGCAGAGGGACCTGGGGGTCCTTGTGCATGAATCCCAAAAAGTTAGTTTGCAGGTGAAACAGGTAATCAGGAAGGCGAATGGAATGTTGGCCTTCATTGCGAGAGGGATGGAGTACAAAAGCAGGGAGGTCCTTCTGCAACTGTACAGGGTATTGGTAAGGCCGCACCTGGAGTACTGCATGCAGTTTTGGTCACCTTACTTAAGGAAGGATATACTAGCTGTGGAGGGGGTACAGAGACGATTCACTAGGCTGATTCCAGAGATGAGGGGGTTACCATGATGATAGATTGAGTAGACTGGGTCTTTACTCGTTGGAGTTCAGAAGGATGAGGAGTGATCTTATAGAAACATTTAAAATAATGAAAGGGATAGACAAGATAGAGGCAGAGAGGTTGTTTCCACTGGTCGGGGAGACTAGAACTAGGGGGCACAGCCTCAAAATAAGGGGGAGCCTATTTAAAACCGAGTTGAGAAGGAATTTCTTCTCCCAGAGGGTTGTGAATCTGTGGAATTCTCTGCCCAAGGAAGCAGTTGAGGCTAGCTCATTGAATGTATTCAAGTCACAGATAGATAGATTTTTAACCAATAAGGGAATTAAGGGTTATGGGGAGCGGGCGGGTAAGTGGAGCTGAGTCCACGGCCAGATCAGCCATGATCTTGTTGAATGGCGGAGCAGGCTCGAGGGGCTAGATGGCCTACTCCTGTTCCTAATTCTTATGTTCTTATGTTCTTGTTGTGTATACCACGCAAGTTATGTACAATGATTATTTTGTTGTAATTACTTCTTCAATATGGAGGGAGAAATGTAATAGTGCTCCCTCTAGTGGACTACTGCTCTACTTAGTGGACTGGTGTGGTCATGCAACAATTGATGTAAATAATAAAAGGATCATGTGGGCAAAGTCACATAATGACAGTTTTCTGTATTAGAGTCATCTTGTGTAGTGTATTTCTTAATGATATCACAAGAATATATCACATTGGAGATCCCACACAGCTGGCTCACAGGCTTTTAAAAAGGGAAAAACCATGCATGCATGGAATATTGAATGGGCCATGCATCCCGTTAAAGTGGCTGCGTAGGCCAAAAAAGAATTAGAGGGAACAGTGTTGGCATCCCTAACCAGAATGGAGGTAGCCAGAGTCCAAAGGGCACCTGATAGATTAAACTTCAATTTAACATAAGAACATGAGAACTAGGAGCAGGAGTAGGTCATACGGCCCCTCGAGCTTGCTTCACTATTCAATACGATCATGGTTGATCCGATCATGGACTTAGGTCGACTTCCCTGCCCGCTCCCCATAACCCCTTATCGGTTAAAAATTGTCTATCTATGTCTTAAATTTATTCAATGACCCAACTTCCACAGCTCTCTGAGGCAGCAATTTCCACAGATTTACAACCCTCTAAGGGAAGAAATTCTTCCTCATCTCAGTTTTAAATGGGCGACCCCTTATTCTAAGATTATCCCCTCTAGTTCTAGTCTCCTCTATCAGTGGAAACATCCTCTCTGCATTGATAAGATCACCTCTCATTCTTCTGAATTCCAATGAATAGAGGCCCAACCTACTCAATCTTTCCTCATAAGTCAACCCCCTCATCTCTGGAATCAACCTAGTGAACCTAGCAATATATCCTTTCATAAATATGGAAACCAAATTCAAGGTGTGGCCTCACCAATACCCTGTATAACTGTAACAAGACTTTCCTGCTTTTATACTCCAGCCCCTTTGCAATAAAGGCTAAGATTCCATTGGCCTTCCTGATCACAGCCTGACATCAGTAGGAGTGGGGAAAATGTTGGAATTAATCATTAAGGATGAAATAACAGTGCATTTGGAAAGCAGTGACAGGATCGGTCCAAGTCAGCATGGATTTATGAAAGGGAAATCATGCTTGACGAATCTTCTGGAATTTTTTGAAGATGTGACTAACAGAGTGGACAAGGGAGAACCAGTGGATGTGGTGTATTTGGACTTTAAAAAGGCTTTTGAGAAGGTCCCGCACAAGAGATTGGTGGGCAAAATCAAAACGCATGGTATTGGGCGTAATGTACTGACGTGGATAGAGAACTGGTTGGCAGACAGGAAGCAGAGAGTCTGGATAAACGGGTCCTTTTCAGAATGCAGGCAGTGACTAGTGGAGTGCCGCAGGGCTCAGTGCTGGGACCCCATCTCTTTACAATATACATTAACGATTTAGATGAAGGAATTGAGTGTAATATCTCCAAGTTTGCAGATGACACTAAACTGGGTGGCGGTGTGAGCTGTGAGGAGGATGCTAAGAGGCTGCAGGGTGACTTGGACAGGTTAGGTGAGTGGGCAAATGCATGGCAGATGCAGTATAATGTGGATAAATGTGTGGTTATCCACTTTGGGGGCAAAAACACGAAGGCAGAATATTATCTGAATGGCGACAGATTAGGAAAAGGGGAGGTGTCATGGTTCATCAGTCATTGAAAGTGGGCATGCAGGTACAGCAGGTGGTGAAGAAGGCAAATGGTATGTTGGCCTTCATAGCTAGGGGATTTGAGTATAGGAGCAGGGAGGTCTTACTGCAGTTGTACAGGGCCTTAGTGAGGCCTCAACTGGAATATTATGTTCAGTTTTGGTCTCCTAATCTGAGGAAGGACATACTTGCTATTGAGGTAGTGCAGCGAAGGTTCACCAGACTGATTCCTGGGATGGCTGGACTGTCATATGAGGAGAGACTGGATCAACTGGGCCTTTATTCACTGGAGTTTAGAAGGATGAGAGGGGATCTCATAGAAACGTATAAGATTCTGACGGGACTGGACAGGTTAGATGCGGGAAGAATGTTCCCGATGTTGGGGAAGTCCAGAACCAGGGACATAGTCTTAGGATAAGAGGTAGACCATTCGGACTGAGATGAGGAGAAACTACTTCATTCAGAGAGTTGTTAACCTGTGGAATTCCCTGCCGCAGAGAGTTGTTGATGCCAGTACATTGGATATATTCAAGAGGGAGTTAGATATGGCCCTTACGGCTAAAGGGTTCAAGGGGTATGGAGAGAAAGCAGGAAAGGGGCCCTGAGGGAATGATCAGCCATGATCTTATTGAATGGTGGTGCAGGCTCGAAGGGCCGAATGGCCTACTCCTGCACCTATTTTCTATGTTTCTATGTTCCTGCATACTAACCGTTTGTGTTTCATGCACAAGTACCCCCAGGTCCCGCTGTACTGCAGCACTTTGCAATTTTTCTCCATTTAAATAATAACTTGCACGTTGATTTTTTTTCTGCCAAAGTGCATAAACTCACATTTTCCCACATTATACTCCATCTGCAAAGTTTAAAGAGGTGATAACGTGGTCTATAATAGCAGAAATTAGCTTTCGGCACTGGTCCTCCATCATTGGGTTTGGAGGCCTATTCTGTGTCTGGTGCAGAGAAATGCATCTGGGAAGTACCTGCGGTGCAAAGTTCCTGGAGTAAGAACTGTGTAGAAGCATTAACAAGGTTCCATTTGAAATGTAAATGAAGCTCATTAAGGCTTAGTGTGGCTGCTGTACTTTAGCAGCGCACCATTACAGCTCAGCACCAAACCAGCATTACAAGAGAGAGCTGTAGGTAAATGTTTGAATTCCCTTCTACTCAGGACCATCTAGTTTATATGTTGCTGCACAATGTAAGGCTGGTGGTAAATCTATCAATGATGCAGAATATTAGATTCAGGGTATCAACATATATTTTTTCTTTCCTTATCGACACTTCCACATCAGAGAATTTTGAAACTTTCAAAATCAACAGTTTAAAAGATGCCAAACTTTGCTTGCCTTTGTACTGTGTTAAATAATGTAATTCAAGTTGCATTGACAGTTACACAAGCCCAAAGGAGGCAATGCAACACCAAGGCAAGTGCAATACTCCTACTCGCCACTCAGATGAAGTTAGAAAAGAAGGTGCATTAACAAACACTATTTAACAGTATCTATTTCCTGAGAAAACTGTATACAAGAACTGCCATTCGACTCCACTGCCTGTCTGAGATTTGTTAGAATGCTGGCAGCATCCGAGTTCAAACTCTTGCCTATCCCAGGGAGCACCAGCAGGGAGCTCCACACTAGGGAGCTCCACACCAGGGAACTCCACACCAGGGAACTCCATACCAGGGAGCTCCACATCAGGGAGCTCCACACCAGGGAGCTCCACACCAGCGAGCTATACACTAGGGAGCTCCACACCAGGGGTGCTTAAAGAGTGTGCCACGTGCTTGGGAGATTGAAATAAAATACAAACAACAAAAATAACTTGTATTTATACAACGCCTTTAACATAGTAAAACATCCCAAAGTGCTTCACACGAGCATCATCAAACAAAATTTGACACTGAGCCACATAAGGAGATATTACGTACTTAAGTACTCTGGGATGCAATCCATCAGATCCCCAGGGCCTGATGGACTGCATCCCAGAGTACTTAAGGAGGTGGCCTTGGAAATAGCGGATGCATTGACAGTCATTTTCCAACATTCCATAGACTCTGGATCAGTTCCTATGGAGTGGAGGGTAGCCAATGTAACCCCACTTTTTAAAAAAGGAGGGAGAGAGAAAACAGGGAATTATAGACCGGTCAGCCTGATATCAGTAGTGGGTAAAATGATGGAATCAATTATTAAGGATGTCATAGCAGCGCATTTGGAAAGAGGTGACATGATAGATCCAAGTCAGTATGGATTTGTGAAAGGGAAATCATGCTTGACAAATCTTCTGGAATTTTTTGAGGATGTTTCCAGTAGAGTGGACAAGGGAGAACCAGTTGATGTGGTGTATTTGGACTTTCAGAAGGCTTTCGACAAGGTCCCACACAAGAGATTAATGTGCAAAGTTAAAGCACATGGGATTGGGGATAGTGTGCTGACATGGATTGAGAACTGGTTGTCAGACAGGAAGCAAAGATTAGGAGTAAATGGGTACTTTTCAGAATGGCAGGCAGTGACTAGTGGGGTACCGCAAGGTTCTGTGCTGGGGCCCCAGCTGTTTACATTGTACATTAATGATTTAGACGAGGGGATTAAATGTAGTATCTCCAAATTTGCAGATGACACTAAGTTGGGTGGCAGCGTGAGCTGCGAGGAGGATGCTATGAGGCTGCAGAGTGACTTGGATATGTTAGGTGAGTGGGCAAATGCATGGCAGATGGAGTATAATGTGGATAAATGTGAGGTTAACCACTTTGGTGGTAAAAACAGAGAGACAGACTATTATCTGAATGGTGACAGATTAGGAAAAGGGGAGGTGCAACGAGACCTGGGTGTCATGGTACATCAGTCATTGAAGGTTGGCATGCAGGTACAGCAGGCGGTTAAGAAAGCAAATGGCATGTTGGCCTTCATAACGAGGGGATTTGAGTACAGGGGCAGGGAGGTGTTGCTACAGTTGTACAGGGCCTTGATGAGGCCACACCTGGAGTATTGTGTACAGTTTTGGTCTCCTAACTTGAGGAAGGACATTCTTGCTATTGAGGGAGTGCAACGAAGGTTCACCAGACTGATTCCCGGGATGGCGGGACTGACATATCAAGAAAGACTGGATCAACTGGGCTTGTATTTACTGGAGTTCAGAAGAATGAGAGGGGATCTCATAGAAACATTTAAAATTCTGATGGGTTTAGACAGGTTAGATGCAGGAAGAATGTTCCCAATGTTGGGGAAGTCCAGAACCAGGGGTCACAGTCTAAGGATAAGGGGTAAGCCATTTAGGACCGAGATGAGGAGAAACTTCTTCACCCAGAGAGTGGTGAACCTGTGGAATTCTCTACCACAGAAAGTTGTTGAGGCCAATTCACTAAATATATTCAAAAAGTAGTTAGATGTAGTCCTTACTACCACGGGGATCAAGGGGTATGGCGAGAAAGCAGGAATGGGGTTCTGAAGTTGCATGTTCAGCCATGAACTCATTGAATGGCGGTGCAGGCTCGAAGGGCCGAATGGCCCACTCCTGCACCTATTTT
Organism: Pristiophorus japonicus; assembly: GCF_044704955.1. NCBI lineage: Eukaryota > Metazoa > Chordata > Chondrichthyes > Pristiophoridae > Pristiophorus > Pristiophorus japonicus. The sequence goes on from NC_091996.1 coordinate 44,655,673, forward strand.
CTATGTTTCTATGTTTCTATATTCGGGCAGGTGAGGTGAAGAGGTAAAGAGGTGGATAAGCTTAGGGAAGGAATTCCAGAGTTTAGGGCCCAGGCAGCTGAAGACACGGTCGCCAATAGTGGAGCGATTAAAATCGGGGATGGGCAAGAGGCCAGAATTAGAGGAGCGCAGAGATCTCAGAGGGTTGTGGGACTGGAGGAGGTTACAGTGATAGGAACAGGCGAGGCCGTAGTGAAATTTGCAAAGAAGGATAGGAATGTTAAAATCAAGGCGTTTCCAGTATTGAAGACAACAGAACGTAATTTATTACAAATGAAAAGGCACTAACATTGGAACAAAAGCAATGAATCGTCTTTCAATGAACATATTGAACTGCTCCCTAACTAATAACACTGTTTCTTAGCTTACGTAGGGAGTCGTGTTGGGAATGGCTACAAATGAAATACAATTAATAAACGTGCCGAGGGCAATAAAAACACATTGCACACGCACCTGACACCGTTAGGTTGTTTGTGACCTGCCTCCTGTCAGTGCTGCCAATGGAGGCGATATTCTTGAGGCCACACATAGATTTCCATTTCATGCACTGGTAATATTGGCAGCCTTGCTACCCTTCCACATCCTTTTCGCATCAAATAATTTGGTACCTGTGGCATATTGTTGCAACAGGTGTGTGGCTTTTCGTGCCAATAGTACTCACATTGGGCACTTACTCAGGATGGTCGAGACTTCGTTATTCTATTCACACCCTATTTATATCTAAGAGTTTGGACTCTGGAGCAGCCACTTTGAGCAGGTGTATGGATTTCAGTGCCATTAAGCTGAGACTGGCTCAGTAACATTCAGCGTTTGCCAACGACGATCCAGGATTTATTACCCTTTCCATATGGTTTTCTAGCAGATGATCTGCAATTACTAACAGTCTATTCGAACAGATGCATGGCTGTCAGTACCAGTGGCTCAACTGACTCCCACAACAGACCTCTCTCTGTGATTGGATGTTCCCAAAGTCTTCCACCCGCTGAAAGCCCACAGACAAGGCATTGTTGCAAATATACCTGGGCCTACTTTAACTGAATGGCCCCAGCATCACCTCACAGAAGCCAGGCATTGATCCAGTTCTTTTATTTGGGGGAGTTAACTGGCGCAACATCAGCTGTTGTCGCTGGAAATTCCTTTTGCGTGTTCGGTACTGTGTAAGAGGGGAAACATCTTTAAGTCTCCAGTCTTGCCTGAGGCTTGTTAATTTTGTACTTGTGTCCTTCAGTTCTGCAACCAGCCTGGTTGTAAATTTTAGATGAAAATTCCTGTCTGAGCTATATTGTTGAAAAGTACTTCCCCTCTCCCACCCTCCGGTGTACTAAAGACACGGACTCATGCTATGGTATTACTGTCTTCCCTTACTTCCTCCCATGTCAAGATAGATAAATATTCAACTGTGGGATACATCACAGGCGATCCCAATGCTGTTCTCAGTTAAACAAGTGTAGTCGATAATGATCAGGAGTGGGGACACTGGCTGATACCCCGTCCGCCCCCCTGCCCCATTCCTTAGCCCAAGCTACTGATGCTAATTATAATACCCTGCCTATTGCTAACCCATTACAGACCAGCGACTGAACCTGGGATCTTATTGAGTAGTACAGGCCAGTTCGACACCATTTACCAAAGAAGCTATTGATTAGTGGTGGTGGGGGCAACTCATACATGTTTTGGCTAAATTCATTAAATGATCAGAGGATTGAGGAATATAACCACCAGGCACATCAATCATCTCATCTTCGTGCACCGGCCTCCCCAATTGCCGACTCCTGGGGTGAGGCCAAAAAAAAACCTGTGCCCAATTTGAGGAAGAACTCCACAAAAGCTGCCCAATTCCCTCAGGCAATCAAGAAAGCTCAAGGAGACTCTGGGCACCCATGATGCATCAGTGCAGGTTCCCCCTCCTCTCCCCCGATAGGCCTCACAAAAACAAGCTCAGAGTATAGTTTGTTAAAACACCATTACTTTATTTTAATTAGGAGTACACAGAAACGTACATTGAAATTATTCATGTGAGAAACACTCATTATTTTACAAATGTATATCAAGGTTTTAGTGGTGCTGTATAATTTAGGTTTTAGTGATCACACCTTTCCACAGTTAGGGCTTTATATAATCGGGGGGAAAAAAAATTTTTTTTGGTTGCGGACATTTGAAACACAAAAAATATTACTTTTTACATTTGTTTTGAAAATAGAATTCCTTAAAAGTATTTCGTTATTTTCCCCTTTTATTTCAGCACAGTAACCATGCTATTTAAATAAATGGAAAATGCGTTGCGATTATTTCAAACAATCCAGACATAGATTTCTTCGAGGAAAAATAACTCAAAAAAATTACATTTAATTCGGTATTTTTTTGTGTGTCAATTTACTGAACAAAACGTGTCCTATTCCAGGGAGCAAATGGAGTCTTTCTGTGAAAGTGGCCTAAGTAAGGGCTTCTAGTTTTGTGTATATACATTACTGTTGTTCTATCCTTTAACAGAATCAACATTTGGTTGATTTATTTTTAAATACGATACCTGAAATTGCTAACCAATGGCAAAAAACAATTTGTGCTTTTTCAAACAACACCTCCCTTTCGGTTAAGGACCACAAATATGGAGCTCCATGTTAAAAAAAACTCCACACCCACATTTAAACATTCAGCTTATATATTTGATGGTTAAACATGAAGCTTCTGTACATTAACCTTTTAATAACAACTGGTCAGTCTGTTGCCATGGCAATATATCCCCAACATGATGAACGAAACACAAACAATACACTCTGATGTCTGTGCAGGCGTAATGATGTACATATAAAGCCCACCCCACCCTCCAAGCAACATATATAAAGCTATGACGCTAAAAGCAATAACAACCTATGTTAATTATTGTCAACATTATCTTTGGTGTTTAAACTGAGTGGAGCTAAATCCATGTAAGATGAGAGAGCTTTCCTAGCAAGGCTCATATTACACGGTAACTCGATTGCGAGCTAAATTAGTGATGTTTCTGTACATTATGAACCCTTATTGTTGACGGCTGATTTGGTCATTTAGTGCTGTCGTTGTGCTCTCTTCTTTCTCTGTTCTAGGCCTCTGAAGTTGTGTGGTCTCAATTTCATTTCAACAAATTCAATCGAATGCTCGTGACCCTTCCAATGGTACCAGTTAATGCCCTGTTTAAAAAAATGAAATGAAGTTTAATCCAAGAGAAAGGTGGCTTATGGTACTTTACAGTAATGGATGTAATATGTACGCAAAATAAAAGAAAGACTTGGATTTATATAGTGCCATTCACGACCACCGGACGTTTCAAAGCACTTTACAGCCAATTAAGTAGTCACTGTAACCAGTGTAGTCACTGTTGTAATGTAGGAAACACGGCAGCCAATTTACGCACAAGCAATCTCCCGCAAACAGCAATGTGATAATGACCAGATAATCTGTTTTTTTGTTATGTTTATTGAGGGATAAATATCGGCCAGGACACCGGGGATAACTCCACTGCACTTCTTTGAAATAGTGCCATGGGATCTTTTATATAACGCAGGGGTGTTATACTTAGGAACATAGAAACGTAGGAATTGGTAGACAAAGAAAGGGCAAGGGACATCTAGTTCATCTTCGACAATCCTGGTAGTCACATACTACAATGATATCATCATCATAGGCGGTCCCTCGAAGCGAGGATGACTTGCTTCCATGCCAAAAAGGAATGAGTTCACAGGTGTTTCAATGAAGGACCTAATATTCCGGATCCCGAACTACATGTTGAAGGGTGGAATATGCCTGTGCGTGGATTTTTTTAACGTGTGGTGGCCGTTGCACACCAGCCACCACACGGGCTTGAGAGAGCTCAGGTCTTGGTCCAGTGGCAAGACTTAACCAAGACGACTGAAGACCTGCTCTGCTGCACGGACCTAGTACAGCCTAGTGCAGTGTAGGCTGGCCCGTGCTGCCCTGAGCCCCTGGCCCCGAACTCACGCCTCTCCTGGGCCCCGATCACATCCCTCCACAGTCTCTCGCCGCTCCTTCGCCCCGACCTCGCCGCTCCTGCTGTATCTGCCCACACTCCAATCACCGACCTGGACCTTGATGACGTCACTCTTTGCTGCCGTCGCCCTCCTGCACCAGCTCACTCTGCTCCCTGAAGTGGCATGCCTCCACGCTGCTCCAGGGGCCACCGCACCTCCGCTCCTTTTATGGCCCCGACCTGCCGCTGATGTTCTCACCATCAATGATAATGGAATTGTTGACTGATCACACCAATCAATCTTTATCAATTAGTCGACAACAAACCCAGACATGACATGAGAAAACCTCCAGTGGTGGAGAGCTTTTCGAACCGTACATCCGAAGCAATGTTCCCTCTAAGCTGCGCGGCTGTGCAGTAACGGGAAAGGTCCCGCGCAGGCCGCAGGCCACCTTCTCCACTATAAATACCGTGCATCCGCGGAAATTTAAAGGGACCAGGCTGCACAGAACAAAGTGCAGCTTACAGGGAACATTGGTCCGAAATCACCTGTTCCTCCCAAGCATGCTACAGTACAACATGCCATATCTCAAATTACTCATATATTGTATTACAGAACATTATTTCCTGGAAGAAATCTATCTAATTTACAATTGCATTTATGTTTAAGATTCTGTAATTGGGGAGGCTTTTCAATTTTTACAGTGACATATATGATTTATGCCCATTTACGTCCATTTTAAGTTTGGGCACAGTCCAATGAGATTGGGATACTCGGGCGTAACTTGACATTGGCAAATTGGGTGCGATATTGGGCGCATTTCCGGGTCTAACCTCTGGGTTGCATCCATGCCGGAAACTCCAGGCCACTACATGGCTTATGCCACTTCTGACTGAACAAGGCGGTGACAAGCAGGGAGAAGGCTGAATAGCACATTATGCTGGCGTTACCCTGACTCTCATATCCGCATTGTAGACTTTGATTGGAAAAGCAGCTGAATTATGATTAGATTCCTTAACATTCATAGTCAGCAGTGCCCTGTGATTGATTTATCAACAGACATGCTTATTTGACACAAGGAATGGCCAGGAGCATGCCAGTTTCCCTTTCCTTCGGTTGGTCCAACCTAACATGGTCAATCGTGGCCCCTTCATTTCTCCATTGCTAGATTTTACATACCTGACTGTGGCTTACAACGCCATATCTCCCATTCAGATTTACTCTGTGGCAGTTCTTGTACCACCAGGCACCCTTGTAAGACAGAGCACAATTTGTCACAGCTACATCGTTGTCTCTGTCCTTTGTGGAGAATGGACGACCATGGTGGTATGACAGAGAATCACCTAAGTAGAAAAAGAGAAATTTAAAAAGCAGTGCAAAAATTGTGATCCAAACTGCGTTCCAACGTGGAGCACTTATAGTTTGGCCTAAATGAACAGATATCCAAAATTAGACAGGGAGGTTGTTTTGAGAATTATTCACGTCTATTTTTGTCTCTATTGCCATCTTTAAATGACGTCTAAAGTATACCTGCAGTTCCGCTGTACTCTCCAACATGCAGTTTGTATCGACTTTTGGCGTCACTGATAAGGAACCTGTCATAGACTGCAAAAGCGGAATCTCCTTCATCTCGGAAATCCACACGCAGTTGATAATGATTCGTTGATGTAATCTTGTGAAGGTTTTCAAGCCCTGAAAAAAATACAATGAAAACATTTTACAACAAAAAAATCATGAGCGGTCTGGACAGAGTAGATAAAGAAAAGTGTTCCCAGTGGCAGAAGGGTCGAAAACCAGAGGGCACAGATTTAAGGTGATTAGCAAAAGAACCAAAAGCGACATAAGAAAAAACCTTTTTTACGCAGCGAGTGCTTAGGACCTGGAATGCACTGCCTGAAAAGGTGATGGAGGCAGACTCAAATCATAGCTTTCAAAAGGGAGTTGGATAAGTGCCTGAAGGAAAAAGATTTTCAGGGTTACGAGGATAGGACGGGGGAGTGGGTCTCGCTGACATGCTTTTGCAGAGAGCCGGCATGGGCTCGACGGGCCGAATGGCTTCTTCCATGCTGTAACCATTCTATGATTCAATGATTTCCCCCATTCAACCTAACAAAACCCAGCAGTGACTGGCACCAATCAAATTCTGCAAGACACCCAATTATTTAATTTCCTTATATTGTTTGAACCATTTATGGGTTATTAGTGCCATGAAAGGGAGACTTTTATTGTATAAGAACATAAGAACATAAGAATTAAGAACAGAAGTAGGCCATCTAGCCCCTCGAGCCTGCTCCGCCATTCAACAAGATCATGGCTGATCTGGCCATGGACTCAGCTCCACTTACCCGCCCACTCCCCGTAACCCTTAATTCCCTTATTGGTTAAAAATCTATCCATCTGTGACTTAAATATATTCAATGAGCCAGCCTCAACTGCTTCCTTGGGCAGAGAATTCCACAGATTCACAACCCTCTGGAAGAAGAAATTCCTTCTCAACTCGGTTTTAAATTGGCTCCCCCGTATTTTGAGGCTGTGCCCCCTAGTTCTAGTCTCCCCGACCAGTGGAAACAACCTCTCTGCCTCTATCTTGTCTATTCCTTTCATTATTTTAAATGTTTTTATAAGATCACCCCTCATCCTTCTGAACTCCAACGAGTAAAGACCCAGTCTACTCAATCTATCATCATAAGGTAACCCCCTCATCTCCAGAATCAGCCTAGTGAATCGTCTCTGTACTCCCTCCAAAGCTAGTATATCCTTCCTTAAGTAAGGTGACCAGAACTGCACGCAGTACTCCAGGTGCGGCCTCACCAATAACCTATACAGTTGCAGCAGGACCTCCTTGTTTTTGTACTCCATCCCTCTCGCAATGAAGGCCAACATTCCATTCGCCTTCCTGATTGCCTGTTGCACCTGCAAACTAACATTTTAGGATTCATGCACAAGGACCCCCAGGTCCCTTTGCACCGCAGCATGTTGTAATTTCTCCCCATTCAAATAATATTCCCTTTTACTGTTTTCTTTTCCAAGGTGGATGACCTCACACCTTCCGACGTTGTATTCCATCTGCCAAACCTTAGCCCATTCACTTAACCTATCCAAATCTCTTTGCAGCCTCTCTGTGTCCTCCACACAACCCGCTTTGCCACTCTGTGTCATCTGCAAATTTTGTTACACTACACTCTGTCCCCTCTTCCAGGTCATTTACGTATATTGTAAACAGTTGTGGTCCCAGCACCGATCCCTGTGGCACACCACTAACCACCGATTTCCAACCCGAAAAGGACCCATTTATCCCAACTCTCTGCTTTCTGTTAGCCAGCCAATTCTCTATCCATGCTAATAGATTTCCTCTGACTCCGCGTACCTTTATCTTCAGCAATAACCTTTTGTGTGGCACCTTATCGAATGCCTTTTGGAAATCTAAATACACCATATCCATCGGCACACCTCTATCCACTATGCTCGTTATATCCTCAAAGAATTTCAGTAAATTAGTTAAACATGATTTCCCCTTCATGAATCCATGCTGCGTCTGCTTGATTGCACTATTCCTATCTAGATGTCCCGCTATTTCTTCCTTAATGATAGTTTCAAGCATTTTCCCCACTACAGATGTTAAACTAACCAGCCTATAGTTACCTGCCTTTTGTCTGCCCCCTTTTTTAAACAGAGATATTACATTAGCTTCTTTCCAATCCGCTGGTACCTCCCCAGAGTCCAGAGAATTTTGGTAGATTATAACGAATGCATCTGCTATAACTTCCGCCATCTCTTTTAATACCCTGGGATGCATTTCATCAGGACCAGGGGACTTGCCTACCTTGAGTCCCATTAGCCTGTCCAGCACTACCCCCCTAGTGATAGTGATTGTCTCAAGGTCCTCCCTTCCCACATTCCTGTGACCAGCAATTTTTGGCATGCTTTTTGTGTCTTCCACTGTGAAGTCTGAAGCAAAATAATTGTTTAAGGTCTCAGCCATTTCCACATTTCCCATTATTAAATCCCCCTTCTCATCTTCTAAGGGACCAACATTTACTTTAGTCACTCTTTTTCGTTTTATATATCGGCAAAAGCTTTTACTATCTGTTTTTATGTTTTGTGCAAGTTTACCTTCGTAATCTATCTTTCCTTTCTTTATTGCTTTCTTAGTCATTCTTTGCTGTTGTTTAAAATTTTCCCAATCTTCTAGTTTCCCACTAACCTTGGCCACCTTATACGCATTGGTTTTTAATTTGATACTCTCCTTTATTTCCTTGGTTATCCACGGCTGGTTATCCACGGCTTTCTTATCGCCCTTCTTTTTCACTGGAATATATTTTTGTTGAGCACTATGAAAGAGCTCCTTAAAAGTCCTCCACTGTTCCTCAATTGTGCCACCATTTAGTCTGTGTTTCCAGTCTACTTTAGCCAACTCTGCCCTCATCCCACTGTAGTCCCCTTTGTTTAAGCATAGTACGCTCGTTTGAGACACAACTTCCTCACCCTCAATCTGTATTACAAATTCAACCATACTGTGATCGCTCATTCTGAGAGGATCTTTTACTAGGAGATCGTTTATTATTCCTGTCTCATTACACAGGACCAGATCTAAGATAGCTTGCTCCCTTGTAGGTTCTGTAACATACTGTTCTAAGAAACAATCCCGTATGCATTCTATGAATTCCTCCTCCTGGCTACCCTGTGCAATTTGATTTGACCAATCGATATGTAGGTTAAAATCCCCCATGATTACTGCCGTTCCTTTTCCACATGCTCCATTATTCCCTTGATTATTGCCCGCCCGTACATACTGGAACACAAATCACTGATAATAAGACCTAAATTGAACGCCTGTAGGGAGCAAATTAAGCAAGTTGGATATCCAATGATAACAGAGGAGTTGGCACTTGAGAACAGACAAGCTGTCCTGGTGGTAGGCAAGTTGACACTCATTTGTCTGACATCTCTCCATAAACCTCCACCGATGATAGTGAATAGATGCATTGCAATCCCCTTTTTCTTTAAAACTCCAACTTGCTCTCTCTTGGCTGTTATTAAAAATGGTTCTATCCCAACATAGGATGCTGGCCTGTAGAGTTGCCTTCTCCGTTACATTTAACGCAGAAGATGTAATATTTTGAATGTTGATCATGGGGCAGAAGATTTCCTTGTGCATTATTAATTCATGTTTTATAAAATTATTTGACCCAATTTTGAGTAGCAGGAGCATGTGTGAGGCACATCCTGCAGGAAGGGTGGAATATTGGAGTGACAAAACCATTGCTTCTCTCATCCATCTCTCAGCAGCTGCTTTAAGAGTAGCGTTGATAGAGACTTTGGGATTCGATCATCAGGACCTGACATGCATATGCGAAAAAAATCAGATTAATTTTAATGATAAGATTAAAAATAAGTTTGCAAAGGTCTCAGGAGGCCAGTGGACCACTTGTACACTTTTAGAATGTGGCTTCATAACAGGCTGGAGTTATACTGCATCTGGTGAGACGTCCAAGCCGTATAAGACTACCCACTGGAGGTGACCTCTCACCTCTCACTTAAGTGCATCTCGGAGTCAGACTGCCGACTTGCCTCCCGAGGTGTACTATCACATTCACAACAATGCACATCCAAATTACCTTTGCATTGACATGAAAGATGGATATAGGCCTGCTATGTATATGAAAACATTCGATAGGATCTGAAATCTGTTTAAGAAAACAGAAATTTTTCTACAGTTTTGAAGTTAAACATTCACACAATCGATCGCCAATGGAGGCGCCAAAAAATAAAATCAGGAAAGGTGAAGTCTCTCTTTTAAAAAAGCAAAGTAAAAAATTCAATCATTTCCACAGTAGTTGAGCTTCCACTCTTACCTAACCAGAACTCATCAGAAGGGTTGCCAAATCCATTGGTATAATTCTTCCAGTTTCTGAAGAAATCTACCTTGCCATTCACACGTCTCTGGAACACCTGGAATTTATTTTTCATACAATCAGTAAGATTTTTTGACTGTTGTCATATGTTTCACAAATATTACTCTGGGAGTGCAATTCTGTATATTTTTCTCTCATTTTTGTCGATAGTCCCGGGGTCAGTGCTCTTCTGCAGCACACTCTTCTTCCTCCTCAGCTCCAAATACACCATCTTAAATACTCTTCAATACAATCCTCAATGCAATTGCTCTTGATTTCCACATATTCTACTACTCCAAATCATTCTTTCCCAATTATTTTCACTCAGAGGGTAGTGATTCTTTGGAATTTTCCACCCCAGAGGACCATGGATACTCAGTCGTTGAGTATATTCAAGGCTGAGATCGATAGATTTTTGGACTCTAAGGGGATCAGGCAGAATAGTGGAGTTGGGGTTGAAGATCAGCCATGATCTTACTGAATTACAGAGCAGGCTGGAGGGGCTGAATGGCCTACTCCTGCTCCTATTTCTTGTGTTCTTAAGACCTTAAAACTGAGGAACCCCTTTGGTTTTCCTACTCTGGTGTCACTTCAGTACTAATTCTTGTTTTACCGCATCCTCTCTCCTATTTCTTTCAAACTTAGTGATATCCTGCTCTTTGGATCTTGCTACTCATCTTGGTTTAATTTATTGAAAAAATAGACATTCTTAGTTGAACATTTTCCAAGTGATTGGAGATTCATTAAGCATTTGTACTGATATCAATCTGGTTAGTTATCTATCATTTATTAAATAACTTGCAACTGCATTGCATTTTGTGATGCTTCCTGTGTGGCATTTTCTTAATACCTGTGTCACAGATTTGTCACACCTTGTGACTATAACACCTAAAAGTAACATATATTTAAAGTACTTCATTGGTTGTAAAGCATTTTGAGACATCCGTTGGTCTGGAAAGATACTATATAAATGCAAGTCTTTCTTTACCCTATTTTAATAGATAATATAGTACCATCTCCTCTACTATTCGTACCATTCAGTCCTCCTACACTAGGTGGCACTATGATCTTTCTCTTCCTCTATGATCTCTGCTCCTTGCTGTGAGACTTTCCTTAGTTTCAAAAATGTGTTTAAAAAAAGTCTTTAAAACGTTTCAAAACATTTAGAAAATTTATTCCATTCTGAATCAATATTTTCGTGCCTTAGGTGTGTTCTAAGGCTTTTCTTTTTCTTTCTAATTTTGCTCTGTAGACAAATTATCATTGATAATAATGCAATGCCATAGCAGCTGTTAGCTACTTGCAGAAGACGAAGAGGAACACACTTCCTGTAAGTGTTACACTCTCCAGTCACAGCCTGTTGATAACACCTCTATTGTAATAAAACAGCAGACCCTCAGAATCACAGTGAGCAATGCCACGGAAGGTCTGCTACAACGCTCGCTTTAAGCTGCACGGCTACGCGATGGTCTCGAGGTCCCGTGCAGCTGGTAAGCTGGCTTCGCAATGCAGAAAAACCCACATGTGCGGAAGCTTGAATGGTCCGCGCATAGATTAATTTTCTTCTGCATCTGCCAAAAGTCGTCAACCATTTCCTTCAAAGGCACTAAAACTTGTTGCTAGTATGCAATACGTCCCTCAATATATTACATTAAATACATTAATTAGTAATCCCCCTATTTAAAAAAAAAATACTGCATAGTTTTTATTCCAGTGATTAATCTGGGATTGGCATCATTCCACAGTCGTTGCATATACAAAAAGGAGGGTGAAATTATTCCTCTTGATTATGTTATGCAAAAAAGATCAGCATGAGGCGGGTTTCCTGCATTGTGCTTGCACCAACCTTTCTGCTAAAACTAAACAGGAGTTTCACCAACATGGTTTCCTCAATCAGGAGAAAATGTTTTTTGTCCCAGCACTTACCATCCAGCCACCTCCATCAGTGGTCATGTCACAGTACACCTGAAGTGGCTGAGAGCGATTTCCATTCAAGAAAATGGTATAGAGTCCGGAACTGGCTTCACCGTTCAACAGTGTTTGAGAGCAATCCTTGGGATATGGGTATAAGAAACCAACTGGAAAAAAAGGGAAACAATTCCAGTAATTCCAGAATGGAACATTTCCAATTTAATGTTTTAATATAAGAATTTTAATAACTAATTCAAGTCATGGATACGTTTGAGGTAGTTTCAACTAAATTATATATATGTACTGGTCAGAAAAGTACTTTAATTACCTGCTTGTGCATATAGTTTTATAGGGTCAATATCAGTAATAGTATTTACATGTTAAACAATTCCCTATAGACAAGGAATGCACTGATCCACAATTCCATAGATGCAGAATCAATTGAGGTATTTAAAAGGGAGATAGACATTTACTTGGGAAGTAAAGGGACTGAGTGATGTGGAGAAAGTTCAGAGAATTGGGATTAAAGAGATATAGCTGCCATGCCCATGCCCCTATGTTTCTGATTAAGTCTGCAAAATAACAATTTAATTGGCGTACGCAATGATTTTCTGCCCATACCTGTTGTGAAGACAGTCTCTATAACACTGCTTCTCTCTGATCCTGCGTAGGCCTGGAGTTTCACATTGTATTTCATTGATGGAACCAGTTGGGTCATGCTGAATGAGGTGTCCGCGGCTCCAAAATATTCAACTTTCTGTTGAACCATTTAAAACAAAAAGCCACTTTGTAAAAAATATCACTTTTACTTTTCTGTAAATATACATGCGAACAACATATGATTCATAAATTAACTGAGGTGAAACAACAATGTCGCCAAAAAACACCTAATGAGCAGCTCGACTCTCATCGCCGAGAGCATGCAGAAAACAAGCGCAGGCAGCGGAAGGAGCGTGCGGCAAACCAGACTTCCCACCCACCCTTTCCTTCAACCACTGTCTGTCCCACCTGTGACAGAGACTATAATTCCTGTATTGGACTGTTCAGTCACCTAAGAATGCACTTTTAGAGTGGAAGCAAGTCTTCCTTGATTTCGAGGGACTGCCTATGATGAATATAATCTGACATTTATCAGGAGCAAAAGATACCTGACCGAGTGGCTCAGCAAGCTTAACCGCTGAGTAACAACTCACAGATCCTAAACTTTCTCGGGACATGATCTCAGCAGTTACACTGGGATCACATCACCTAGTGCCCTCTAGTACATATCCCACTGGAGATTGTGAGGTTGTTGGAATGCTGGTACAAGCAAAAAGCAATACAAAGAAAGACGTGAAAAATTATTAGGACAGATGAGATTAGAAAGTGATTTGATAGAGATGGCTAAAATTATCAAGGGATGGGACAAAGTAGATGAAAACAGTTTGTAGCCAGTAATTGAGTGAACTAGCGCGATGGGGGACAAAAATACAAAATTAATTGTAAGAGATTTAGGATAGAGAGCAGGAGAAACTTTGTTTTACAAAGAGGACTATGAGGCTATGGAATGCATTAGCATAGTTGTTGATGGAAACAAACCACATATCAACATTTAAGAACTGGTTAGATAAGGGAAGTGGAGTTGAGGCCAAGATCAAATCAACCATGATCTTATTGAATGGCGGAGCAGGCTCGAGGGACCAAATGGCCGATTCCTGCTCCTATTTCTTATGTTCTTATCTTCAAGAAAAAGGGCATAAAGATCACATGTGATCAGGACGACTGATCGTGTGAAGAATAAACACCAACAAAGACTAGTTGAGCTGAACGGCCTGTTTCTGTGTTGTAATTTCTATGCAAGTCTGAGGTCATAAGAACATAAGAACAGAAGAATTAGAAACAGGAGTAGGCCATCTAGCCCCTCGAGCCTGCTCCGCCATTCAACAAGATCATGGCTGATCTGGCCGTGGACTCAGCTCCACTTACCCGCCCGCTCCCCATAACCCTTAATTCCCTTATTGGTTAAAAATCTATCTGTGATTTGAATACATTCAATGAGCTAGCCTCAACTGCTTCCTTGGGCAGAGAATTCCACAGATTCACAACCCTCTGGGAGAAGAAATTCCTTCTCAACTCGGTTTTAAATTGGCTCCCCCGTATTTTGAGGCTGTGCCCCCTAGTTCTAGTCTCCCCGACCAGTGGAAACAACCTCTCTGCCTCTATCTTGTCTATCCCTTTCATTATTTTAAATGTTTCTGTAAGATCACCCCTCATCCTTCTGAACTCCAACGAGTAAAGACCCAGTCGACTCAATCTATCATCATAAGGTAACACCCTCATTTCTGGAATCAGCCGAGTGAATCATCTCTGTACCCCCTCCAAAGCTAGTATATCCTTCCTTAAGTGAGGTGACCAAAACTGCACGCAGTACTCCAGGTGCGGCCTCACCAATACCCTGTACAGTTGCAGCAGGACCTCCCTGCTTTTGTACTCCATCCCTCTCGCAATGAAGGCCAACATTCCATTTGCCTTCCTGATTACCTGCTGCACCTGCAAACTAACTTTTTGGGATTCATGCACAAGGAAAACAAAAAAAGGGGGAAAAAAAAAAAAGGGCCTTGTAAATGTCTGGAGTGTCACCCAGGTCGGGTGGCACCGTTTAATGTTTTATGTTTTCGCAGGTAAACTCAAAAGAGTTTCATGCACAAGGACCCCCAGGTCCCTCTGCACTGCAGTATGTTGTAATTTCTCCCCATTCAAATAATATTCCCTTTTACTGTTTTTTTTCCCCAAGGTGGATGACCTCACACTTTCCGACATTGTATTCCATCTGCCAAACCTTAGCCCATTCGCTTAACCTATCTAAATCTCTTTGCAGCCTCTCTGTGTCCTCTACACAACTCGCTTTCCCACTAATCTTTGTGTCATCTGCAAATTTTGTTACACTACACTCTGTCCCCTCTTCCAGGTCATCTATATATATTGTAAACAATTGTGGTCCCAGCACCGATCCCTGTGGCACACCACTAACCACCGATTTCCAACCCGAAAAGGACCCATTTATCCCGACTCTCTGCTTTCTGTTCGCCAGCCAATTTTCGATCCATGCAAATACATTTCCTCTGACTCCGCATACCTTTATCTTCAGCAATAACCTTTTGTGTGGCACCTTATCGAATGCCTTTTAAAAATCTAAATACACCACATCCATCGGTACACCTCTATCCACCATGCCTCAAAGAATTCCAGTAAATTAGTTAAACATGATTTCCTCTTCATGAATCCATGTTGTGTCTGCTTGATTGCACTGTTCCTATGTAGATGTCCCGCTATTTCTTCCTTAATGATAGCTTCAAGCATTTTCCCCACTACAGATGTTAAACTAACCGGCCTATAGTTACCTGCCTTTTGTCTGCCCCCATTTTTAAACAGAGGCGTTACATTAGCTGCTTTCCAATCCGCTGGTAACTCCCCAGAGTCCAGAGAATTTTGGTAGATTTTAAAGAATGCATCTGCTATAACTTCCGCTATCTCTTTTAATACCCTGGGATGCATTTCATCAGGACCAGGGGACTTGTCTATCTTGCGTTCCATTAGCCTGTCCAGCACTACCCCCTTAGTGATAGTGATTGTCTCAAGGTCCTCCCTTCCCACATTCCTGTGACCAGCAATTTTTGGCATGGTTTTTGTGTCTTCCACTGTGAAGACCGAAGCAAAATAATTGTTTAAGGTCTCAGCCATTTCCACATTTTCCATTATTAAATTCCCCTTCTCATCTTCTAAGGGACCAACATTTACTTTCGTCACTCTCTTCCGTTTTATATATCGGCAAAAGCTTTTACTGTCTGTTTTTATGTTTTGTGCAATTTTACTTTCGTAATCTATCTTTCCTTTCTTTATCGCTTTCTTAGTCATTCTTTGCTGTCGTTTAAAATTTTCCCAATCTTCTAGTTTCTCACTAACCTTGGCCACCTTATACGCATTGGTTTTTAATTTGATACTTTCCTTTATTTCCTTGGTTATCCACGGCTGGTTATCCCTTCTCTTACCGCCCTTCTTTTTCACTGGAATATATTTTTGTTGAGCACTATGAAAGAGCTCCTTAAAAGTCCTCCACTGTTCCTCAATTGTGCCACCGTTTAGTCTGTGTTCCCAGTCTACTTTAGCCAACTCTGCCCTCATCCCACTGTAGTCCCCTTTGTTTAAGCATAGTACGCTCGTTTGAGACACTACTTCCTCACCCTCAATCTGTATTACAAATTCAACCATACTGTGATCACTCATTCCGAGAGGATCTTTTACTCGGAGATCGTTTATTATTCCTGTCTCATTACACAGGACCAGATCTAAGATAGCTTGCTCCCTTGTAGGTTCTGTAACATACTGTTCTAAGAAACAATCCCTTATGCATTCTATGAATTCCTCCTCAAGGCTACCCCATGATATTTGATTTGACCAATCGATATGTAGGTTAAACTCCCCCATGATTACTGCCGCTCCTTTTTCACATGCCTCCATTATTCCCTTGATTATTGCCCGCCCCACCATGAAGTTATTATTTGGGGGCCTATAAACTACGCCCACCAGTGATTTTTTTCCCCTTACTATCTCTAATCCCCACCCACAATGATTCAACATTTTGTTCATTAGAGCCAATATCGTCTCTCACACCTGCCCTGATATCATCCTTTCTTAACAGAGCTACCGCACCTCCTTTCTCTTTTTGTCTATCTTTCCGAATTGTCAGATACCCCTGTATGTTTAATTCCCAGTCTTGGCCAACCTGCAATCACATTTCTGCAATGGCCACCAAATCATACCCGTCCGAGATGCTAAACACCCAGGCTTTACGGACAAAAACATAAGCTGTATTTTAGTGTTGAACATTTTGCCTCATACTTTTTGAGCCTGAGCTTTAATGTCAGTGGGTTGAAATTCACATTTTCACCAATTTCAGTGAATAAAGCCGATGTGACCACAAGAGTGGTGGAGGAACATCACTCCCAATATTCAAGAGCTTAGAAGTTCTACCCTGTGCGGGACTTACCTGTGTTCTGCCATCTTCAGATTCAATTGTCAGAATGTACCCACTGATCTTAGCTTGTGGAGGTTTCCATGAAATTAATGCATCGTTTGTTGTAATTTCTCCGACTCGCAAGTCTCTGGGCGCATCAATGGCTTGAAGGGAATAAAAATATGATCATTAAAAAAAATGAAAACTAATTGCATTTAAATCTGTATATCAGTAAATGATCCTTTTACAATAAACACTGAACTGTTTTCTAGACAACTGACTGTATTACAGCCAAGAAAGCTTTTAGTTCATTGTTTAACATTGTTTAAACAACTGTCACTCAAAGTTTGTTTTTATATACAGGCATGGCGCCTAAAATCCGGATTCCTCTGGACCGAGGCTGTTCCGGATTCCGGGCTTTTCCGGACTTTTGATTAGTTTTCTGACATCCCAAATCCAGAAACACTCGTGCCCAGGTTCGGGTAATTCTGGATTTCGGAACGTCAGAAAGTGGAGAGGGGGATTCCCGCTGATGAACTGTTCAGGTCTTCCGACCCCGCCGAGGAGGTTGTCGTCGGGCTAATCCCGCCAAGCAGGTTGTCGGGTGGGCCCCGCCGAGGAAGTTGTCGTCGGGCAGGGGCCCGCCGAGGATGTTGGCGGGCGGGCCCCGCAGAGGAGGTGTTTGGGCGGGGCCCCATCGAGGAGGTGTTCGGGCGGAGCCCCGCAGAGGAGGTCGTCGGGCGGGCTGGCGAGGAGGCCCCGAGGTGAGGGCAGCAGTGGTAGGGTGAGGCGAGCAGCGGCGAGGCGAGGCATGAGAATGGCAGCGTCGCGGATCTAGATTCCGGAACATTTTATGGAATCCAGAACCCCGGATTCTCGAAGCTGCACCTGTATAAGGACTGAAGGATTTCATCCACTTCATGGCTCTGAACCCTTCAGTTACATTTATTAGAGATTCCTCTTCATGACCCCATTCGCACTGCCTTTCATATACGCTGATGATACCCAGATATACCTCTCCTTCACCTCTCTCAAACCCTCCACCATCTGTATACTATCAGGCTGCTTGTCTGACAACCAGCACTAGATGAGTAGAAATGTTCTCGAATTAAATATCGGGAAGACCAAAGTCATTGTCTTCAGTTCACACCACAAACTCCATTCCTTTCCCACAGATTCGGTCTCTCTCCAGTAACTGTCTAAGACTGACCAAGTCAGTTCGCAACATTGGTGTCATATTTGAACATGAATTGAGCTTCCTATCTCATATCCATTCTATTACTAAGACTGCCCATTTCCATCTTAGTAATAATGCCCGTCTCTCCCCTTACCTCAACTTATCTGCTGCTGAAATCCTCATCCACGCCTTTATCATCTCTAAACTTGACTATTCCAATGCACACCTGGCTGGCCTCCCTAGTTTTACCCTCCATACACTTGAAATCATTCAAAACTCTGCCACTCGTGTGCTAACTCGCACCAAGTCCTGTTCACCCATCTCCTCTGTGCTTGCTGACCTACATTGGCTCCTGATTTTAAAATTCTCATTCTTGTTTTCCAATCCCTCCATGGCCTCACCCTCCCTATCACTGTGATCTCCTCCAGCCCCATAATTCCCCTAGACCTCTGCGCTCCATTCTAGCCTTTTGAACATCCCTGAATTCCACCATTGGTAGTCACGCCTTCAGCTGCCTAGATCCTGAGCTCTAGAATCCCCTCCCTAAATCTCTCCACTTCTCCACTTCTCTTTCCTACTTTAAGACGCTCCTTAAAACCTACCTCTTCGACCAAGCTTTTAGTCATCAGCCCAAACATCTCCTTTTGAGCCTCGGTGTCAAATTTTGTTTCTTTTGATAACATTCCTGTGAAGTGTCTTGAGACTTTTTTTTTGTTATCGGCACTATATAATTATAAGTTGTTCTTCTTCTTGGATGTAATTCCATTTTGGTTCCCTTCCATGCTCTGTACACACTTGAATCTTTAGCTGCTGCTATACTGTACCAGTGTCGCTGGTTCCCAAAGTCTGGGGCTCATGGACTGGGCAACAACACCAAAGCACACTTGCCAGCTGCACTAAGGCCAGTAGCTAAGAGTAATCCTCCGAGATCTCTGCACTCCTCCAATTCTGGCCTCTTGCGCATCCCAATTTCTTTCGCTCCACCACTGGCGACTGTGCCTTCAGCAGTCTAGGCCCTAAGCTCTGGAATTTCTTCCCTAAACCTCTCCCCCTCTCTTGCCTCCTTTGTCCAATCTATTGGTCATCTGTCCTAATATCTCCTTATGTGACTCGGTATCAAAGTTTCTCTGATAACACTCCTGTGAAGTGTCTCTGTACATTTTAGTACGTTAAAGGCGCTATATAAATGCAAGTTGTTGCTGTCGTTGTTAGGAAGACTCTTTATGACACGGCACTCGTGCAATGTAAAAGTAGCTTTTGTAAATGTCTAACTTGATTGCCAAGGAATGGTCGGGTGGATTTTCCAGTATCCAAGGCAACGCAGCAGAACAGACACCTGGGAGCTGGAGAATCGGTGCCACTTGTGTCTCGAGCAAGCGTTTTAGACCAGCCTAAATTGGCCTTGCTGAAAAAGAGTTTCATTAAAATATTATAATGCATTTTGATGAAGTGGAGTGGAATTTTTCATCTGCCTGGTCTGGTGCTGAGGTGGGCGTACCTTCACTATTTTTGGAGTGGGTCTTAAGGAAGCTCCATGAGCAATAAAGTTCTTAAAGGGTCACAGTATTTAATACTGGAAGTTCGAGTGCCCACACCCACCACTGAAGAAAGAAGTAATCGGTGTCAGAGTGCCCACACCCACCATTATGCCACCAACATTATTGGAAGGCCCGGGCAATTCCTGAAGGCAACTGCCTCCCTCAACTTCTATGCAGCCTGTAGCAGATCTGTGCCATCTGCTGAAAGAATCCCTGCAGCTAATGGGAACCACAGGGATGGCACTGCTGGTGACAGCCAACATTACCTCCTTACTCAACCTTTTTGCTGCCCTCGCTGCTGAGCGTGCTGTTCTCTGGGAAGGGCGCCATAGAGTGGCAAACACGGCAACCCTCCTCACACCTCTCTCACTGGACAACACCTCCACTTTGCCAGCCGGGGAGATTCTGGTGCAGCACCACTCTGTCACTTGCTCGGGGATTCTGTAACTGCCTCCAATATTTGTGGTGCCGCAGGGTTTTGCCAGCCATCTGTTTTGTGCCTCATATAGCCTTGGTATGGGTTAAAATACACTTCAAACATTTACAACCATTGTAAACGGGATACGGAATGTTTTGACTTCATTTCTGTCCACTTGAATTTTCCCAGCAGCCACCTGTGTTGGTGACCATCGAGCACCAGGCCAGTTTTGGCTCAATTTGATTAGGGCCAATCCCAAGAGAACAACCTTGTTGGCAGTGGACAAGCAGAATCTCCACAGAACCCTCGTTCTCCAACTGAGAACTCACTGATCACCTCCTCCTTCCCAAAGCCTCTCTCAATTCCATTCATTAGCCAGCTGTAAGAGAGCAGTTTAAGATCCTTTGCTTCCCATAGGGCAGCATCCATCCATCCCCATCCCCTCCTACAAGCTCACTGTGCATTTCACAAGGTGCGCCATACTCACATTTATTTAAACTCTGCATATGTTTGTTTTACAGATCATTAACTCTGGCCCATTTTCTCCTTAGTTTAGCATTTCAATCTAATCAAAGATGCCGGAAAACCATGAACAAACACACTAAGCATACACCAGTGTGTTTAAAGGTGTTGCTGTCTGCAGCTGAAAGCTTTGAAGTCTTGGTCATTAAAAACAGATATTTGGGAAGCTTTCATGGGATTTATGGGAACAAAAAATTCTGCTTAGTTTAGGTATTCTACACAATGTAAAAAGTTGCTGTGGTTGGAACACTAGGCTTAGATTTAAAAAATCACAGAGTGCAGGAGGCCGTTTGGCCCACTCTCTCTCTGACTTGTTCATTGTCCTCGCTCTCTCTCCCTCGCTCGCTGCCTGTTGTTCATTGCTCCCTCTCTCTCCCTCTCCGCCTGTTATTCATTGTCCTCGCTCTCTGTCTCTCTGAAAGAGCTATCCAATTAGTTCCACTCCCCTGCTCTTTCCCCATTGCCCTGCAAATATTTCCTTTTAGCTTGAGATCCAATCTGCTTTGTAAAGTTACTATTGAATCTACTTCCACCACCTTTTCAGACTATATTTATGAATTTGGATTTGAATCCAGGGTACAGCAGTCTTGTAGGTATGGTACCTCAAGGTCATGAGTTCAAATCCCACCATAATTAGTTGTGAAATTGATGTCAATAAATCTGGTAACTTGCAGGTTAATAGCAGGCACATTGTTGTGAACATGATTTTAACCACTATAGTGGTGGGCACGAAAGTCAATCTCGACCCGCTGTAATCCCTGCGGGATCTACTGGTGCCGCTTCCAGTGGGTTCCTGCACTGACCTAGAGAAGCACCAACAGAAAGTGTCAGCAGAGACAGAATCGTGGGAGACACACACGGCTGCACCTGCACTCCCTGGAGTACTGGGCGGTGTTTAAAACTGAACATCGCACTTCGGGGATTGGTGAGGTGCGAACAACTGCCTGAAATAGCTGGTGTGCTCAATATGTTATAAGCGACGCCTTTGTCATTGACGCTAATGGTACTAGCAAATAGTTAGCCCCATTTGCCCGATATAGGAGGCTACCCCAATAAGCATGGACACAGCAGAAAAATGACAATGAAAGCTACCCTCTTTTGTTGTAAAAACCCAGCTGGTTCACTATTGTACTCCAGGGAATTAAGCTGCTACCCCTACCTGGTCTGGCCTACGTGTGGCTCTGGTCTTGCACTGTGCGGTTGACTCTCAATCTGCTCAGGAAAACTAGGGGTGGATGTTAATTACTGCTTTGCCTGTGTTTCCCACATCCCAGCAACAAATGAAAAGAAAACAACAACAACTTGGATATATATAATCGCGCTTTAACATAGTAAAACATCCCAATGCACTTCACAGGAGTGTTTTGAAACAAAACAAATAAACTTGACACTGAAAGGAGTGCGTGACCTAGGCGAATACCTTTTCTTTTACATGCATCAGTGAACATTCTTTCTATTTGTAGCTGGGAATATTTCTCTGCCCACACCATTGCACAGAATGAATAGCAATGATTAACTCTGCAGGACACGTTTACAGTAAACAGTGTTGCATCAGTGCGTGCACCACGTGAGAACTGTCACTCACCGGTAGTGAAAGTCGTGGCAGAGACAGAACTTTCGAGAGAGCCTTTCACAGCATTGATCCACACAGTGTACAGAGTGCTGGGTAATAGCGTGCTGAGTTCAGACTGCACTAGGTTTCCTGAAACTTGCTTTGTTATTGGAATACCTGAAACAAAAAAAAAATGGAGAATGCATATCTTGTTTTAGATCTATTAATTAATTTCATGCATAGCTACACATTTTCATTTTTAAACCCATAATTAACAATGTTCTTTTATTACATAACGAGAAATTAAATTTGTGGAGAGAGAAACAGAGTTAATGTTTCAGGTTGATGACACCGACCTGAAACGTTAACTCTGTTGCTCTCTCCACAGATGCTGCCTGACCTGCTGAGGATTATCAGCATTTTCTGTTTTTATTTCAAGTATTCAACATCCGCAGTATTTTGCTTTTGAGAAATTAATTTTAATTCTCATGTCAGCTTGGTTCCGTTGTTCGTTGGTCGCACTCATGCCTCTGAGTCAGAAGGTTGTGGGTTCAAGTCCCACTCCAGAGACTTGAGCACAAAAATCTAGGCTGACACTCCAATGCAGTGCTGAGGGAGTGCTGCACTGTCGGAAGTGCCATCTTTCGGATGCGACGTTAAACTGAGGCTTCGTCTGCTCACTCAGGTGGATGTAAAAAAAATCCCATGGTACTACAGGGTATTTCGAAGTAAAGCAGGGAAGTTATCCCTGGTGACCTGGCCAATATTTATCCCTCAATCAACATCACTAAAACAGATTATCTGGTCATTATCGCATTGCTGTTTGTGGGAGCTTGCTGTGTGCAAATTGGCTGCTGCATTTCCTACATTACAACAGTGACTACACTTCAAAAGTACTTCATTGGCTGTAAAGCACTTTGGAATGTACTGAGGTCGTGAATGGCGCTATATAAATGCAAGTCTTTCTTTTTAACACTGTCAGAACGTCTGGGTCCAAATCCCATTGTGGACTGCGCACCCTGGACCTGAAATTCCGGTTGGAGGCTTCCTTTGGACGAACGCCTCCGATATGAGAATTTTTTCCGAAAGTACCCGGTGGTCCCGGAGGTGCCTGTGATTGTGGTGGGAGACCTTCTCTTCCTGCGCTTTGGAGCACGCCCCCCTCCTCAAGGATCGCACGAAGAAGGTTTTTAACATAAAAACGTGTATTTAAATGTTATTTTTATATGTTTTAAAACTCTTACGCTGGTGAAAGTGGGCTATGCACCTCCTTTTACCAGGCGCAAGAGCTTTAAGGACATTCGCTGGGCAAGAGTTGGGCAAATAGCCCAATCTCGGCCATGAGAATGTCCTAGCTGCAGGGATGCATTTAATCTGTCAAGGCAAAATTTGACAGTTCGGAAAAGTCGGTTTTCGGTGAATGTGCATTCTGCGCCGGAAACCGGCTTTTGCGGGGCATGGCTGGGTCCGTATGTATTCCATACGGACTCAAAGAGGCTGGAATTTCAGCCCCATAATCTAAGCTGACACTTCAGTGCAATACTGAGAGAGTGCTGCACTGTTAGGGGTGCTGTCTTACAGATGTGAAGTAGAGGGTATAGAAAGTCCATCTCACTATTTGAAGAAGAGCAGAGAGTTCTCCTTGTGTCCTGGCTCCTATTCCTCCCTCACGCTGTATAACAAGAGCAGATTATCTCGTCATCCACCCATATAGGGCTCTTCTGTGTGAAAATTAGCTGCTGTGTTTGCTTTACATAAACAGTGACATCACTTCAAAAACAAATACATTCGTTGCAAAGTGCTTTGTTCTATATTTTATTTCCTGACATTCGTTTAGCTACACAAATAAGTGACCATGTACAAAAGTTAGATTTTATATAATATGCAAATAACGTTGGTGTTATTTGATGATAAATAAGGTTAAAAGATTTAACGGCAATGACATTTTTTCTCTCTATCTCTATGTTCTCCTATTTTCTCGCCATTTTCTTTGTGTGGACCTCGCCAACATCTTTTCACCCTCTTAACTATTTGTACATTCTTTTGTCCTTTTATGTCCCTCTATCACTGCTCATCTTATGTAATAGTTTTTTATGAAGTAGTTTGCAGGTCACTCGACCCATTAACTCCCTTCCCATGATTCTCACCCCTTCCCCTTGGTCTCTCTTGTCGCCTTACTAAAATGCCTTCTTAGTTTTAATCTTCAGTTCTGATAAGGAGCACACACTCACAATGTCGTAACCTGTCTTTTCTCCTTACAGATGTTGACTGACCTGCTGTGTATTTCCAGCAGTTTCTGCTTTTATTTCAAAACTAAATCCAACCTCAACTCGTAGATTTTTTAAAAAATGTATAATATTTATATCTTCGAGCATGAAAGTACTCTGTCAAGTAAATGTGCATTGCTATATTGACCGTTTATTAATGAATGAACCAGGAATCTAAATGGGATGGAGAATCACTATGGGGTTATGTGTAGCAATATCGTAAATAGCTTCATGAAGATTTACTCTGGTTGGTATATATGTTGAAGTCAGATATTTTAAGGCCTATCAGAGGAAGTCTTCAGGAAGACCTTTATGATATTGCCACAGATGATTTTAATTTGTCCATTTTATGAACCATTGTAAATTCAAGCAGTGTGATCTGCATTTTCCTCACAATTTATCACCATTAGGCTTTGAGTCAAGAGCACTAATCAGTAAAATCTATCTCTAGATATTTTTAAGAAATGCCATAAAGAAATTTTCTCGAGGACAAGATTTTTTTCTTACATATCTGTTCTAAGATTTGATTAATGTTTAATATAAAATTGTTTGTTGAACATGATTTGGCCTTACCATCCTCAGTACTGTAGGTGATGATATAGCCATCGATTGCAGCATGAGTGGGCTTCCACATCAACAGGGCTTCAGAATCTGTTATGTTCATAACTCTTAATTCAGATGGACTGTCCATTGCTGTCGATTAGGGAAAAAATGATTACAAGACATTATTTTCAAACCTGTGCAATCTAGATTCCTGAAAATTAGGATGTCGTTCGACTGGCTCTTAACAACACTGCTTTAAAAAAAAAGTGTTTTCAGTTTCACCATTTTATTTGCAAAGATGAACTGCAGACATATGTGCTAAATGTTCATAACCCGACAATCCCAAAGTGTAAATGTAAAGTGTATTTCATCCAGACCCTAGAGTAAAGCAATTATACTGTACTCTCCTCCAGAACTTCAGTCTGTGATTTGTGCCTGAGGTGCACATCAGCAGAACAATGGTCATGGGCTATTACTCCCCAGTGTGAAAATCAATGGCATCTTTTGTCACATACCACTTCTTGAGCTCAGGTCTCTGCATTACCTTAGAATTCTGAAGCGTAAGAGCCCTGCTCTCTTAGCCCCGAATCATTTTGATAAAGCTCTCATAACTGGTTGGGAGCCTCAGTCACCACCTTGTTTTGAATCCACAAACTATTATTTGGGGGGTGTTGCTGCAGTGAAGGTGCTTTCGTACTTCAGTTATCACTGAATTCTGTTTCATAAGAGTGCCTTCAGCATATTGCCCTTACTTTTACACTCAGTTGGGATCAAGTCTCCATAGCCCAGTCTTCTATGGAGACACAGAGAAAGGACATGAGCAGGACTGGTTTCCTGCATTTAGACAACTAAATTGTCTGCTTTATCGTGACAGCAGAATCGTAGGCCTACATTTTCATGGGTCTATGATGCCATTGGATCTTGGAAGCTGGGCTGATTTACACTATGGAATACAGCCAACAGAGAGAGACCATGCATCTGCAATTGATTGTATTACTGTAGTCTGAAAATATCTTGAAATGTTTTTGGACAGTTCCTGGCATAACCCAATCTGAAAATACAAGTGAAAGTGAGGCCAGGGACTCTCTTTGAGTCAGAGATTCCCTGTCTGCTGGACCACAAACTTCTTACATTTTTTTCAGTTAGGTTTAAGATGAATTAAATTGCTTGTGTGTCAGTTATGGCTCAGTGGGCAGCACACTCGCCTCTGAATCAGAAGGTTATGGGTTCAAGTCCCACTCCAGGGACTTAAGCACAAAAATATCTAAGCTGATACTTTAGTGCTGAGAGAGTGCTGCACGGTCAGAAGATCTGTCTTTCGGAGGAGACGTTAAACCGAGGTCCCGTCTGCTCTCTCAAGTGGATGTAAAAGATCCCATTTCGAAGAAGAGCAGGGGAGCTATCACTGGTGTCCTGGCCAATATTTATCCCTCAATCAAAAAAACATATTATCTGGTTATTATTGCACTGCTGTGTGTGGGAGCTTGCTGTGCTCAAATTGGCTGCCGCATTTCCCACATTGCAATGGTGATTTCACTCCAAAAGTACTTCATTGGTTGCAAAGTGCTTTGAGATGTCCGGTGGTCATGGAAGGCACTATATAAATCCTTTCTTTCAGTCATTCAGGCCATTATCTATCAAACATTTACATTACCTTTTATTTACTGTTACATCCATAAACACGAATAGAAAATGTTACACATGCGCAATACACATTTTAAGTCTCAGGCAGACTGCCACTAATCCATAAATAACATGATATTTTGAAAATAAAGATTGTCTATTTTGTTGGTTTTTTCCTTTAGCTTACCTGTATGCATTCTGCCTGAAATTGGTTCACTCTCCTCAAACCCTTTAACAGCAATAACTTTGATTTCATATTCAGTGGCTGGGATCAACTTCCGCAGTGTGGTTCGAGTCTTGCTGCCATCAACGGTCACAGTGCTCCTTGCACCTGTGAAAATCGGAATAGAATCATAGAATCTTGCAGCACAGAAGGAGCCATTCAATCCATCATTCCTGTGCCAGGTTTTCGAAAGAGCAATCCAGTTAGACCCATTCCTCTGCTCTTTCTCCATAGCCCTGCAATTTTCTCCCAATTCCCTTTTGAAAGTTACTATTGAATCTGCTTCCACCACACATTCAGGCAGTGCATTCCAGATCACAACAACTCGCTGCGTAAAATAATTTCTCCTCATCTCACCTCTGGCTCTTTTGCCAATGACCTTAAATCTGTATACTTTGGTTATCAATCCTTCTGCTACTGGAAACAGTTTATTTTTATTTACTCTATCAAAACCCCCTATGACATTGAATGCCAATGTCCTGGGGGAGTGTTTGCTAGTGCTGTTGGGGAGGGTTTAAAATAATATGGCAGGGGGATGGGAATCTATGCAGAGAGACAGAGGGAAGGAAAATGGAGGCAGAAGCAAAAGGTAGAAAGGAGATAAGGAAATGTGGAGGGCAGAGAAATCAAAGGTAAAAATCAAAAAGAGCCACATTACAATATAATTCTAAAAGAACAAAGAGTGTTAAAAAAACAAGTCTGAATGCTCTGTGTCTCAATGCGAGGAGCATCCGTAATAAAGTGGATGAATTAACTGCACAGATAGCTGTTAACTGATATGATATAATTGGGATTATGGGAACATGGTTCCAGGGTGACCAAGGCTGTGAACTCAACATCCAAGGGTATACAATATTCAGGAAGGATAGATAGAAAGTAAAAGGAGGCGGGGTAGCGTTGCTGGTTAAAGAGATTAACGCAATAGTAAGGAAGGACTTTAGCTTGGATGATGTGGAATCTGTATGGGTAGAGCTGCGCAACACCAAAGGACAGAAAATGCTAGTGGGAGTTGTGTACAGGTCACCAAACAGTAGTAGTGAGGTTGGGGATGGCATCAAACAGGAAATTAGGGATGCGTGCAATAAAGGTACAGCAGTTAACATGGGTGACTTTAATCTATATATAGATTGGGTTAACCAATACGGCAAGCAATACCGTGGAGGAGGGTTTCCTGGAGTGTATAAGGGATGGTTTTCTAGACCAATATGTCGAGGAAACAACTAAAGAGCTGGCCATCCTAGACTGGGTGTTGTGTAATGAGAGGGGATTAATTAGCAATCTTGTTGTGCGAGACTTTTGGGGAAGAGTGACCATAATATGGTAGAATTCTTCATTAAGATGGAGAGTGACACAGTTAATTCAGAGACTAAGGTCCTGAACTTAAAGAAAGGTAACTTCGATGGTATGAGACGTGAATTGGCTAGGATAGACTGGTGAATGATACTTAAAGGGTTGATGGTGGATAGGCAATGGCAGACATTTAAAGATCACATGGATGAACTTCAACAATTGTACATCCCTGTCTGGCGTAAAATTAAAACAGGGAAGGTGGCTCAACAGTGGCTAACAAGGGAAATCAGGGATAGTGTTAAATCCAACGAAAAAGCATATAAATTGGCCAGAAAAAGGAACAAATCTGAGGACTGGAAGAAATTTAGAATTCAGCAGAAGAGGACATAGGGTTTAATTAGGAGGGGGGAAATAGAGTATGAGAGTAAGCTTGCAGAAAACATAAAAGCTGACTGCAAAATCTTCTATAGATATGTGAAGAGAAAAAGATTAGTGAAGACAAATATAGGTCAGTTGCAGCCAGAATCAGATTAATTTATAATGGGGAACAAAGAAATGGCAGAGCAACTGAACAAATACTTTGGTTCTGTCTTCATTAAGGAAGACACAAATAACCTTCCGGGTATACTAGGGGACCGAGGGTCTAGCGAGAAGGCAGGACTGAAGGAAATCCTTATTAGTCAGGAAATTGTGTTCGGGAAATTCATGGGATTGAAGGCCGATAAATCCCATAGCGCCTGATAGTCTGCATCCCAGAGTACTTAAGGAAGTGGGCTTAAAAATAGTGGATGCATTGGTGGTCATTTTCCAACATTCTATTAACTCTGGATCAGTTCCTATGGATTGGAGGGTAACTAATGTAACCCCATGTTTTAAAAAAGGAGGGAGAGAGAAAACAGGGAATTATAGACCGGTTAGCTTGACATCAGTAGTGGGGAAAATGTTGGAATCAATTATTAAAGATGAAATAGCATCGCATTTGGAAAGCAGTGACAGGATCAGTCCAAGTCAGCATGGATTTATTAAAGGGAAATCATGCCTGACAAATCTTCTAGAATTTTTTGAGGATGTAACTAGTAGTGTGGACAAGGGAGAACCAGTAGATGTGGTGTATTTGGACTTTCAAAAGGCCTTTGACAAGGTCCCACACAAGAGATTAGTGTGCAAAATTAAAGCACATGGTATTTGGGGTAATGTATTGACGTGGATAGAGAACTGGTTGGCAGACAGGAAGCAAAGAATAGGAATAAATGGGCCCTTTTCAGAGTGGCAAGCAGTGACTAGTGGGGTACCGCAAGGTTCAGTGCTGGGACTCCAGCTATTTACAATATACATTAATGATTTAGACGAAGGAATTGAATGTAATATCTCCAAGTTTGCAGATGACACTAAGCTGGGTGGCAGTGTGAGCTGTGAAGAGGATGCTAAGAGGCTGCAGGGTGATTGGACAGGTTAGGTGAGTGGGCAAATGCATGGCAGATGCAGTATAATGTAGATAAATGTGAGGTTATCCACTTTGGTGGCAAAAACAGGAAGGCAGAATATTATCTGAATGGTGACAGATTAGGAAAAGGGGAGGTGCAACGAGACCTGGGTGTCATGGTATATCAGTCATTGAAAGTTGGCATGCAGGAACAGCAGACGGTAAAGAAGGCAAATGGCATGTTGGCCTTCATAGCGAGAGGATTTGAGTATAGGAGCAGGGAGGTCTTACTGCAGTTGTACAGGGCCTTGGTGAGGCCACGCCTTGAATGTTGTGTACAGTTTTGGTCTCCTAATCTGAGGAAAGACATTCTTGGTATTGAGGGAGTGCAGCGAAGGTTCACCAGACTGATTCCTGGGATGGCAGGACTGACATATGAAGAAAGACTGGATCGACTAGGCTTATATTCACTGGAATTTAGAAGAATGAGGCGATCTTATAGAAACATATAAAATTCTGACGGGATTGGACAGGTTAGATGCAGGAAGAATGTTCCCAATGTTGGGGAAGTCCAGAACTAGGGGTCACAGTCTAAGGATAAGTGTTAAGCCATTTAGGACCGAGATGAGGAGAAACTTCTTCAATCAGAGAATTGTGAACCTGTGGAATTCTCTACCACAGAAAGTTGTTGAGGCCGTTTCGTTAGAT
This sequence comes from Pristiophorus japonicus, assembly GCF_044704955.1. Classification (NCBI taxonomy): domain Eukaryota; kingdom Metazoa; phylum Chordata; class Chondrichthyes; family Pristiophoridae; genus Pristiophorus; species Pristiophorus japonicus. The sequence goes on from NC_091996.1 coordinate 44,685,759, forward strand.
ATATTCAAAAGGGAGTTAGCTGTGGCCCTTATGGCTAAAGGGATCAAGGGGTATGGAGAGAAAGCTGGAATGGGTTACTGAAGTTGCATGATCAGCCATGATCATATTGAATGGTGGTGCAGGCTCGAAGGGCCGAATGGCCTACTCCCGCACTTATTTTCTATGTGTCTGTGTTAAATCTCCCCTTGACCTTCTCTGCTCTAAGGAGAACAATCACAACTTTTCCAGTCTATCCATATAACTGTAGGATTATCAGAAACATTTGGCAAACTCTAGCTGATTTCCTGTGGTGTTGTTCCTGAGCAGGTTGGGGTCTGTGGCATTGGTTGTGATTCTTTCACTGCCAAGACAGAGCTGTGTTTAACCTGGCCTGTCCCTTTATGAATATTGCTTTGGTTCTCCCTAAGCTCTAAATGATGGTACCAGAAATGCGAGGTTATAAATATCAGGAAATGATGAACAGGCTGGGTCTCTTTTCTCTTGAAAAAAGAAGCCTGAGTGGTGACCTATTAGAGGTCTTTAAAATTATGAAAGATTTTGATAGAGTGGATACAGAGAGAATGTTTCCACTTGTGGGGAAGAGCATAACTAGAGGCTATCAATATAAGATAGTCACAAAGAAATCCAATAGGGAATTCAGAAGAAACGTCTTTATCCGGAAAGTGTTGAGAATATGGAACTTGTTACCACAGGGAGTGGTTGAAGCAAATAGTATAGATGCATTTAAGGGGAGGCTAGATAAGCATATGAGAAACATAAAGGGGTATGCTGATAGATTTGGATGAGGAAAGACGGGAGGAGGCTCGAGTGGAGCATAAACGCCGGCATGGACTGGTTGGGCCGATTGGCCTGTTTCTGTGCCGTATATCCTATGTAATCCTATGTAATGTAAAAGAGGCACATCCTGAGGTCAATTAATTGTGATGTGGGGTGTGGCTGGAGGTTTCTGGAGGTTGACAGTTATTTGTAACTCCCTGGCTCCTGCCTTTACAAAGATGCTCGATCATTAAATTCAGAAAAAACAGCAAAAAATGGCTGACTTCCTTTTCCTTTTTTTTTTACATTTTGAAGTGTGAGGTCCAGTGGATCACATAGCGAGTTGAATAATACATTGTTCTTTATAGATAGGACCATTATATCATGCACAATATCTTATCTTGCTACCAAGGTGAAGCTTTGTTTTTCTAAAGCCACAACGTCTACTTGTTGTGAAATACTGTGTGATATCAAGTTTAATTGCTGTCGAGGCTGCAGATCAGAAACCTGGCTTTACTTCTATTCCTTAAGTTTGATTGTTAACGCCAGTCAGGAGTTGCAGATATTCTGGCGCCTGAGTGAATTAAGGTAACTTCAACTGCTGGAGAGACTTTCTAAATGACTGTTTAATTTTGGGGGGCTAGACTTTCCTCTTCATTTTCGGTGGTTTTCTCGGCGGTACAGCTCTTTTTTGGCGGAAAACCGCCCGGCGAAAGTTTCCTTTTCATTTTTTAAAGAGTTCCGCCGACATTTTCAAAATACCGCTGGGGAGCAGACCGCCCACGAGCGTCTGCGTGCACCACCGAGAAAACCACCACCGTCCAAGTTCTGCCTCAACGGGGACCCATACATCAGATCGAAAAAACCGCCCACGAAAAGCTGCCGGAAACAGGGCAGTAGGTGAGTACCCTGCAAAGAAAGGTACGTTAAAGGTTTTTTTTATAATTATTTTAACATTCTTTCACGACGATTAAGTTAAAAAGGGTCTTGAGAATGTTTTCAAAATATTTATTTTTTGTTGTTTCATTGAAAAAATATTTTTTGAGTTTTCCCCCCTCCTTAGGCCCAACCGCAGCCTCGGTCTAAATTTTGAGTACTTATCGTCCATTCTGGTAAGAACCGCCCATTTTGCCGGGTTTCGCATTTAACCGTCCGAGAAACCACTGAGAATCTACGTGCAAGATCCATTTTCTCGCCGGAAGGTAGTTTTTCCCTTTTTTATGGAATTTTTTTCCTGCGTTATTTGAAGAATCTTAGCGGTCTTTTTGGGCGGCAATCCGGCAGTGGGGCACTTTAGGGAAAGTCTAGCCCTAGATACTTTTGCTTCAAAACATGACAAATAATTTAGCAGTGTGACACTTGAAATGTGATGGGAAAATATAATGAAAAGGAAAGCTACGTGCACCTCTTACACAGAATTTACAGCACAGTAACAGGCCATTTGGCCCAACAGGTTCATGCCAGTGTTTATGCTCCAGACGATCCTCTTCCACCTTACTTCATCATCACATTCTTCTCTTCCTTTCTTCCTCATGCACTTGTCTAGCTTCCCATTAACTTCATTTATGCTATTCGCCTCAACCAATCCCTGTGATAGTGAGTTCCACATTCTCATCATTCTGAGTAAAGAAGTTTCCCCTGAATTACTTATTGAATTTATTAGAGATGTGCAAAGTAAGCAGTTAAAAAATATTGTCTGAGCCAAAGAACACAGCTTTAATAATGCCTCATCTACACAAATATTCAAATGGAGCAACTGTAAGCCCCATTAAAATGAAGATTATACAATATTAGCATCTACAACACCATATAAATACTTCATAAATAAGGGAAGAGAATATTTAATTCACAGTAGTTGCTATTTAAATGATTAATAAAAGTAAATTTGTTTAAAGGTAAATATTTGCTAAAAGTTAATTGCAAAGTTAATGTTTTATGAAAATAGTCCATATCATTTTCTGCTGACAAACTGGATATGAACCAGTATGTTTAGAAAATATTTAAAATTCCTCAGTTTACTCATTGCTCCAAATAGGTTCATTAACCTTCAGTCTTTAAAATATTACTTTTTGTTCAATAATGTTGATTTTAATTACTGTTTTAATTGCTAATGGACATTGAATAATTGTTCTGTGCTTATCTTTACAAACTGCCAGATGTCACAATGTTGTAACATGTTGGTAAGCAAAGGTTTTGGGCCAGGAGCTCACAGTATTGATTTTCTCACTCAGCAAATTTTCAATTTCTGCGCACTGTTGGGGGCGGCAGGAAAGATTGGAGGGCCAGCTTATCTCACACTACGATTATGTGCCTTATAGCTGTCTGCCTCTGCATTGTACAAGTGGTGATTTAAAGAGAGATTAAAAATTAAAAAGGCAGAGAAATAATGTTTAGAAATGTCTTGGCCTAAAAAATCCAGGGGTTGTGACCCCAACAGAACTGCCAGGGTTGTATCTACTGGTGCCCTCCAATACTGACCCCACCAGAGTTTCTGAGATTAGTCGGATGGTAACTCATTTATTTTGGGGCTGTCAGGCACCCGTCTTCCCCTTGTAACTGGAAAATTCAGTCCCTGCTCAATATGTAAGGCTGGAAGTGGGGGGGGGGAGGTGCGGGGGGAGGAGGAGGTGGAGGAAAGTTACCCCAACCCCATCCTTCTAAGATCCCAGCAATCTCCCCATTGGCTTCTGCACATTAAAAAAAAACCTTACTTTTTTTTGCAATCCTAGTCACTTCCCACACAAGGATCCCTCTCCCCCACCACCCCCACACACTACCATCCCAGGGTGCGGCCCATTTGGAAGGCCAGTAAGCCTCACTTCAGTCAGTGTACTGACCTGCAGTTCTTGGGTAGATCTGGACTGAGCTGGGTAAATAGGAACTCCCAGCTTAGGGAGCCGCTGTCCCTGGGGTCAGCCACTAATGCTTTTGGCCTTATGAGGGACAAGTGAAGGTTGTGCCCCAAACTGGTGGACTGAGAAATGCCAGAATCAGTGGGGTCCTTGTGGAATACAAAGAAATTCGTGCCCTTTTGTCTGCTGGTGGCTTTCCACCAATCATTATTGAAAGGTCCTCTACATTACATTGTGAAGCCAATGGAAAGCAAGTTGTGGACTTGCTCTATATTTGACATTGAATGAAACAAAGGTTCCGACAAGCCATGTGACAGCTTACCTCCATCAGTTGGCACATAAATGATCTTGAAATTGGTGATGTAGGTTCTGGGAGGGTCCCACCAGACTGTCATTGTGGTGTCGGTGACATCTGCAAACTGTAGACCTTTAGGAGCTCCTACCACTGTTGGAGAAAGTTGGAAAAGAAAGTCAAACATGTTTTAATTTCATTTTAAATGGACTGGGCAGATCTAGGTGGTATGGGAAGCCATGGCAAGACACAAACAAACACAGGTTAAGAAGAGAACTGATTTCCAATATTAATCTATTGGATGAATTACAAAGCAGACATAAAGCAGACATACAGCAGGATCTTATCAGAACATATACATAGCACTACTTTAAGAATGAAATAAAATATGAACCATCACAAATATAGCGTGCAAGAATAAGACTAAGCAAAACGTAGAACAGTAAAATGGGAATAAAAATCATGCATGTAGGTGCAAAGTTGATGTGGGTCCCACAACAAATAGGTGGATATCACTGACTATTATAACACACAGCAGAAACCATGCATTCGTATCACAGGCTCATAGCCTTGCATTTGAACCATTTTGCCTAATCCTTAAAGAGGCCTATCATCTCTATGAAAACGTGATTGGCATTTTTTGCCCATTTGTTTGCAAATATGGAATGTTAAAATGGAGCACTGTTCAATAAGTCAGTATTGTGACAAAAACCATGCATGATACTTCTGGCTTTCCCCACCCTGCAAACAAAAATGTTTGCCTAATATATTTCATGAAGACAGTGCCCTTTAAAATAATTATCTTTAGTATGTCTTTGTAGCTCATGTATGGTGTCCAGATCCTTTGTTTCACAAAGAAGTACAATTCAATCACTGGGCTCAACAATAAGTCTCATTTTGCAGTGTTTCACAATATGACGAGCAGGGCATAGACGCACAATCAAAGCGATGTACACAGCAGCTGCACAAACAGCTTTTGTAAATGAAACAAGATGGAAAATGTGTTCATGATTATAAAGGAAAAGCAGAAGCAGTTTTGCCAAGCCCAAGTGGAGAATCCATGAGGTGCAAAGTATAGGTGGTCCTGTTATACTTCGCTGGCAGCCCTACACGTGCACTGAAAGCCAAGACATTGCGCAACATCAAAGAATGACAAAAACATGGCAAATCGACAAAAACATCACAGCCATAGAGCAAGTTTGTTCGAAAGATCCTGCACAAAGTGAGAATAACTGCAGCAGTATCAACTGTGACAACTGATCTTCAAACATTCTGATCTCAAACCATACAAGAAAAACAACTGTCCTTTAATAAATGCAAAATGCAAGACTTTCTTTTAGTAGTTGAATGCAGGAATTCTTGACTTGAAGGCTTCAATCAATTAATGACAACTGACAGGAGGAAGCATAGCATGAGAAAAAGGCCATTTGACTCAAAGTCCACAAATATTGTGCAACCTACTCTAATCATGTATTTTGTTGAGGGAAAGTTCTGGAGAGCTATGCTATGATTCTTCAAGCTATTTCACAGAACAAAAAAACTCCAGAATATTTATTTGTCCCACACATCTCTTCTATTCAACCCCAAGTTGCTATCCTGCCCTCCCCCCACCCCCCCGCCCCAACCAACCAAATGAGCAGAAGTTCCAAACAGCCATGTGAAGTAGTTGACTTCAGTTTTTAATTGCAACATAATCCATTTTTCTAACCTCACGCTCACTCAAGCTGAACCAACTGCAAGATCTGGATGAAGTCCTTTCCAGTGGCAAAGTGCATCATGGTGAGGGAGGGCAGGGCAGGGCATTTACTAAGCTGTAGAACTGTACATTTTTAATTGTGTTCCATCACCAATGCTGCAGAACCAATCCTCTGCACTGCAGGATCAGAACTGCAGAATCTGATCACTTCTGCAGCTCAGACAAAACTGGGACTTTTACTCTCGACAACTATCCTTCCCGTTCTGTGCAGCTACCATACATAGTTTGGCACAACTTCCCCACCCTCCTGCTCTTCAGAAAAATGCCTACTGCCAGTTGACGACACGCTGGAGAAGTCCATTGCCCACTCTTTCCTGCCTTCTTGGTTGCAGCAAGAAAGGTGGTGGCAGGTGGCAGGAGTCCTAAAAGGGGCAAAAATAGAAGTAGAAATATATATAAGTGAGGTTTATAAGGCGGCAAAATGCAGTCTCTGTGCTTGTCTTTGGAAAACAAAACGCTTGAGCCTGGAGAAAAATCACGGGTCAATCAGATGTGAATGAGGAAATAGAAGCAGAGTCCGTCAAAAATACAGTAATACCTGTGGTTGCTATGGTACTTATTGGCTGCGAATACCGTCCCTCTGTCATGCCAACTAAGGAAATATCATACTCAGTACCATCGGGCAGACCCTTGATGTCAGTGGTTCGTAGATCACCTGACACTGTGTATTCCTGAGAAGCAGATTCCTTTCTGGTATCGCTAATTTTAATATTAAAGGAATCAAAGGGACTGTCATCTGCTGTCCAAGAAAGTGTGAAGCCATCTGAGGTAACATCAGAAACTGCTAGGTTGTCCACTTCAGGCTCGGCCTCTGAGGGAGAAACAAGTTATGTAAGTTCCTGCTTTTTCTTTCTTCTTTCAAATATAAATAATAACTTTACTTGTTAACATGTTAATTGCTCAAGAAGAAAAAAAGTTGTATGACAGGATAGTAAGAACAATTGATAATGTAAGTAAACAGATTTCCAATTTGAATGACAATCACAGAAATATTAGTGTACTTTCCAAAAATTGTGGAATAAGTTTATCGGAACATCTAATGGCTTTGTTAACAATCTTGAATTTAAAAAAGTTGTCATAAACTTAAAAGGTAAATCAGATCACTCAGCAGAAATGTATCGCTGTGACCCCAAGGAATTCAGAAACTATCTAAAAGAAAAAAAGCACTTCCTGATCACTTTATGCCACCTCACTGCTGTGGATGGGTCTGGGTTAATTCCTGGTTTCACCCAAACCTCATCCTGTAGAGCACCAAGGATCTCAGTCCACTTTGCTTCAGAAAGAGTCTGGGGCTTATTGTGTTAACCTTTTGAAAATGGTAATCAACACAAGCGACAGTGTAAAAGGAAGATGAGACACGTACAAAGCAATAGAGAATCAACAATGACGAAAGGCACTGATATTCATTAGATGTTGTTCAAGCATGTATTAAACATCATCATGGGATTGTTGTATGCAGGCAATACCAAGTCAAAAGTAGTGTTTCAGACATACAAAAGAAATAGTTTGGTCATTGAGGACAAAAGGAATTAAAAAGGAATATCTAAATATAATCATAGGCAGTTAATATTGTTCCAATACAAACATGAATGCTGGAAGAACATAGTGATTAGCATGTCCACAACTAGACAATAAATTTCAGTGACCACAAGAAGTTAAACACAGCACATTGAACAGAAACATCAATCAGCATTTTCCCTGAGAGTCCCTTGTTACAGGGGATGAAGTCCAATGCATTCTGAGGAGACTGGTGAAAGGGTTAGACACAATTTGATAACAGTTAAAAGTCATCATTCTCATTGAAAGCAGTGTTTCGGGAGAAGACTGCAACACTGATCAAGCAATTCAAAAAGGCCATGCATAAAGAAATGTAGCATTTTCTGCAGGCTCTTTAATTTAGTTCAAGCAGATAGTTCCCCTCATCATGCTGCAGAGTTTTTCTCATTGGGAAATTATATTTGAATGTTGGTTTGGTTTATTGATGACAGGAGGCCTTATTGGTAATTTTTTTGTTTTTGTCAAATGAGGATTCATGGAGAATTGAATATTTTCTATCTTAGGCCTGTGTCAGCTTCAAGCACTTTCAGGCAGGTATGATACTTGAGTGCAGAGTAGAGCTTCCCCAATTCTGCCCTCAACCCCAGCCTCAGAAGACACTAGTACAGTGCAAGTGTGACACTTTCCATTTTCACACTACTTATCCTCAGGCCTCACTTATGTGCTAAATTAGGGATAGATGGTGTGCGCTCATGTCCATTAGCAACTGGACTGAGATTCCCAAAACTCCATTCACACTTTGATTTTTTTTTTTATAAACCACTTCATTTATTGTGGAATTGCATTCTTTTCATTCATAAAATGCTGTATTTCATTATTTGAGTAGAAATTGGTGCTAGCAATGTGAACTGACATCTAGGTTCTTTCCACTTCAAGGCCAGTTTGGGGGAGTGAAGAGATTAAACAATTCAACTTTGAAGATATTTCACGATGTTAATAATTTTAAATCAAATTTCAATGTCATTTTACTTTGTAATTGATATAATCCAAAACGACTGTTTCGTCCATGGACCCTTTTCCTTAAGACTTATTTAAACTGTTTAATTCTGAAAAAAACACAGCACAAACAACCATTAATGTGAAACGTTGGAGGACGTTCTCAGCCTGAATAAAGTTCGCAGAGAGTTAATGTGTTATATTGAAAGAATAACAAAATTCCTCATCAACGAAGGCATATATAAACAAGCAACAGAGACCTCAGTTGATTAAAAATACCTGTTGCCGTCTTAGTATATAGGGGCTTAGAGCGCTGGCCACTGGCTACACCATAGATATTAATATCATAAGCAATTCCAGTGATCAGGCCTGTGATGTTAATGGAGTGACGATCGCCTGACACTCTGTGCTCCATTGGCTCCAACAACCTGCCAGAATCTCTAACCACTATAACAAAACTTTCATAGGCCCCATCCGTTGTGTTCCAAGAGATTTTGAATCCGTAAGAGTTTATGTGTGAAACCACTAGGTTTTCCATTTTGGGTTTTTCCTCTGGAGAAACAGGGAATTATTTTAGGAAGAACGTTCAAAGTGAATGACAGCAGTCATATTCATGCTTTGTCTGCAGTTCTATTGTGCTATGATTTCACAAACTATTGACTTAAATGAATGGGCTCAATTTCCCCCAATTATCTGCACCATTTCTTTTGGCCTGCACCGCTCTTTTTGGAGAAAATTAAAATCTCCAAGTTTCCCCAAAATTTCTGCGCTAGTGTAATTCACTTAGGTAGAATTTTTTTAGGCTACGATTTTTGTTACCTCATTAGGGGCGTAACCTGCCACCCATGCCATTTAAGCAAGTTTGACCAGCTTCGATTTACTCCAATTTTTCTTAGGATGCCATATCTGACCACTCTGGAAAAACCTTCTGGACAGTTAACAAAATCGGTGCAGGAGAGAGAATCAGCGCAACAAATGCAGTTCTATGGCTGGGATAGCAGCAGCAGAGAGAGGGGGAGAGGATGGTGGGGGGGGGGTGGGGGGGCAGAGGTGGGGGGAGGCCGAGGTGGGGGGAGGCCTTTCAGCCAGGGTTAGGAGTAGGGAAGCCTTTCAGCCAGGGTTAGGAGTAGGGAAGCCTTTCGGCCAGGGCTAGCAGCGGGAGAGGGGTGGGGGGGGGGGAGGGAGAAATAGACTTTTGACATAAACACTTTAATAATTTAATGCTGGAATGCTGCTGCAGCGTGCAAGGTGCTTTTGCAGGTTGCTGTGAGCTGGCCAGAATGTGTTGTATGTTTCACTTTCCAGCCTCAGCCCGCAGTGTGTCCCTCGTTACTCTGATAACATGATCTTTTTGGCGCAGATCTTAGGTTCCACCCCACAAAACTAAAGGACAGGCTAGGCGGCGCCAAAATCAACAATTCAAACGGGGAAATTTGGATGTTGTTTTTTGGCGTAGTTGGGCCCCAAAGAAATGGGCATAACTCTTCAAATACGCCAAAAAACGACTTTGGGGAAAATTGAGCCCTATGACCTTATTCAGCACTCACACTTTAAAGATTCACATGTGAACATGGCCATGTACTAAATTTCTAAACATAGAGACATGTTAACCTTCAACATAAGGATAACGATTTCCCCCCAAAAATAGTTGGATGTGATCAGGGAGATTGTTACGGAAGTAACTCCTTTCCCGCTCGATGAGAAGGGAACATTTTGAACAAGGTATTTGGGCTCTCAGTGTATGATGTATCACTGAGACATACAGACCCTCGAGGCCCTGAGTTAGCTGATTTCAGCCAGGTCCACAAGTGGGTAGTACAATTGGTCTTAGTGTTACTAGACTAGGAAAAGAGAAATTAAAATAATCAGCTAACGTTCCCACTGTTGATTTCTATCCAGTGGAAGTGGACATCAAGTAAGGACGGGATCGGTCTTGCATATGGAGCCTCTCAAGGTCAGCCAGGCAGCAACACTTCGGTGCACACATGATGAATGGCCATGTTAGGGGGCTGCCAGGGCTCATGGGACCACATGTCAACATCAGTCACTTCATTTCGGAGAGGCGAGGGCGAGAAACAAAAATAAAACAAATGGCTATGATCGTGCATGACTTGACATGTAAACGAGTAGGAAAGTATCCCACTGAAACTAACAGATGCAGGCACTCTCATTGACAGATTCAGCTCGAGTGTTGAACAAGAGTAATTACATCAACATGACTCTGGTATGCAGCAGTGACAAGTTAAACCCACATTTACAAAATGCAAACTGAGTTCAGCTGAAGATCAGTGGAATATTCTGTAGCGTGAATTTACAAATCTGTGCTGCTACTTAATCACAAAGTGAGAACAGGAACTGTCACACCCTAAGCAATTTCACTCAATTATAACTGCCATAAATGGTTATCATTGAATGTTGCATGCAGAAAGTGGTTACTAAGTTATTGGCAGATTCACAGTAGTTAAGGGGTACACATAAGTTATGTAACTTAAAGTATTTCCACAAACAGTATTCTCATCATAATCAACAACACATGCAAACGTACAACATGAAAGGACAGTAAGTGTTGCATGCTATTTGTTTTCATCTGACGCAAGTATCCAACAAGAAACTTGAGAAAAAATCATTTTAATAAGTCTGCTATTCCCCTTCCCGTACATGATGTCTTACAGCTCTTTCAAAGAGCCAGCACCGGCACGATGGGCCAAATGGCTCCTTCTGTGCTGTAAGATTCTATGATGTATGATCTAATTGTCCATTATCTCCCTAGAGCAGCATGCCTCGATTAACCTGAACCTTCCAATACTGAATGGACCAACTGGTCACTGGTGGTAAGCAGTTTAAAACATCTGTTTTTTTATCATTGATGGAACATAATGCTAAGCAGCTCAATCAAGTGCTGATGAAGATCATCCCATATTTGGAATTCTCTACCCCAGAGGGCTGTGGAGGCTCAGTCTTTGAGTATATTCAAGATGGAGATCGACAGAATTTTAAATATTAAGGGAATCAAGGGATATGGGGACAGTGCAGGAAAATGGAGTTGAGGTAGATCATCCATGATCTTACTGAATGGTGGAGCAGGCTCGAGGGGCCGAATGGCCCACTCCTGCTCCTAATTCAGATGTTCTTGTTCTTATGTTCTTATATCATAGTAAGCAGTGTGAACAGTCAGCTTACATCAGATTGTCCCTGCACAGCCAGAGATGTATGAAGGGAGGATAGCCCATGGATTATTTCACAGGGCAGCTTCTCTACTTCTCACATGTAGTGAAATTCAGTTACAGGCAAGTTGGATGCAAGCACAATCTATTTAGATGTCATTTTTTTTTTTTAAGTCCCAACTTCAACGTGTCCAACCCCCTCTCCCCCTCAATCATTCCAATGACAAATGAGTTAGAATGCACGTTTATTCCAGAGGGATTCAGGAAAAAAATGCTTCGGAATTCCTAGCAATATCCATTTATGTACATTAGTTTTAATAAACTAAAAATCAGCTTCCGCTTCGCTAGCACCCATTTCACACTATCGCACAAAATCCAAATCTACCCCATAGTCTGATCATTGTAAAATTCTTCTAGATTTTTTCATGATATGGTTTTAGTTTAATGGGTAACACACTTTGCCTTGTGGATGAATTAACTGCGCAGATAGCTGTTAACGGATATGATGTAATTGGGATTACGGAAAATTGGCTCCAGGGTGACCAAGGCTGGGAACTCAACATCCAGGGGTATTCAATATTCAGGAAGGATAGACAGAAAGGAATAGGAGGTGCGGTAGCATTGCTGGTTAAAGAGGAAATTAACGCAATAGTAAGGAAGGACATTAGCTTGGATGATGTGGAATCTTTATGGGTAGAGCTGCGGAACACCAAAGGACACAAAACGCTAGTGGGAGTTGTATACAGACCACCAAACAGTAGTAGTGAGGTTGGGGCATCATCAAACAGGAAATTAGGGATGCGTGCAATAAAGGTACAGCAGTTATCATGGGTGACTTTAATCTGCATATAGATTGGGCTAACCAAACTGGTAGCAATATGGTGGAGGAGGATTTCCTGGACTGTATACGGGATGGTTTTCTAGACCAATATGTCGAGGAACCATCTAGAGAGCTGGCCCTCCTAGATTGGGTGTTGTGTAACGAGAGAGGATTAATTAGCAATCTTGTTGTGCGAGGCCCCTTGGGGAAGAGTGACCATAATATGGTAGAATTCTTCATTAAGATGGAGAGTGACACAGTTAATTTAGAGACTAGGGTCCTGAACTTAAAGAAGGGTAAATTCGATGGAATCAGATGTGATTTGGCTAGGATAGACTGGTGAATGATACTTAAAGGTTTGTTGGTGGATAGGCAATGGCAGACATTTAAAGATCACATGGATGAACTTCAACAATTGTACATCCCTGTCTGGTGTAAAAATAAAACGGGGAAGGTGGCTCAACCGTGTCTAACAGGGGAAATTTGGGATAATGTTAAATCCAACGAAGAGGCATATAAATTGACCAGAAAAAGCAGCAAACCTGAGGACTGGGAGAAATTTAAAATTCAGCAGAGGAGGACAAAGGGTTTAATTAGGAGGGGGAAAATAGAGTATGAGTGCAAGCTTGCAGGGAACATAAAAACTGACTGCAAAAGCTTCTATAGATATGTGAAGAGAAAAAGATTAGTGAAGACAAATGTAGGTCACTTGCAGTCAGAATCAGGTGAATTTATAATGAGGAACAAAGAAATATCAGACCAATTGAACAAATACTTTGGTTTTGTCTTGACTAAGGAAGACACAAATAACCTTCTGGAAATACTAGGGGACCAAGGGGCTAGCGAGAAGGAGGAACTGAAGGAAATCTTTATAAAGCAGGAAATTGTGTTCGGGAAATTGATGGGATTGAAGGCCGATAAATCCCCAGGGCCTGATAGTCTGCATCCCAGAGTACTTAAGGAAGTGGCCCTAGAAATAGTGGATGCATTGGTGGTCATTTTCCAACATTCTATAGACTCTGGATCAGTTCCTATGGATTGGAGGGTAGCTAATGTAACCCCACTTTTTAAAAAAGGAGAGAGAAAACAGAGAATTATAGACCAGTTAGCCTGACATCGGTAGTGGGGAAAATGTTGGAATCAATTATTAAAGATGTAATAGCAGCACATTTGGAAAGCAGTGACAGGATCGGTCCAAGTCAGCATGAATTTATGAAAGGGAAATCATGCGTGACAAATCTTCTAAAATTTTTTGAGAATGTAACTAGTAGTATGGACAAGGGAGAACCAGTGAATGTGGTATATTTGGACTTTTAAAAAGTTTTGACAAGGTCCCACACAAGAGATTAATGTGCAAAATTAAAGCACATAATATTGGGGGTGATATATTGAAGTGGATAGAGAACTGGTTAGCAGATAGGAAGCAAAGAGTAGGAATAAACGGGTCCTTTTCAGAATGGCAGGCAGTGACTAGTGGGGTATCGCAAGGTTCAGTGCTGGGACCCCAGCTATTTACAATATACATTAATGATTTAGACGAAGGAATTGAATGTAATATCTCCAAGTTTGCAGATGACACTAAGCTGGCTGGCAGTGTGAGCTGTGAGGAGGATGCTAAGAGGCAGCAGAGTGGCTTGGACAGGTTAGGTGAGTGGGCAAATGCATGGCAGATGCAGTATAATGTAGATAAATGTGAGGTTATCCACTTTGGTGGCAAAAACATGAAGGCAGAATATTATCCAAATGGTGACAGATTAGGAAAAGGGGAGGCGCAACGACACCTGGGTATCATGGTACATCAGTCATTGAAAGTTGGCATGCAGGTACAGCAGGCACTGAAGAAGACAAATGGCATGTTGGCCTTCATAGCAAGAGGATTTGAGTATAGGAGCAGGGAGGTCTTATTGCAGTTGTACAGGGCCTTGTTGAGGCCACGCCTTGAATATTGTGCACAGTTTTGGTCTCCTAATCTGATGAAGGACATTCTTGCTATTGAGGGAGTGCAGCGAAGGTTCACCAGACTGATTCCCGGGATGGCAGGACTGACATATGAAGAAAGACTGGGTCGACTAGGCTTATATTCACTGGAATTTAGAAGAATGGAAACATATAAAATTCTGACGGGATTGGACAGGTTAGATGCAGGAAGAGTGTTCCCGATATTGGGGCAGTCCAGAACCAGGGGTCACAATCTAAAGGTAAGGGGTAAGCCATTTAGGACCGAGATGAGGAGAAACTTCTCCACTCAGGGAATTATGAACCTGTGGAATTCTCTACCACAAAAAGTTGTTGAGGCCAGTTCGTTAGATATCTTCAAAAGGGAGTTAGATGTGGCCCTTACGGCTAAAGGGATCAAGGAGTATGGAGAGAAAGCAGGAATGAGGTGCTAAAGTTACAAAAATGATCAGCTATGATCATATTGAATAGTGGTGCAGGCTCGAAGGGTCGAATGGTCTACTTCTGCACCTATTTTCTATGTTTCTATGTCTACTTAAATGCGATTTTGGTTAGATGCAAAGTTTTCAAATCATTTGAAGCAACTGCACTATATAATAAAAACATTTGGGTAACAGATTCTTTCATTGTTCTTTCTGCAAGAGCTTCAAACTTTAGAACTATAATAAAGTCAGCGAATCCACCAATTGCACAGTGGTTGAGCTCTAGAACTTGCCCAGGAGGAAATGATTAGTACCCGAATGTCCTCACAGGTTTTGTGGAGATCTGTGGAATTCCGAGCGAAATGGCTAAAAATGACCATTTATACTGTTTCTCTGGTGTTCCGCGAATCTTCCACCAAACTTCCAGCAGGAGATTGGGAGAACCCTGCAGAGATTCAAGGCCTTCCCGATTTTCAGAAGGCAGAGCAGTGTGGGATGGTCTATGTGGAGTTGATGATGAACTGATCATTTTAATAATTGGAATGGGTTGACTACTACGTAACTGATTTTACCTACAGAGTGGGCAAGTAATCAAACCTTTCGTCGACTATTAAAAACAAGCACAATGTTAACTGCAGAAAGGCGACTGCTTGAAAATGATAAATGTGATGGGTACAATTACTGTTCCAAAAAGTAAAATTATTCACTTTCATCACATTACCAGAATGACTTAATTCTTATGTAGATTTTCCTAGCCAAACAGTACTGAATTTGAAATTTATTTTCCTGGAACATTTGCAGCTCTCCTTGATAATAATTTTGCATGGTGAGATAGATGGCTGTAGAAGTTGATCTTTGCTTTGAAAAAAAGGAACGAGCTTTACTTATACAATAGGCCAGTGATACCATTGCTTTTGTGCCCATGTGCACCTGAAACCATTTTGCATCAATGTAAAAGCAGTGGTATAACTAACCCATTAGATAATCAAGATCGTAGAAGGGCAAGATTTCCTCGGTCTTCACATTAAGCCGAGATGTAAAGCGGCGCTCCTACCCGGTGATTTTCTGATGTAGGATGTGTTCAGATGATCCTGTGTACTTCAGCGCAGACCCGTAAAAATCTCCCCTTGTAACTTGAGAGAAGGGGGCAGCAATCTGACTGTGGAACTCATTAAAGTCGGAAGGTAGCCTCATACCACTTGGAATTAAAACTGCCTGCAGTATAACTGCAGTCTGATACAAAGCCACATATAAAACTGAATCTTGGAACTTTTAAAATTGAATTTTTAATCTTTTTAATGTTAGCAGATATTGAAAAGCTAACCAATATTTGGAAGGCAAAATAGAGAGCTCGTTAGTCACTGTGCAGAGAGTGACCTGGAAACGACAATGGAACTTGGGGCTGCTGGCTCGGCAGGCACCGGTCTGAGACCTGATACCTGGAGCGCAACTGACACTGACAAGTTTGATTGACTTGGTGGTGTCCTATCACTGTCTATATTATTTGCTCTCGGTGTCCTATCAATGTGACCATTGTAAAGAAGTCCAATCTATCCAAAACTCTCTAGGCTGAAGAAATTTCTAAGTGGGAAAGGTAGACTTGTAAGGGAAGGAAAGGGGTAAATATGAACAATAATAAAGAAAACATGCTACGACTAGAGAAGAGCCTCTTTCCAGCTGTATTCAGAGAGGTTAGTATAATAGTTAGCTGCAGTATTATGGCAAGAGACAGTTAGATTTTTATTATAAAAAGGAAAATAATCCTAGCAACAAGTACTGTATAAATAAACCATGAAAGCGGGTGCCTTTTTTGCTTTCTGCAAGTGATATACCTGTAGCAGTGACAGCAGTAAGAGGTTGTGTGTGCCAGCCTTGAATTACGCCAGTAACATTAATTTGGTATTCAGTGCCTTCTACTAGGTTTGAGATGTCAGTAGTTCGTGTTTTGCCTGATAAAGCTTGTTGTATTGGATCAAGCGAGCTGCCAGAATCTCTAACGTCTATGATAAAATATTCAAAAGCCTCATCTTCTGCTGTCCAAGAGAGCGTGAAGCCTTCTGAGGTAATATCTGAAACAACTAGGTTGCCAAGTTCAGCTGCTTCTTCTAAGAGAAGGAAGATTTATGGAAATGTTTATTTTAGTCAAACCTGTCGAGTCAAAATACCACTTCAGAGCAAATGTTCCTGCTTGATAAAATCTGAATTATTAGTTCAAAATGGAGTATGTGATAACTTTTATACAAAATACATGCACGTAAACCATTAGGAGACAGTAATACCCATTAGAAAAGTGATGGGTTTTAAGCATTTCTAAAAAGTTACTTGCCCTCCCACAATATCATCCTCAATTATCACGGGAGTGGACAAAATAAACTACTTTGTAATGATATTTGTAATCCATTAACAGTGAGATGTTTTAATCTTAATAGATGCTAAACAGAACGACTGTGACAAAGGCAAACAGAAGGAAACGATTACATTGAAAAGAAACCTATAAATACACAAGTAAGCATGTACAGGGTGAGTGGACTTGCCAGCTGCCTGAGCCACATAATATAAAAATGTCTGGATTGCTCAGGCAATAAAACTGAATTAGCTGTTTAACAGAAGCTCAGCAAACTGTTTTTAAATGGTGCATCTGTCATTTTCAGTGAAGACAATTTATCGGCTCCTGTGTTTCTAAATAATACACATCTAGTAGCTAATCAACTGCAAAGCACTATTCAATACAGGCAACTCTCGATTATCCGTACACGGATCCAACGGGAAACCGTTGTAATGGGATTTAAAATTCTATTGCTAACAAGTGAAAAGACAGCTCCAAATAAGTTGGAAACATCGCCTTCCAAACATTGTGCTCATTTGTATTTGCTCATTCTCTCTCTCACACACACCGTAAAAATCACCTTCCTCTGCTCTTGCTTTGCTGGTGTGCTGGTGTGTGTGCTGCCGCTGCTGGAACGGGGGCAGTGCCGGCACCGGGTTCCAGGCACAGAACCTGTACATGCATGCTGATAATATCCATCTTTTGTTACTGTTTGTAGCTGATTAATGAATCAATACAAAGTTTTAACTTATAAACGCAAACTCGCCCGAACGATTGTAATCATTCATTAAAGTTTTAACTTTAAAATGTAGACTCACCCTAACGGAAAAATCGTTTACCCGGAATAGCCCAATCCCCGAGGGACCCGGATAATCGAGAGTTGCCTGTAGTTAAAATGAGCCAGAAAAGTTTGGAACAATATTTTGATTCTTAACCTCCACCTCCTGAATACTTTCTACTGCTGCCAGTTTATTGCTCCTCTCCACTAGTCCCAAATCTACTCTGAAATCCAGGACTCAAAAATACATTCCTATTTATGAGAGCCCAAAATCTCCTCTGAGATTTGATACATATACATTTTTAAGTGTTTAACAATTGATGCTGATTTCTTTTAACCAATGTTGGCTTATTCAACATTACTGGGGGAGATTTTTTAAAAATAATAAAATAAACCACAAACTCCCTACTGTTCAAAAAGTCCGAACACACCCTCAAAACAATTTCTACTTTAACCACTGATACCATTAGCGAATAATCATCTTAAAACATAGAATGAGCTATTGTGACTTGGGTTTGAAGCCATGCAGAGCTCACTAGGGACCAGCCTGAGGCTGCTTTGAAAATGCTGCTGCCTGCAGGCTTGACTTTTTCTTCCAAGGCAGCAACAGATTCTGATGGAGAGTTGCGCTCAAAATGCGAAACCATCTTTCTCTTTCAGATGTTAATTGTACTTAAGCGGTGCATAGCAATTGAGTGGTGATTGTATGCAGATAGTGGGAATTAAATGGAGACTCTCTTGCTCTCATGTATTTGGGAGCAGGCTGGGGAAGGGTTGCAAGCGTATTTGGGGAGGGGGGGGGGTGTGCACAAAGGCTTGTAAGCAAGTAATACTCGGCTCTAGTACTCTATCCTTCAACATCTGGCTATCCGACTTTTTACCTCAGAGACTAAACCACTTCCCTGCACTGTTTGCGTGCTCCCCCCCCCCCCCCCACCTTCTGATTTTTGGCATTTGCAGTCTTTCTTTTTTTCCCCCTCTGTACACATTAGATTTGGATTGGCTGCACTTGTACCAAGAAAGAATTGTAAGATTCAATTAAAAACATGTATTTTGTTCATGTGGCCTCAATAATGAAAGCAGAGATCTCCCTCATCACTTTCCATGACAGTAATTCTTGTTCAGGTAATTACATTTTATTGCCTTCAGCAATATGCACCACACTTTAAAAAAAAAGCCATGCTGCTTATCACTGTCGTGGGAACTTTAGAGCAAACAGAAATACATTTCTGTATATAGAAACTGGAGCACACTGGATGCAGTATCCGAGCTCCGTTTCTGCAAGCAAAGCTCACTAAATGTCTGCCATTGAAACAAAACCATTATTACCGCAAATAACTGTAGGAAGACAAAATTTAAATGGAGCTACATTTGGTACTGCCAGGTATGATTGGCATTAGCATTGAATGACGTTCTAATCATCACTTTTCCGAGTTAGATAGCAAATGGATGCTTCATTTGAGCAAATTTGGAGTTCCGATTTTTTAACTACACAATGCCAACATCATTAAATTATTCAATCTCATGAAATACTGTTGCAAATTTAATTATCGACTGAAATGTATTTAAAAGAAAAATGATCAATTGTAAGTTTTTAAAGACAAAATAATTATAACATGGAACAAATGTGCCTTTGAGTGACTAATCATTGTGATTTAGATTTCTTAGTAAATAAAGTCTTTTTTTAAATGCTTAAGTAGTTACTTTTAACCCATGTCTGTAACAATTTGTTTCCACACTGCTTGGATAACTTCTTCTGTTATCCTGTGAGATTTGCACTGACGTAGCTGTGTGACTATAGCACTGGTCACGGCAGCTGGGCAGAGTTAGTCACCCTGGTATTTCATCTGCTTACAGTTATTGTTCCTAGCTGGAAGCAAAAAAATCTTCCTTTGCTTAGCAGTACAGCAGCCAGAAGCTTTCAAAACTCAGCTGATAGCCTACATTTATATCGCAGACCTTCAGAGGGCCAGGTGCAAAGTTGAAGCTGGAATGGTTTCCATATCAAATCCAGTGACCTTCCTTCCTAGAGGTACTGACTGATGGGCCCCATATAAAAAGCCTCGATCAGCAAGAACATAGGAAAGGCTATTTTGTATGATTCCTTAGGTAACAAGGAGACTATAACATATGCAGAAGCTCCACCGTACTTTAATTGAGAGAAAGCATGCCTGATTTTGCACAGGTATTGAAGCAATTATCTGGACACACTATTAGTGATATGTGCCCCATATTAAAAAACTACAGCCGCTGATGCAAATTGTGCACATTATGCAGAACATGCTACGGCGTGATTAATACAATAAACCTCTTAACCATAAAAGCCTGGTGGATGTTTTATGCAAAACTGAAGATAACAGGCCAGAATTTGCTGGGAAAATAATAGCGAGTTTAATGGGCTCATCGTTATTAATGTGTAAATTATCTAGCAATTTGTGGCGAGGAAGAGATACCCCCTGTAAGTTGCAAATCACCACAAATTGCTGAACGATTTGCGCTGCACCGCTGTTAGCCTCACAAAAATGGCATCTCGCACTTAACCTCCCGTGAAATTGCTGCATTTGCGTATTAATTACAAATTAACCTCATCGCAGAAAGGCCCCTTTTAATGAGGAGGTCGATGTTCCTGCAATGCCTCTCAACCTCTCCGGCCCAGAAAGGAAACAATTGAAACTGTGGAGCTTCAAGTTTTTCTTTCTTTTCCTTTCTGTCTCTTAATCCAATGTATCTTCCCCTCTCTTTATTTCTTTTTCTGTACCCTGATTTGACTCTAGTTCACCCTATGTCCTTCTCCTTCATTCCTGTTACTTTCTCAAACGTTAATTCTCATTGGTTAAGGAGATGGACCGTTGGTCCCATTGTTCACTCGGGTCCCAGATGTCCCGCTGACCTCGGTGCAACATTATCAGCTCGCACTGCAAGCAATTTGCGCCGCAAATGTTTTTCAAGCTGAAGCCGGAGGGAGAAAGTCTAACTGCCCCACTCCAGCAAATTCTGCGCCATTATAGCAAGCCACAAATGATCGCAAACATTCAAAAGGGCAAGCTATAAATGGCGTGTGTTAGAGCATCCGATAGGATTGATTTTTTTTGTTTGTTACATTAATGGTCACTTAAAAAATCTGTTAGTAAACGGGAAAGAAAGACGGTAACTAAGAGTGCCAAATGCTGTGGAAACTTTCACGTTATATTGTTAAATGAAAATCCAGAGCAAAAAAGGATTTTATGATAAAGTACCAATACCTGTCAATACCACAGTAGTTGCAGGGTTTGTGCGTCGACCATTGACAATACCATAGAAATAAATCACATAATTAGTGGCAGCTATGAGATTGGAGAGCTCGGTGGTTTGCATGTTGCCTGGTACCGTGTACTTCAGTGGCTCCGTGAACCTGTCAGAATCTATAAGTTCTATAACAAAGCTTTTAAATGCCTCGTCCTTTCCCGTCCAAGAGAGGCTGAAGCTGTTTGAGGTAATGTCTGAAACCACTAGGTTGCCCACTTCAGGTTCTGCCTCTATAGGGATTGTTTTGGAAATAAAACTTCAGCACTTTTAAAGCAACACAACAAAAGAGTACAGATTAGCTTAGAATCAAGTGACACAGTCTAAAACTCAGATGATGCTTGTCACACACCTACTAATACAATCAGATGCCTCTAGATTGTTCTGCTATTGTCTGGTGAGACAGTGTTACTTGTGGTGGTCTATGAAACTTCAATTTAAGAAGTAACTATGCTACTTGATAAATCCCTGAATAGGTTGTTCTATTCAAACACTTTGACATAACCTTACTTTGCCTTATTGTTCAGCACCATTAGATATTAACTTTATGGTTCTGCAAATATTTTTAATATATTGTTTTAATGGCAATGTTTAAAGATACAGCTAGTTTCACTTATTGTACCAGAATTGGAAGACACATCAAGTGTTAAGTTAATGCTGTGTTTGTACTGTTCAACTGGATTATTTGTATAATTCCTGAAAATTACAATACTGTACAAACATCTGCCTGTGACTTCTCTTTTAGGGAGCCAATGCTATCTTATAGTTGCACTGATGATTTCTATTGTTTACAAAAACATATTTCAACATGCTTGATCATTGTTAATTGGAAGCTTGAGTTAAGATGGTACAATACTTTTATCTAATTATAAAGAACATCAGAGTTATAAATAATATGCTTGTCAAAATATGCAAATGAATTTTTAACAAATACTACAGCTGTTATCTAGAGTGAGCTTTTGCAGAAGTTATTTATAATACACTGCTCTGTTTTTTGTGTTAAATCTGAATGTCGTCTTATTGATTTTTTTCCCCCATAATTGGAATTATAGAGTAGTTTTGTCATCCATGGTAGTTGGAGCACAAGTAAGAACTATTGACAATCCTGAGCCATCATTAAGATGAATGGGAATAGATCCGAATTACAATTAAAATGCATGTTCCATTTGAATACAGATCAATAAGCAGGTGTGTTATAAAAACTAGCTGCTGAAAAAAAATTAGTGATATAGAATCAAATGGCAGCTGGATAACTCCAGCTGCAACACAAATACCTGTTGTAGCAACTGCACTAACTGTGTGCAATTGCTGTCCTTGATAAAGGCCAGAGAGATAAATGACATAATCAGTGCTGGCTAAGAGATTTGAGATGTCAATAGAGCGCCGGTTGCCTGAGACAGTGTGCTCCGAGGTTTCGAAGAACCTGTTAGGATCTGTAACGTCTACTACAAAGCTTTCAAAGGTGCCATTTGCTGTCCAAGAGACAGTGAAACCATCTGAGGTAATATTGGAAATCATTAGGTTGCTAAGTTCGGGTTTGGTCACTGAGGAAAGGAAATAATTGGGTGAAAAAAAAAATATTCAGTATACCAGCAATCAATAACTTCCCAACATGCAACCTAAATGTTTCAGTGATACAGCTTAAAATATCCGATGCCAAATCAACAATATTTGGAGATGCTGATCAAATCTGCATGCTCATGAAAAAGAATCAAGATTCTTAAAACTTTACATGTTTCTTAACTCAATAAAGCTCGGCGATAATCTGGGCGGTATTTGGGCATTAGTTTTCATTATAAACAGTCTTCTGGGCGGTGCATGAGTGTTGACGTCAGAATTTAAAAAAAAATAGGGGCGGGCAGTTCAGCTAATTCTTGACGTTAACTGTATGCTGAAAGTTATGCCGGCGACAAATGGCCGATAGTTGGGTGTTAGTTTCCATTTTTAATCAAATATGGACATTAAACTCAATCTCAGTGGTTAAATGGGCGGTAGCTGGGCGAATCCGATGGAAAGTCTAGCCCTAACTGTTTAACATAAGCAGAATAGACTGAGCTCTTTTAAAGTTGTAGCATGATAACCAATGAATAAGCCCAATGTATCAACATGATTTATGTAATAATGGGTGGGACAAAGTTCAATAGAACATAAATACCAGTTGAGGAAAACATCTATGTTACAATGCCGCTTTCTGATTTTGTGAAAGTGAGACATATAATACAAAAATGTATAAAGTATTTAAAAAAATATACAATTTGCTATCAATTCATTCTGATTCATATATGTCCTGAGTTTTTCTAAGGGCAAAATCATGGCCTTTTAAGAGACGCTAATACTGGATTCATTATCAAAATTTTAGCATTTGAGAGTCTTGAAAATATGGACAAACTATTTATTTATTTTTTAATGTCCATATTTAACAAAAGCATGCCGATTCATACAATTAAAATATTTCAATATTTTTACTATTAAGTTCAAATATAAACTTAGAAATTACTGTGGGAAATATTACTGGATAAACATTTGCTGCATTCATAGGAGATTCCTTTGGTCACTATTTTAGCAGAGATCTTAAGTTAAGGCTTGTGTTAAAGTAATGGTCAAAGGTTTATCATAAGGAATCATCTGCTGATATCTGCAACAGAAATTTCTTGGCTATCATCCTTAATGCGTGTGAATTGGATGGATTAGTACCAGATGTGACATACTGTCACCAAATGTGAAATACTATCTTTCCAAAAATTGTCATTGCTGAATATAGAGGCAAGCAATATATTTTTGTCACTGAGGTGGCTTAAGATTTTACTACTTGGCATGAGCTAGTAAGCTCAGGAAATTGCTAAAGTCTGTGGAGTCCAATGTTTATTTTAAACAGAACTTTATATAGGGGTTGAATTTCTCCCGATCATCTGCTGTTACTTCGGCATAAGATAGAGGAAACCCCAGAGAAATGGTGTTTACGCCATTATTCTGGGACTCCTGTGGATCATACACCAAAGTTATGGGGGACAATCTGGAGACCTGTCATGGAAATGCAATCCTGTGTCTGCTGGCTTGATCTAAATATTCAGTATTACTTTAATACCATGAAACATGCTCATGTCTAGAATTCAGTATTTTTTTCAACAATTTAGAGATGAATGTGCTGGTAAAGAGATTTCTAATTTTGCATTGAGTGATAATGTTGGGCAGACATCATGTGAGGCAAATCCAAACATTCACGCATCACTGAAACAATGCACTTCAAGTCCCACCTTTGAATAAGCATAGGCAGGATAAATTTGTTCTTTATATTCTTTCAATTGTTGCATTCCTTCTAAATTAGAGGACTCCAAGGCAATTTGGGTAATTCGTGTGTTTGCAATACCAAGTTAGAACAAGGGCTTCCCACTGGCTCTAGTGGTTAAGGTAGGGAGCAGCTGAGCTATATAGACTGGAGAAAGTCTGGGGTCCGATCCCTGATCAGTCTGTGGTGAGATGCTGATCTCACTGACAGCCATGCAAGGGCCCTGAGTACCTTGAAACTCAGAGGCAAATGGACCATGATTCCTACACTTGACTGCCACCCAGTGACCCCTCCTGGAATAGTGTTGGCATCAGGGGAGGGTAGAATCTGTTTGGCTGTGATGACTTAGTGGTAAAATAGCCTGCCGGCATTTTTAGCCTGCCACTTGGTGAGATACCACAGGATGGCTGAAATCCATGGAACTATGCCCCATTGATAGTAAATAATTTCAGAAAAGGTGGTGGGGGGAGAACAATGCTTTGAAGCAGTATTTGTCATCTAGCAGCACAATACCGGCTGCTGATATATTTGATAAAACATTGTAAAAAAGGCAATGTAATAATTTAACTGCACAAACATTCAGTATAGTATATGTGAAGCTAGCACTAGAAAATGTTTTATGTATGGAATCAAATAAGAGTGAAACTTAACGTGGTGCATTACAGTCGCCATTATTCATTCAAATTATGGGGCTCTGGTTATAAAAATAACAGTTTTTACAGTAATGTGATGGAACTATATGTTATTAAAGCATCATTTATAAATGCATTCTATGTATTGGTTCCTTCTTTGAACCACAGCACCGTTAATATTTCTTAACCAAGGTCATTCTCACTGGTTGTACATTGACCCGCATGAACGAGGACTGAAAGTAGACTTGAATATAGCTTAAAGAAGGACTTTCTGTGTTAATTCACAACACAAACAATTGCAAGCAGCTCTTCCAATCTATTACCACAGTGACAACAATGTTTCTGGCTTTACAAATTGCATGTTTCATGCAACCATGCATTTCCACAGTTCGTAATAACAGGCTTGCAAACTGCTCCACTTAGTGGGTTGACGTTTATATTTACTTGACTCCATAATAAATGAAGCTAGAAAGAGGAATTAAGATTTATGAAAATGCCAAAGCACTCATTCAATAATAAACAGTTAGTAGGTATTTGAGACTCTGCATGTCATGACCATAATACTTTGAACAGTAGATCTGCTAAGTATTACAAATGCAACATTAATGGTTAAATAGTTATTATGATCTCCTTCATGAGTAGGGATGCCACCTATCAGGTTTTGGACTATTTATTCAATGAGCTTTTTAGAAATTTTGGTCTGAAAAACCAGATGGCCAAATGTGTGGATTTTAAAATAAAGCCCATGATCCACTTTTGTATTTTGCTGAGGCAATAATTATTTTGATTTTCCATGATTTTCCGATGCAACAAAGGAAATATCGGAATTCAAATCATAATCCCACCTTTGTGCCTTTGGCAATAGGTGGCAGCCTTACGAGTGAGAGAGGTTTTCCGAGTCCACGAGAAGATAGGCAAAGGCAATGCCAAACCATTTGTACCCAAGGAATAAAGGTGGTTTGCCATTTTCACACAGACACAGATGCACACAAACAGTCTCTTCAGGCAATCAACCTTCAGGAAAAACAAAGGTCAGCTTAATTAACAGTGTAACACCTCTGCTGTCGCAGAGTTTGATGCATTTCCTTACTGTTGGACAGAGATGTTTAATTGTTGCAATAAAAAAGCCAACCGGCATTAAAATTCATGCAGTTTTAAGACTGTCGAGAGACATTCCAACATTGCTGCAGCCATTCAGCAGAGACCATTTGCTATAAAATTCACAGGAAAGAATCGGTGAATGATTTGAGTGAAATGAAATGTCAATCTGCTTTTCAATGCAGGACCTGTAATATAAAAAAGTAAAACCTGGAGGTACATTGTGCAATTATAAAATAAATGGTGCCACTGACGGATGTGCTGTTCTTTTCTGTGTGAAGAATAAGGCGGCAGAAAATAAATAATAAATATCAAAATACCTGTGTGAGCTTCAGTGTATAGCGGCTTTGTTCGCTGACCATAAATTATACCATAGATGGAAATCTCATAGTCAGTATCAGCAGGCAGATCTGGGATGTCTATGGAATGCTGATCACCTGGTACCGTGTATGCTAGTTGTTCGTGCAACCCATCAGTGTCTGTAATTTCTATAACAAAGCTCTCATAGGGTCCGTCAGCTGTCCAAGAGAGTTTGAAGCTGCCTGAGGTAACTTCTGAGACCATTAGGTTGTCAAGTTCTGATTCTGGCAAAGTAATAAATTAGAGGAAATATCAAATTATGCACAGCAAAAGTATACAAGAAAAGGTTCTACAACCACTAACATGTCATCGTGCAGTCTGGAACATAATGAGCGATGAAAGGAATGTGATAATCACTGACTGTTCAGAGAAGGCCCGAGGTGGATCACGTCATTTATAACTAGACACAAATATGTATGAGGCACATGGAGCGTAAATGTAACAAACGGTAAGCGAGAATCTAAAAGTGATCCAGATAATGAGGCAGCACTTGACAATGGGTTAGTATGGTATGGAGCGATGGTGAGAAGGCAGCAGAATTCCATTCAGTGTCACTGTGATTAGAAAAAAGAAAATAGTCACCTGTAAAAGAATATATTAAGTGAAAGTGCATGTAGAATACAACTGCGAGGATGCGCTCGTACATTCAAGATGAGTTTATCCCTTCATCCTGAAGTGTTCAAATTGAGTATTAGCTGTCCAGTATTTCTTATCTTAAAAATGTCCGAACCAAACATGCGATGAGGCAATGATGAGAGGCTGCTTTGTCATTCACTAAGCTATAGTATGCTTGCAGCTATCCCCATCATTTACTGCTCTGCCTCGAGAGGCTATTTGAGACAGTGGGAATATATTGTGCTGGATGCCAGAAACATAATTTGGATAATTTTATATCAAATCCTGCAAATCATTTTAAAATGTTAAAATGGATTTAGCCAAAGAGTAATGTTATTGCTAACTATGAAGGAACTAATCCATAAACAAGTGGAGAAAAAGGTTTCTTGGTGGCTCAGCTTATAATGGCACTGTACAATGTGGAGCTGAGCAATAAAGACCAGGAAGGTCTGTGCTAGCTGATCTCTTTCTGGGTGACAATAAAATATCCCCAACATCATGAAGATTAGGTGAGAACAGGTTCAAGTTGGACCCTGATTGCTTGTCCGACATCCAGATCTGGATGAGCAAAGATTTTCTCCAATTGAATATTGGGAAGACCGAAGCCATGGTTTTCGGTCCCCACTACAAATTCCGTTCCCTAGGCACTGACTCCATCCCTCTCCCTAACATTTGTCTGAGGCTGAATCACACAGTTCGCAACATTGATGTCATATTTTACCATGAAATTAGATTCACTGCATATCTGCAGCATAACTAAGAGATATCTGCACTTCTCTAATTCTGCCCTCTTGAGCATCCCTGATTATAATCGCTCAACCATTGGTGGCCGTGCCTTCTGTTCTCTAGGTGCTAAGCTCTGGAATTCCCTGTCTAAACCCCTCCGCCTCTCTATCCTCCTTTAAGATGCTCCTTAAAAGCTACCTCTTTGACCAAGCTTTTGATCATCTGCCCTAATTTCTCCTTATATGGGTCAGTGTCAAATTTGTGGTCTTATAATACTCATGCAAAGCACGGTGGGACGTTTTACTATGCTAAAGGCGCTATATAAATGCAAGTTGTTGTTTTTGTTGTTTATGCCGAGCTAGCTGATCTCTATACTTGCCCTTCACACTCCTGGGCTGGGAACAGATAGAAATTGGCCTGGGTTCTTAGTTCGGCATCATATACTAGAAAATGCAGTTATTGTGGACTTGGGAGTGTGCCCACTCAGGCATAACTGCAATGATCCCATGCAGTCAAATACCAAGTAATACTCACGGTCTCGTGCTCACACATGAAAAATAGCCACTGGAGGGCGTTGCTGCCTGTGCAACCGGGCCCCAGCATGAGTGAGTGTCTTCAGGAGTGGAGGAAGAAAACTGGAGAATAAATTTTAAACGGCGACAAACAACTATTGCTTAAGCTATATGTTTCTCGGCACTTCATTTTGAGCTTTATTATAAAACATCGTGAGCATTTTTTCGACCTGAGATTGGTATGAAGACACTAAAGGCAACTGTATGAATTTCAATTCAAAGATGGACCCCATAAACGCATGGAAATTAATTTGCTTTTAATTCTATTCTGGAACTAAATCCCATGCAGTTATATGAAGTGGCTATACCATTGGATGACATTTAGCGAGGCTCTCGTCCTGACATGGAGTCTCATTGGACAGAAGTGGAGTCACAGAATCAGCTCTATTTAATAACCTGTCACTGAGCCAGGCTCCCATTTCATGAGGCTCTATGCTCGGACTGGAGTTTTTAATTTTACCCTGCAAGCGCTCATTACTTTGCTTTGAACATGTACTCCTGAGAGTTCAAACTGTTAGTTGCTGTGCATGATAACTTAAAGGCAACTGTGTGGATTTCAATTCAAAAATGGACCCCTTAAATGCATTGAAAATAATTTGCTTTTAACTCCATTCTGGAACCCCATGCAGCAATACGAAGTGGCTATCCCATTGGATGGCAATGTCTTACAATTAGGTCAGGAATCATTGTGACCCGACTCAAAACAAAGCTTCCACAAAATGCCATGCTGTGCCCATGCTGCGGCATTTGGACAAATCGGACAGAAAAAGCACATTAATCACTGACTGAAGCTTTGGGAGAGTTAGAGATGTATGCTCGTCACATGCAGAAGGCAGCAAATTCTTTTGCTTCCTAAACGGAATATGTTGCAGCTCAGCATAAATAGGGGATGAAGGGAACGTTCTGCCAATGAATGACAAGCTTTTTGAATGTGAATAAAGGATGGTGCACAGAAGCCTGATCTTCTCCTGGATAACGGAATGGAAGAAGCGAAAAGCGGCGTGATGATGAGACAAGTACTATTTGATGTGGAGGAATACCTGTTTTTGCAATATCTTTCACTGCTTGTGAGAGCTGGCCTTGCACTATTCCATAAAGATCAATCTCATAATCAGTGCCAGCTACCAGCCCTGTTACATCAGCTGTACGCTGATCACCCGGTAAGGAAATCTTCAAAGGGCTGCTCAATCCATTAGCATCCTTTATTGTTAAAAGAAAATTATCAAAAACTCCGGTTGCTGTCCATGATAGCCCGAGGCTGGTGGAAGTTACATTTTTTACCACAAGGTTCTCTGGCTTGGCGACTTCTGAGTTTGGAGAATGTGTGGTGGCACTGTCAAGGGATTCTGTAACAGATGTTTTTGGATTAGAATTAACTGGATGATCCACAGAATAGCTCCTTTCATAAGCTGGCCGGCTGGAGATGCCCTTGCATTCTCAGCGACCATGTCTCCATCTGGGTTTTCATAAGTGCTAAAAGGTACATCAGAAGTTACATTGTTTTTCCCCCTTACAAACTTAGTTATAATGAGGAGTCTCTTGTTGAATTCTGAAAAATAAAAAAAATCTGTACTTTGTCATCTTATAGTTTTAGAACCTAGGAAAGACAGCTTGATTAAACAGCCCCCCTGCACCCATCCCCCCCCCCCCCAATAGCATCTATTGACTGTATATTAGTTTAAATTTGTAAATAGACTTAACATTTATTGATCTAATACACTTTTTCTACAGTAGGTAGTGGTAGAGGCATTCCTGTTAGACTGAGGTCTTATTCTAAGCTCTGCTTGTCTGCATATGGGATTACATTTTGCGGCACAAGGATTTTCTTATTTGTTCAGCCATTCCCCTGCTCCCCAGCCCCCATCTCCGACTTCTGGTCACGACTTCATGGGCACCAACACCCCTCCAGTACCTTGCCCCTGTGGCCTTCCTTCATCTGTGAGCCGAGACAGTGAGTGTTGGCAGGCAGTTTGACTGCGGGGCGACAACACAGCTTGATCCTATTGTCACCTGGCACTCACCCACGCACGCTTTCCAGCTGGATTCGCTGGCTAGCAATTAGAAGTGGGAAACCTGGCTGATTCTTCCTCCCCTTCGGCCAACAGCACTAAGGCCTATTGTAGCAGCTGACTGTTGCCCAGGTTGAGATCAGCTCACTGAATACACACTGGGAATCGAACTAGATTTCTTTCTGGACTGTAAGCCTTTGTATTAACCAGTTCATCGTGGAGCCACAAATAATCTGTGAATGATAACTACAGGCCACTATCTATCAAATCCTGTTCCTGATTAACTTGGAACAGGAGTAGACTATTCAGTCCCTTGAATTAGATCATGGCTGATCTGTATCTCAATTCAATTTCCCCGCCTTTACTCCATGTCCCCTCAAACTCTTACCTAATAAAAATCTATCGATCCCAGTCTTGAAAAGTTGACGTACTTGGAAATGCACTTGAAGTGCCGTAACCTATGGACCAAGAGCTGGAAAGTGGGATTAGGCTGGATAGCTCTTTATTGACTGATGTGGACACAATGGGCCAAATGGCCTCCTTCTGTGCTATAAATTTCTATAATTCTATGATTCAGCATCCACAGTCTTTTGGGAAGAGCCATGCCTTCAGCTGCCTGGGCCTAAGCTCTGGTATTTACTTCCTAAATCTCTCTGCCTCTCTACCTCCTTTAAGATGCTCCTTAAAGCCTACTTATTTGACCAAGCTTTAGATCACCTGTCCTAATACCTTATGTGGCCTGGTGTCAAAAGTTTGTTTGATAATGCTCCTCTGAAGCACCTTGGGATGTTTTACTACATTAAAGGCACTATATAAATACAAGTGGTTATTGTTGTTGCTGATGGGAGAGTTCCAGATTTCTCATTTCACTGCTAAATGATCTGGCTCTAATTTTATGATCATGCCCAGCTGCTCTCGATTCCCCCACCAGAAGAAATAATTTTTATTATCTACCCAATGAATCCCTTTTATCATTTAAAACATCTTGATAAGATCAACCCTCAATCTTCTAAACGCAAGGGAATACAAGCTAAGTGTAGTCATCCTGTCCTCATAATTTAACCCTTTAAGTCCTGGTATCATTCTGGTGAAGCAGCGCTGCATCCTCTCAGAGGCCAATTTATCTTTCCTGAGGTTCAGTGTTCAAAATGGAACACAGTGCTCCAGATGGGTTTGACCAAGGCTCTGTATAACTGCAGCATAACTTCCTCTTATTTGTATTCCAATCCCCTGAGATAAGGATTATCCTTCAACGAGCCGTTTTAATTACTTTTTATATCTATGTACAAGCTTTTAGTTATTTGTGTACATGGACACCTCAATCCCTTTGCTTCTCCATGTCCTGAGTCTCTCATCATTAAGAAAATATTCAGATTTGTCTTTCTCAGATCTGAAATGTATGATCTCACACTTCTCCACATTGAACTCCATCTGCCATAGTTTTACTCACACACTTAGGGCTCGAAATTGGTGAACTTACTGCCCACTGCCGCAGACTGCTGCCAACATTCCTCTGCAACATCCACCCAGTGCCACTTTCAATGTGTCCTGGAGCGGGTGGGAGGGGAAAGCCACCGGGAACCACCCGCTGACGTCAGCGGACGGCTGTGTAGCGTAAGTGGACTCCTGCCTGCCAAGATGCGATATTCCTGCGAGCGGGAGTCAGCGGCAGAATGGGGGTGGAGGCTGGTCTGTCCCCGACGGTAAGCAGGAAGATCGTGGAAAAAAGGTCAGTGAACATTTTTTATTTGTTTCTTCCTCAGCGACTTACCTTGATGGGGGTCCCCTGAAGGTCTTTGATAGTTTTTTTACTTTTTGCTAATGATTTTTATTTTCAGGTCTTCGACCGTCCGTGGGCCCGACTCCATCCTAGGTGGCACTTGGGCGGCAAGCACCTCTGCCACCGAGAATGAGAGCTCCCGCTCGCTGCCGCCCAGATTGGCAACGTAAGTCCCTCATTTGCCATCCGTTGACCTTTGTGGGACCTTGGTGATGAAATTCCCACCCAAAGTACCATCAGGTACCTCGGCGGTCATCCTTTGGGTGACACTTGGGCGGGCGGAGATCTTCATCAGTTTCAGGCCCTTAGTGTGTCTATGTCCCTTTGTAATTTTAATCTCGCGTTTACATAATCTACTGTGTCTCCAACCTAGTGCCACCTGCAAATTTGGATATACAACTCTCTACTCCTTCATCCAAGTCGTTAGTATACGTTGTGAAAAGCCAAGGCCCTAGTAGAGATCCCTGGGGAACACCACTTGTCATATCCCACCAAGCAGAGAACATTCCCTGTATCCCTACTCTCTGTTTCCTACCTACCAACCAATTACCAACCTATTTCACAAGGTTACCTCCAATTACGTGCGCTTTCATTTTTTGCTAATGACCTCTTGTGCGGGACCTTGTCAAATGAAATGTATTTTAAAGTACTGTAGTAACTCAGCCACAACCTGAAGTATAGGAATAAAAATCAAATTGTTAGTACTGATAACCTGATTACTGCCCTGAAATTTACTGTCACCCTAAATTCACTGTCTGATAACTATTGTAATAAATGCCAGATTGTAAATTGTTATTTAAAAACTGCTTTTCTTGCCATTGTACTGATATGTTTGTTTCATATTTAGACTTGCTGGTGCAAAACCTGATGCATTAATAGGCCAAAAATGTAAATGTATAAAATGTTTATAATTGAATAAAGGATAAATAGCATTTTATGTTTTAACACCTTAATGATCAGGATCAATGGCCTTGGTTTTCCAATCAGCATTGTGACTAAGGTAGGCCAATATCTTCAAATGTATTTTCTATATATGAACTAGAGAACCCCACCCCTGCAGCACTGAAGAGGAAGATTGGCGTTGCAGAAACTGGATTTAACTGCATAAGCATCGATTCCAAAAATCATCAATAAAAAAAGGTTTGTTAATGCGTCCTACCAAAGAAGTCAAATAAAATCCATCAGAAAGAAGTGAATAATTCTAATAATCCTCCAGTCCCTGTTTTTTTTAATCATTAGGACTTTAAAATAGGTCAATAATATGAATGGTATTACTGTTTTTCCTAATTGTAGATGCCTGAGGGGACTCTTACACATATTTTAATCCACCCAGATAATGCTCATTATTGCTTTGTAAAGGTGAGATTGTTATTCTAAAGTCAGCGCTGGCTCTCCACAATAGAAATGTTTCAACCAATAGCATTCCTGCCTGTGGAAGTCTGGCTTTTTGAAAATTGTTTTGTAGATCCTGACAAGTCATAACTGGTCTAGACTAGTATGATATATATATATATATATGTCTATAGTATAAAAAGCTTTTATAATATTAATGAGATAATGTAATGGCATTGTCATGCTAACTTCCAATTGCATTGTGCCTCATACCACCTGGTCACATCTTGACAATGATGGTAATAGTTAAATAATCTAGACCAAACCATGTAGTCCTGCGAGAAAGAAAAGAATGCATATGACATGCCTCTGGCACCCATGCAGAAGTATTTTGCAAAGGGATTTGATTTATAAAGGGCTGAGGATCATTTAGTTGCATAGTAGCTCATTGGAGTTGTGATGCATTGTGCCCAAAGTGGTACAGGCATAGGTTTTACCTGTGATCTCAGTCTCTAATCTCATTGTTGGGAGATGACCTGTAGAGACTAAGCCTTTCTCAACAAGGAGGCAGAGAATATTGCAATGAGTCCTCCCAGAGAACTCTTGCATTCATCCTAGAGGCTGGATATTGAACGCTATTGGCAGAAGGATCAAAGCCTGCTGCCTAAATGTCTACCTTGGCCAGGTCTATTGAGTGCTGCTGGGAGATCAATAGAATGGAAAGGGATAAATCAAATGTAATCTTTAAATGGATTCTCTATTAGTGACTGTAATATCTAAAAAATGCATTATATATCTAAGGTCATGAAATAAGATTAATGTCATCATTAGGGAACCAACATCTGGGACTTACCAGATTTGACTGACCGATATTAAAGCTATGCTTTTAAAGTTAGTAATTGTCTGAAGTTTGATTTTAAACCACTATTGTTTCATTGAAGGTAACTTCAACATGGTCAACTCTAACCATTATTGGATATATCCCAGCATATGTACACCCTCACATATGAATCCTAAGGCAATTAATTTTTAATGCAACATTCTATTACAATGTAGAAACCTTAGCCAAAGCTCTTCCACTATGAATTAAGAAACCCATCAAACAGCCCTCAAGTAGATCATGGTTTACTAACATGAATGATACCATGTGAGTCTTCAATAGTCCTATACTGTGCAGTGGATACTGCCTGTTAAAGCACCATGACTAGATTACAATCCAGTAGATGTGCCAGGCAACATTCTTTTACTGAGGCAAGAAACCTCCTAACCAAAGAACTCCTGCTACCTTTGAGAACACTGTCCATTCAGAAATGGAACACTTTGAAAGAAACATTTACATTTGCTGAAATTCTCTGTTACTTTCATCTTGTATTGCACATGCAGCAAAATGTTTAAATGGGTTCTAAATGATAGCAGAAATTGTTTTGATTTTATAAGAGAAAAGCCAGTGTGGAACTCAGAAATCTATAGTAAACCCCTCATTAGAATTGCCATAAGAGCAGCGTGTTATGAAGAGCATCAAGTTCATTGTTTGATTATTAAAATACTGAATTTGAAATATATTGTATGCCAATAAAGTAGGAATGATATCAATCGTTTAAATTAGGTTATCCCATCTCATTGGAATCTATGACATTTAGTTCGTTGGCAAACAATTATGCTTTGTGAAAATATTGTTTTGATTAAAAGAAAGAACCTAATAGCTTAACTTGAGTTCTTGCAATTGCAACTTCTATGTTGGGGAGGGGGTGGGGGCACAGGGGTAGCGGGAATCACCATCATATTTGTTCTTGCCGGTCTGTTCTAGTGATTTAGGTCAAGGCTCTCATGGTGATATTCAATGAAGAGCAGAAAGTTCTCCCTGTGTCCCAGACAACATTCCTCTCTTAATCAGTATCACCGAACAAGACAATGACTGGGTTTTCATCTCATGGCTATTTGTGGGACATTGTAGGTCCAGAATGGCTGTCGCTTTCCCTTACATAACAAAGTCACTGCACTTCAAAAAGTCATTTGTCATGTGAAGCACCTTCAGATGTTTCAATGAATAAATGCAAGTATCATTACATTGAAAAATTTGATTACATATAAATATTGCATGTAAAAGAACTTGTCTTCACATTTAAGAAGATAAGGAAGACAAGAAAATGGCAAATTTCAGAGTGATGTGTACACAGAATATTTTGCCTTTTGGATTCAGAATTTGAAGGATTGAAATTGTTTGACCCAGGGTTAAGTACCAGGGCTCTCCTACTGGCGCAGGGCATTCCCACAATGAATAGTTGAGCCATACCAACCAGAAAGCCCCTGGATTGATCCTCAGTCTGTCTTGAGTCACTCAGGTGCCTCCAAGAAATTAATATATATCTTTGCACGAAGATGATTCAGGAGAAGCTACAGACCCCCACTCCGCCCCCAACCCACATAGCAATTGATAGATCAGCCAATGGCTCCCAGATAAGATCAATTAAATCAGCATAGGCTGAGGATCAAACCAGGGAACCTCCTGATTGTTAGGCTTCAGCTACATGCTGGCACAAGTGAAATGTGTCAGAAAATGGCAAACTACTTCTTTATTTCAAAAGTCAAGCGCATCCTGCTTCAAATGTGCAGATTGGGAATACCCTGAATACCAAACTTTGGAACAAGTTGGATCCCAAGTCATAATTTATGCACATTTTCATTTGCTGGGCTATGAGTAATATTTAATCCAACGTCCTGGCCTTAAAGTCAATGGCAATTACTACATTTTTTGACATTGCTGCATTTGTATGTCCCATCTTTGCACGTGGCTGTCGATGATTTTATGCTTTGTTAGTACTATCTTCACACTTTGGCTCTCGTTTAACGTCTAGTTATCAGTAACCTCAGATCTAAACATATGTCTCAGTTTATCATATACAGGCACTATGTGAAGGCATGCTTTGAACAATGGCATTGTAAAAAGGGGGAGGGGGGGAGGTTCTGTACATTTTCAAAATGAGGAGAGGAAGAGGGGATATAGAGGGCAAGATTGTGAATAAAAAGAATACCTGTCATGGCTTCTGCGTTCAAAGGATCTGAACGCCACTTTCCCACAAATCCGTATAAATATACCTTATAATGTGTACTATCCAAGAGACCAGTTACCTCCGTGCTACGAGAGTCACCATTTAGGGACATTTCCAGTGGTCCATACAACCCAGTGGCATCTGTGACCACTATAAGAAAGCCGTCAAAAGATCCATTTTGCAAAGTCCAAGAGAGCTTAATACTTTTGAAAGTAGAGTTTACCACAGTAAAGCTTTCCAGTTTACTATGCAACACCCCTTTCTCTGAATCAAATGTGGGCCCATGGTTAAAACTTCCGTCTTTGTGTAGCCGAGCAGTGAGGGCTGTTGTATGATCTATCAGCTCGCCAACTGGGTTGGTTAAGACAGCTAAAAATAATTTTGAAGGAATAGGGTTTCAAAATACTATGTCATCAACAGAACAATAATAAAACAACGTTGATAAAGAGGTCATGCTTCCAGTTACGCAATGCCATGTTTTGGGGCGGGTGGTACTTTGTTATGTAATTTCTAGTCGTGCTGGTTTACCTCACAAATCAACTTTAGCAATTTGTCTTGATGTGTGTAACCAATTGTGTGAACGATGGCAAATGTTGTGACTTTACATCACAATCACTTTAATAGTAACTGGAAACAATTTAGCACCTGTTTGAAGATAAAACTGGTAATTGCGGAACACAAATGTCAAGCTGCAGCATTTGGTTCCAAGAACAGGCAACTGCGATGAATTCCAGCACCCAGCTAATTATTAAGTACAAAATGATATTGGGAGAAATTAGTATTGAAGGAAATGAGTAATTAAGCAAGTTCAAAATACTCACAATTTAGGAGTAGACTGGGGTTTTATAGAAACAATACAATATTAATAACACGGATAAAGTTTTAAACAACATGCTTCTGTCTATGCCATGGCAGCATTCTAACCTCAGCTACAAAGCCTTCTTCGAAACAATGCAAGTCAAACAGACGGAAAACAGTCACTAGTCCTACAAACAAGCACAAGCAAGGGTCAAAGGGCAATTGCCCCTCCAATGTCATGCTACCTTTTTCTCTGCTCCACTCACTTGGCACACTGTGGTCCACTCCTCGGCATAGAAAGGCCAAACATATTTTCTGCCATTCAACCGACTATAAAAGGACTGCGACAAAAGACAAAACCCATCCACAAATCTCAAAACAATTAATTAATAAGCCATGCGGGCTCGGGTCACCCTCACTCACAGTACGCATGCTTTTTAATTCTCAAGCTGGAGCCTACGCGGAGGGAAAATATTCCAGCTAATCTGGGGCAACGTGCTGATGAGAACATTGATGCTTGGTCATGCAGGTAACAGCACAACTAGCTGTTCAAAATAGCAGGGATTCTCTACGCAACACCAGTTTTAGAACAGCTTAACACCACTATAAAGTGAAAGGCAGTCTGGAGACAAAATCGAAAAGCCAAATACCTGTGGTAGCTATAATGTTCAGCGGCTCTGATCGTTGACCACCAGCAATTCCATAAAGAGTTATCTTATAAGGAGTGGAGGGCATTAGGCCTTTTATTTCAGCAGCTAAACCGTCACCAGTCACGGAGATCTCTGCCTCATCATCGGCTCCAAACTCACTTCTATACTTTATGATAAAATAGTCAAAGAATCCTATTTCTGTCATCCAGGAGAGTTTGATACCATCCGAGGTTACATCAGAAACAGTTAGGTTACTGAGTTCACCGTCACCAATCCCGGAAAACTCAGGCACAGAAGCTTCTAATATCAGGGAAACAACAGGGGCTGTTATTCTTCCATATGGATGAGGAGTGACAGCCTCCTCTAGAGTATCATTGAATGCTGGCTCCAACATCGCTACAAAAGGTAGTTCAAACATTCGTTTTAGTAAAGATCTGTTCAGTAGTATTGAAGGAGGAAAAACGGTTACAATTGTGCATGCTTTAATCATAAGTGGCTGTCAGCTGCCGCATCTGCAATCACAGTTATTATATTTAAGTCCTTAAATAAAAAAGGTTAATAGCCTGAAAAAGAGGCAATTGAATGAATTAACTTGTTGGTTCCTGCAAACGACCTAATTAAATGGAAATAAAAAAAATAACATTAGAAACAATCACTTTGCTTTTCTATTACAACATAATGGAACTATTCTCTGAAAATTGGTGGGGGAAACAGATCTGTGCCTGGGCCTGAAGTAGGTGTTGGTCCACAGGAGCCATCTTAATGAGAAGGGGGCTGAGGCTTGTTCCCAGTCTCCTGCCTCATTTTCCAGATTGACCACTCACTAGGCACTGCAGTACTGGGGTGCCCTAAACACATGACACTGTGACCTGGCCTGACCCCGAAGCCTGCACTGACCAGAGGTCCGGGGGGTGGCACAGGTTGGGGGTGTGGTCCCAGGGCAGGCTAAAGACTGGAAGTAGAAATTTCTTTAAACGTTCAAGTTTCTCCACCCGCTCCAGATGTTCAGGTTGAAGTGGGGCCTTCTGGCTGGCGATCGAGAAGTTGGAGGACCAGCACTCAGTTGTGGGCCTCACTTCCTGACCCTTCCAAGTGGCGGGCTTGTGCCATGGGTGCACCTAAGCCATATAAATAGCCTTGTATAGGAAAATCCAATGCTCCATAGGCCTGGACAGATCCAATGCATCTGGGCTGTGAAGCTCCTGTCCAGCACTGGGCCAGAGGAGGTGGGGCAGGAAAATCTTCCCTTATGTTTTGAATGGATACACCGCTGTTCTGGATAAGTTCAGATTATGTTGGAATGTGGGCTACCTCAGGATGTGGCTTGCTGGGACAGCATCATCAGGAATAATGAGGAACACACTATTTACTCGAAAATTGTTTGAAAAATAGATTCTGAATATTTTGCACTCAATACTCGCAGAGCAAGTAAATTGCAAAAAGATTGAAATATTCGTTTTGAAAGGCAGCCCTAAATTAAATACTTTAAAGTAAACCACCTCAGTCAAATGGATTCTTTAGTGCAGTTCTTCAAGCATTGAGAAATAGCCCCCTGCGTTACGTGGAGCTATTTCTTAAAAGAGTAAAATACTTTAATGCAAAATGTCCTCAGCTGGGGATAATAACTGCAAAGTGATAAAAATAAATAATGAGGGGAATGTTCGTTTGGAATTTGTCTGTAATATTTAGTTGTTGACTGAACATAGTTTCCTATTACGGCACAGGCACAGCGGGGAGGGCTGCCTGTGGACTAAAATGAACCATTTAGGAAAATGACATTGGCAAGGTTTAAGTATTAAAACTAATGAGTATATTTCCAATCATACTTTTTGTTACCGTGCCAACTTGAAAATGGAGTTCATTTTATTTTTGTGTCACATGGCGTTTTTACCTGAAAGCTTTGGGTATCAAGCTTGCAATGTCACAGACTCTTATGCTTACTCTTGTCAAAATTTCAATAACATGAAGAATTCCTTTTCCTGATATCAAATAAGTTATTAAATAAGATTTCATGAACACTTTTCAATACAAAATTTTATTTGTTATTACATACATGCATGTATGCATACACAGACATAGGTATATGTCAGTAGTTAGTTAGTAGCGATGGACTAAATATTGAAATAAAAGATGTTAAAGTAACTCTTACACAATAGTAGAGTTTTTTTTATTTCAATATTCCTACAAGGCCTTTCATGCTGGAAAAAGCAACAATCCTTTGAGTCTATATCAGTTCCATCCAACATATAAATCTCACGTGAGGTATATTAGTTGTTTTACACACATTATTGTATTGTAAACAGCTTTTGGGATCAAAATGCTTAAAATTAAGAGGTATATCTGGAACGGTAAGCAGAGTCATCAAACTGTTCACAGACCTGTAATAAGATTAAAATGGATGCCATTTGGTTAAAAGCAATTGTATTTTATGTTTAGTTAGAAAGTTTCCAGTTGAAATGTTTGGGTGATGCCATTATCATTCAGGACTGAAGAATGAATGAGAAAAGTTAGTATTCTATTGACTACATCTAGCAGGGAGCAGACGGAGGGAATCAAACTGCAGGAAAGCACACATATTTCCAGCAGATCCTATTTTTCTGTAGGAGTCACGAAATATGCTGCAGCGCATAGCTTGCCCTTTCCGAGAGGTTTCATGTACAGCAGCAAGCACATGATTTGAACCATCAGTAAACAATGCTAAGATGGAACTACATTATCTGGTAAAGTACCTGTAGTGACAGATCCGACCAAGGGCTCTGTTCTTGCTGTGCCTCGAAGAGCCATAAGCGTCACCACATACTCAGTGGCAGGTTTCAGATCAGTGAGAGCGACTGTAGTCTGGTCTCCTTTCACAATAACCTGCTGTGTTTCTCCGTGTGTTTTAGGGTTATAATTCACAACAAACATGTCAACGGGAGCTAAAGGAGCTTCCCAAGCCACCAAGGTACTTGTGGGAGTTACCTCGGAAAAGTTAAGACCTCGCAGTGCTCCAAGGCCTGTGGAATATTTTTTAGAGAGTAGAGAATTGCACGTGAATCCATCTGATAACACTTCCATGTTATATATTCCTCTGAACTGTGACAAATGTCAACTAAAAATGTACAATGTGACAAAGCAAGTTTTTCAATTTATCCCCCATGCTGTTAGCAAACTGTCTAACTTTCTTATTTCCAAGTGCTGTCTGTATACTTATTGTAAATGCATGGTTCTGTGAAGTACACACTATAAACTATCACTAGAACACCTCAATAACTGCAGTAGGACTGAAATATAGTGCAATAATACCCAAGTAGAAGAATGTTTTATATGTGTCAGTTTGCTGTGACATCCTGTAAAATAGTTTTGTAAAGAACTTTTGATAGATCAATGATTAACCAAAAAAAAACTTCAATATAAAGAAGCCTATCTCACTTCATGGGAAAATAAAGAATAACTCTCATAATAATTGTGTATCTGGGATGGTGACACCATGTCAAATTATTCTAGTTCAAAAATTGTAGTCAATAATTAATTGTAAATTCTCATATAATTTTTTGGTGTAATTTCCATCATGAATTGACTAGGTTAAGAGCAGGTGAGACCACAACTTTTCTTGTGGGGTCCAGAGAAACACTCCTGCACATTGTGGCCCCACAAAGCAATTCGTCTGGAGGACCGCTTTGTCCTTCCCACCTGCTGCCGACATGCTTTAAAACCGGGAGGGAAGCCGGGACAACTCGCCACGCAGGCCCTGGTTGAATGGCCATCAGGGTCCCATCGACGATGTAGGACCTCGATTTGCATCAATTTATGAGGTTCTCGCCTGCTTTAGGCAGGCGCCTCATCCGCCCACAAGAACACGCCGGGTTAATATCGGAGACGGCGGGAATGGTTGAGTTCCGAGCGGGTAAGTAACCTGTCAATCCCAAATCAGGTCTTTAAACTGTACCAAACCATTTAAATAATAAAACGTTCTCATTGCTTATCTACTAAATTGTTCATCTTATTTGCGTTTTGAAGTTTGGAGATAAACATTTACCTTTAAAAAATAGGTATATGGCACAAAAAATGATTGGAATGGTCAAAGCTAAGAATTTGACATGGTTATGATAACTTTAAAAGAACTGGGGAAGGATGCAATATTAGCTTGTGTTGAACCTAAGATCTACAAAGATCCTTCAGAGAGTTTCATTTTTCTTGATTTCTATCTTCATGAGGACTCTTGCAAGACAATGAACAGGAGAAAACCAAACATTATATTGCAAATTGGATTTAAAGTGCTAAAAACTGAGAGGGGAATTAACAAAAAAATCAAAGTAAAATTAGGAATATATTTATTTTGAAGCTCTCCAGTTCTAAGTCTCTAGAAAGTTTAATTAATTGTTCTGGCAGCCAATGTTTTTCATGGCTGCACACCAGATATTTACACATTTGGATTTTTGTCTTAATATTTATGTAAGATTGTGCGAGGAGATCCACTGGTACATCAACATTGCTTTTAATTGAGAATTCTGTTGTATTCAAATGAAGAAATAATATAGGATTGCGGACTGAAAGGGCACACTTCACAGTTGTTATGCATGTCTTTTTTTTTTGCCTGTTAATTTTTCATCTCGATTCCCTTCACACGCCACTGACTCCTTCCTGCGATACGGTTCCATGGACGCTTGGTGATCTGTGGTAGCTTATCAAAGTAGCCACCATCTATGTGTGAGCCTTGGTACCGAGTGCCAGCAACCTATGTTAATCGGGAGAGGGCCGATGATGCTCTTACCTGCCGACCACACATGAGCACTTCCATCGTGATCTGAAACAAGATCCCTGGCCAATTTTTCCCTCAATACCCGAAGAAAACTCGACTCAATTGTAGCAGCCCTGAGGCTACTGAAGGTATGAGATCAATTAACTCTGCACAGGCTGGATATCATACCTGGGGCCTTCCTTGCCTGCAATGGCTCATGTGAGGGGTGGGGGCGGGTGAAACAAATTCCTGAGTACCAGCCCACTTGAACACAGATCAGAAAATTACAGGCACATTATCCTCCCTGTATAAACCGCTGAGCTTTGGAGGAGGGGGGGGGGGCTAGATTTTTCAATAAAATGCAGGCAAAGGTCAAGAAAGCATTATTTCCAACAAGACAGATGACAGTGTATGAATTCTGCATCAGAAAAAAGTTTTCTGTGCAGTGACTCTAAAGGGAAACACGTGCAGACAAGACGTCTGGCACCCCGAAGGTCTCCAACTAGGAATAATAATTTGTTATTATTTTAAATAATTTCCATCTTCCACTTTCTGTCACATCTGACAAGTCTTAAAAGTTAAAGTTGAGTGGAATAAGGGAGCTGCTCTTATCATTAAGTAAACATTGAATTTGTTTAATGTCACAGGAAAAGAAAAAATATATAAAATCTGCTATTTTGTTTGGCTGATAAGTTCGACTCCCACACCATGTGGTGCACTTGGCACACACATTAAATAAATCTTCTGCTTTGTGCTGTTTTATACAGCAGTCACGGCACAGTACAATAGCAAATCCAGTTCCTTTCATTTAAAAGTAAGGCTGACCTACCTGTGGATCACAATCTTACATAAATATTAAAATAAAAGCCCCAGTATGTGATTGTCTAGCATGTTCGCCGATACAGTAAGGATGAATAATGCCTGAAGTGTGTTTGCACTAATATTTTTTATTCCATAGCCTTCTCAGACATAAGGGCTTTAACCTAGCTCCCCATTCCAATATAAAACATGGTACTACATTCTATATAATCAAATTATAGTACGAGTTGAATTTAGCATTGCCCAAACATTGCATTATTAAAAGTGAAAATGAGTGAGTCCAACAATCTATATACTATAGACCTGCAAATTAATTTAACACTAGGGAGCTGATTGTACACAGGTGTGCCATCAGCGTGGAACCTCACCTACAGGTCACTTGTATCGGGAAACCTGCAATCCTCGAATATGCACTACTGGTGCTTGAGGCTCTGCAATGACAGCGTGTGTTTGTAAAATTCGACTACCATATTTATATATTACAGGTACAACGTCCGAAATCCGGAATCCTCGACCGAATCCGTGCCGGGTTTTGAGCAGCGAGGTCTGAAATCCGGCAAAACCTGGAATCCGGCATGGATTCAGTCGAGGATTCCAGATTTCAGACTTGATTTTCTTGTCTGAAATCCGGAATCATCGACCGAATCCATGCCGTATTTTGGGTTTTGCCTCAAAATGTCTGGTTTTCAAACAATAATTCCGGATTCCGGATGACTCCATCAGCTATGTGCAAAATGTCTGGTTTTCAGACAATTCCGGTTTACGGAGTTCCTGATTCGGGACATTGCACCTGTACCATATGAATTTATCATTTATTACCAGTTTTCCCCAGATTATATGGACTGTCACTGTACATCATGTATATCAACTCACATTTTTGATTGCAAAAGGAATATCCATTATACAGAAATATTTGGATTAATACACC
The DNA here is from genome assembly GCF_044704955.1 of Pristiophorus japonicus. Taxonomy (NCBI): domain Eukaryota; kingdom Metazoa; phylum Chordata; class Chondrichthyes; family Pristiophoridae; genus Pristiophorus; species Pristiophorus japonicus. The sequence goes on from NC_091996.1 coordinate 44,730,031, forward strand.
TTTATTTTTAACATTTCCACTTCCCGATGAGACATTTTAACTGGGTCATTTTAACCGCTCATCGGGAAACTAATGGGATCAGGTGGCGCACCCGGTTTGGAGAGGAGGGTTTAACACCCAGCCTAATATTGTTCTCCATTACCAACGTTGCACCCGATCGTGTCAGTTTCCCAACGGGCAGGTTAGGTTAAAATTGCACCCCTTTCCCCCACCTTCAAGTTTTGAAAAAAAGCAGAACTGGTGACAGAATCTCTGTAAAGATTGTTTTCAAAATTGAAAAGTTTGCCCTCAATGGAGTTTAAACAGTTATAGCAGCATTTAAAAAGCAAATAGTGAAGAGATCAAAATGGCATTCGAAAGTTCTTCCTTACCTGTGAAAGCACTAGTGGTGGATGCCCTGCTCTTCTGTCTACCTCGCTGTGCAATAAGAATAATGGTGTACTCAGCCGCAGGTTCCAGTCCAGTCAGAATGTACGAGACCGCATCAGCAGCCACCATCTCTTCATTCCTCTTACCGGCGGATGAGATATAGATGATGAAGTAATGGTCTATTACTGCCACTGGTCGTTTCCACTGCAAAGTAATTGTGTTCTCGGTTGTCTCGCTCACTATCAGGTCTTTTGGACTATCCAAGTCTGCAGTAATAAATAATTAAAAAGTGTAAGTGCAGTTCTTTCTTGATGCCTGGGTTGGTGAGTGTACTACCCAATGGAGAACTGCACCATATAGGCCAGGATCTCAAGTTTGATCCCTGCTTCGCTTTTGAGTTAGCTGACTTTACAGTAGGGCAACATCAAGGATACTACAATTGTCTTCAGTACACCTGATCGGTAAAGGGGAAAATAAATCAGCCAGGGTCTTTGTTCCAGATTTCTATCCACGGATTCCAGTTGGAAAGTATGGATACCATTGGCCTTGGCTGTTGTGTACGTAAATGTTATGTGCTACCCTTCATGATTCAATAGTCTGTGACACGGACTGTCTTGACTGATGCATAAAGAATTGCTACTTAGGTGAGACACCAGAGAGCAGCCCGCAGCTATGGAGCCATTCCCGGCAAGAGTCCGTGCCTTCAGAAGATGAAGGGAGAAACGGGAGGGAAACCAGCAATACTGACCTGTAACTTAGTGACCGCGGGAAGACATTTTCTAGACTGGTTCACATTGTTTGAACAAACAACTGTTTTCACTTTGCAATAAAGCTTCCAAGTAACTGGCTTTTTTGTAGTAAAATAACCTAATAGACACTTTTGGCACTGGAAACGATATCTTGCTTTCACTACATGAATGTCTTTGTTGTCCGGTTACTAGGGTTTATTGTATTGCATTTAATGTATTAAACAACGTTCACAGTGGAAAACTTTATAATATTCAATTTACGCCAGAAGACCCCATAAATCATAAGTGACAACAGCGTGAGTCATGATGAAGATCTTCCTCCCAAGTGGAATTAGCTTTATTCCAAAGTTCCTATACAATACGTTATACCAATAAATGTATTAAACATCTGCTTTCTTTTCTAAAACTGCTTTTCAGTATTTAAGCCATTGGAAGTGCAGGAGGTGCTTCATTCTGAGAAGAAATTCTGAGAGAACAGCACTGAAAGTCTGTCAAGTCTGGTACAAGTTTGTAGAAGTTAACGTGTTAATGTGATGAGCACTTGACCTCTGATTGATGTCCTGTTTTGTGTAGAGTGATTAATATTGAATGCTACCTGCATTTACACAGTAAAATGTATAGTGTGAAACAGTTATTATTATGAATGATACTGTTGCCCTTCAGAGGATACAGAGGCGAGAAACCAAAGTGATCATGGGTATCAAGAATCTATGTTCTGAGGGGAGATTAAGGTTGTTGAGTTTGTTCTTTTAGGAGAGGAGAAGGCTGTGAAATTATCTATTTTGAAAAGGATTGGCAAAGTTATCAGGGAGGGTCATTGAAATGAATAGCATAAATGGGTTCAAAAGGCAACATTTCAAGCGATATAAGAAGGCAGGTAGGGGGAGTGAGAGCAATCAAAAAGAGATAGATACATTGGGTTTAATGGCCTTTCCCTTTTCCTAAGAACATTTTGGAGTGGAAATTGGTATGCATTGCATCTAGTTTTCCTGAATAAAACGGGCACAACACATACCAGTTTAGCAATGGGATAGCCTGTGCCCAATCAGCACAGGCGTTGGTCCCACTGATAAGTGTGTGGGGGCCATTTCTAGGTGTCTAATGCCTGTTGAAGGATCCTCCCCCCTACAAAATGTGTTCCTGATGAGTGGGGCACGTGTTACGCCAACCTCAACGACCCAAAATTCATTTCTGTGTTGAGGTGAGCTGCCTGTGGAGTACGACCGGTGTAGAAGTGGCACCCAGAATAATTGCTACCCCCTTTATGTTCTGTTTCTTTACGGTATTCAATCAATGCAGTTTATGTTATCAGACACCTAAGTCTTACCTGTGGCTACATTAATAGTAGCAGGGGCACTCTCCCTGTTGTCTTTAATGGCACTAACTCCAAAACCATATTCGGTACCTGGTTGCAGATCTGAATAATGCAAAATAGTTCATACTTAATTCAAACATTTAATGAGGCAAATAGCTGTATATTGCTCACTAAGCTGCCATTCTGTTAATGAAACACAACATAATTCATGCCTTGAGGACACATCCTACGATGCACAAATACAACATGCCCAAGATAAGTTCACTTAAGTATCGATGATAATACATAATGCAGAGCATCCGTGGTAAGCTTGTTATCCTTCTAAAATCATTAGGAGCAATCTTGCTGGGTCTGTGTCTGGTCACATTGGATTGCCTGGTTATGCTGGATAGCGGAAATTCGGGCAGGTTGGAGTACGTTTCTGTAATATAACCTGTCCAATTTTCCTCCATTAATTTAAATGGAAGGAAAATCATAAGAACGTAAGATAGATAGATTTTTGGATTCTGGGAGAATCAAGGGACATGGGGATTGAGCGGGAAAGTGGAGTTGAGGTCGAAGATCAGCCATGATAGAATAGAGGAGCAGGCTCGAGGGGCTGTATGGCCTCCTCTTGCTCCTAATTCTTATGTTCTTATATTCTTAAATAGGAACAGGAGTAGGCCATTCGGCCCTTCGAGCTTGCTCCACCATTCAATAAGATCATGGCTGATCTTCTACCTCAACTCTACCCTCCCGGACTATTCTCATATCCCTTGGTTCCCTTTGTATCCAAAAATCTATTGATCTCTCAATTAATATTAATATACTCAATGACTGAGCATTCACAGCTCTCTGGGGTAGAGAATTCTAAAGATTAACAACCCTCAGTGAAAAAATTTCTCCTCATCCCAGAAAAACGAACAGGATCCTTTACAGGTGCGCACTCTGACCTACTGATTTACTAATATTCACTACCCCCCCAGGCAATCCTGTGCACCTGGGTGTAGACCCACGAAAATCTATCCAAACAAAGTGAACTTATCAGAGGAATTAAAAGGCCCCTAATTACATAAGGTTACACGCTTTGTTATAATAATGTCCTACAGCTCTAAAGCCTTTCACCTATTTGTCCAAAAGGGACAATTAAAAGATTCATTGGCTTGTTCTGGGATGTGGTGCTGTTCAGTTAGTCATAAATTGCCGCTGTACATTTGAAGCTATTCAGCGTGCTCACTCACAGCATTCTCTCTTCAATGACAGTTAAATAAATAATAAGACTTGATTGAGCTGGCCATTGTGTGAAGGGAAAAGCTCGATTGGAAAGGCAATTAGCAATTTAAAAAAAAGAGAAATCTTGATGATAGACTGAGACCCAGAACCAAGGCTGAAAAGAGTAGGAGATGAAATAAATCAAACGGTAGTGTTTATCAGGAATGTTAAGCTTGGGTTCAAAAGGATAGAGATAGAATTAGGAGAAGATTGAGGTAAGGAGTGCGCCATTCTGAGGTCCTGAAAAATAAAGTGCTAGAGCTGGAAATTGTGCAGTGAGTCTTGGCTCCAACCATTTGCCTATAATAACAAGTCAATCGGAAAAAATGGAATTTCATTCTGTGCTTTGAGATATTTCATTATGTGATAAGAAGGATTATAAGAGCACATTTTTGTTACACAAATGTAGCTTTAACACCAAATAGTAAAAATATTCTTTTAGAAACCTCACATGGGTATGAGGTGGAGACCTCAATAAACCCTGGGCTTTATTTAAAGAAAAAGCAAAGATTGTTTTGAATATTTTGATGCTGCTAAATGAGTGATTCTGTTTTGTGGATTCTATTGTTTTGATAATTTATGGATCCATTTACAATCCCCCCTCCCCCCCGCCCACCAACTTGTGATAATGATAATTCAACACACAAATTCCAACAGATAAACTCAAAATGGGAAAGGTCAACAGAGAAGTGAGAGAGAATTGTAATTATTCTGCAGCATAAAAGCCCCTAGGAGTGTATATGAAGGGCTTTTGAGACCACCCCTGGACTTGGGCATCTTCCTATGGATCATCTAGAGTTTAGAAGAATGAGAGGCGATCTCATTGAAATATACAATATTCTTACAGGGCTTGACAGGGTAGATGCAAGGAGGATGTTTCCTCTGGCTGGGGAGTCTAGAACCAGGGGTCACAGTCTCAGAATAAGGTGTCGACCATTTAGGACTGAGATGAGGAGAAATGTCTTCACTCAGAGGGTTGTGAGTCTTTGGAATTCTCTATCTCAAAGGGCTGTGGAGGCTCAGTCGTTTATATTCAAGACAGTGATCGTTGGATTTTTGGATATTAAGGGAATCAAGGGATATGGGGATAATGCAGGAAAATGGAGTTGAGGTAGAAGATCAGCCATGATCTTATTGAATGACGGAGCAGGCTTGAGGAGCTGAATGGCCTACTCCTGCTCCTATTTCTTATGTTCTTATATTCTTATCACATGGGTGTCCCAGCTCTTTGTCATTGCGGGCTGTGTAGGTACGAACAATGGAGCCTTTGGGGCCACATCTAAAGTTTACCATTTGTTTGCATATCTTTCAAGTGGTTGATACTAACAGATTTTGGTGTTCTAATATAGGATATATCCACCAATGAGGCAATGATGGTGAAGTTTGCCTGCCACAATGGGAAATAAAATTGCGCGCAGTGTAAAACGGTGCTGCTGATTCACTATGAATCCATTTCCTGCTACTGGGGAAAGCCTATTTCACCCCAAGGAATCGACCTTTTCCATGTCTACAAAAATCAAACAGGGCAAATTAGCAACTAAGAAATCCAAGGCTTCAAGGGCTGGAATGCCAGGACTTAAGGACCACATGTGGTGCACAGGCACAGTTTGGACTCTCCTAGCTTTATCATATGATTAAAAACCAGAGTGTGTTCCAGCCAGGCAATACATTCTAACCCGTTATTTTCTGTTTAATACAAGCTAATTAATGGAACCACACTCATATGCAGTGCAGGATTTCATATCAATTTTACATGTTGTAAAGACGACTTATAGTAAATATTACCAGAAATTTTAATATGGGTGGTAGGTTGAGTGCTTCTTTCGACAGTGATTTCCTTGTGTTCTCCTCCGGCCAGCGGTGAATACTTAACCTTGTAATTATCGGCAACAGCTCTGGTGTTCTTCCACTCCAAGGTGATGCTCTCATCCGTCTGAGACATGTTTCTGAGGTTTTTCGGGGCGTCAAGGTCTAGATGTGGAAAACAGTTTTGAGCAGGGATGAAAGAACATGCGAAGGAATTGTGAAGTAAACTAAAATCCATTAAAAGCTTTATGGATCTTTATTAACATATCAGGATACTGTATGTTACCATTTAATAGACATCTAACTTAAAAGAAAGTAGTTTGAAGTACGAGGAGCATATATTTAAGCTTTGACCTACTCTAACAAAATAATTACTTCTTTGAGGGAATTGTAAAGAGAAAATCAGTCAAGATTTAAAATGGCTTCTCTTTAATCCAGATATCACAAACATATATTGAGCCCAATGTATGCTGGATATCATTATCCTATTACGTCCTTTTTTTTGCTTAAACAGAATCTCACAATTAAGTGGTATTTATTGTGGTATCTTAATAACCAATAATTAAGTGATAATAGCAACATTCAGAGCTATTTTATGATCTACTAAAAATTAATGGTGTATTATTAATACCAGATCGATAGGACAATCCTAGTCAAAGAGTTAAGCTGTTTTTCAGTGTAAAGTGCAGTAGCGGACACCTTATTCGAGTGGAATTGCAATTTTCTTATACTAGTGAAAAATGTGCTACTTTTGAAGAGGCTTTGCATGAAGGCATGAGCTGTATTGTGGAATGGGAATTGTTTTAGAAATGCAGCAGAATTTCAACGTTCTATACAAAGATCCAATACCGTGGTATGAGCATCTGTAAAATATTTCAAAACAGATTTCCATAATTCAAAAAGAAGTAATGGCCAGGTGATTTTACTTTCTTTACCTGCGATTGCCATGGAAATGCAGACATTACCTCAGGTGAAAAGAATGTCACGGACCAGCTGCACAGTGCAAAAACAAAAAGTAGCCAAAAGCAAGAGGCATAAAAAAACGATGAGCTTAAAGACTCAGGTGAAGAAGAACTGAAAGATTCTGGAACACAGATGTGGTGATGCATTACATGGTATGCTATTTATGGGCATTGGATGGGAAAGAGTAACAAATCAAAATGATGTGATTATTTGCACTGATTTCCTTGCTTAATTCAAATTTTTGGACTTTTCTTGTACAAAAAGAAACTTTGAGTAGACTGCACTGTACATAATATTAAATCCCACCACCAATGGAAGTGATATGCTATGATAACACAACAACAATTTATGGCACCTTTAACATAGTAAAACGTCCCAAGACGCTTCAATGGAGCGTTATAAAACACAATTTGACACTGAGCCACAAGAGGAAATATTATGCACATCTCTTTTGTATCAGCACAATCCGTAATTGGTAAAAATCACTTCACTAGCGTAAAAATATCGATTTACCTGTTGTGAAAGTATTGACTGCAGGAACACTTCTCATGTTCCCTCGTCTAGAAACCAGAGAAACATCATATTCAGTGTCTGGTTGAAGATCGGCTATGGAATAGGCTGTCTCGGTGTCAGGAAGATCAACAGTTGCCTTCTCACTGCCTGGCATCCCATAGGAGAGGCTGATTCCCTCAATCCTGGCAGACGGTTTGAACCAGGTAATGTGTGCAGCGGTGTCTGTGACTTTGTTTACTTCTATGTGGCTCGGTGCATCAATCACTGTGGGAATAGAGAACAAATTGCATCATTCATCACGTTAAAGTCATGCAAGCCTGAGTGCATTTCCAAAAGAGCTAAACAAATGGCCAAGATAATAAATCATTTTCTGAAACTGGTTTCTTTCACCTCACATGGAGGTCTAAATTTAACATTGTTGCTCCCATTTTTTAAAACCTGGTGCAATGATAACAACTTAGCAGTGCAAAGGCCCGTGCCCAAACTATACGGCAGTTCAGACCACCTCTAAATTAGTCGGAGCCTTTATTTTAGGCAGCCTTGGCCGTAATATTGAAATGAGGCTCCAGCGCTCACTTCAGACCAGGATTCCTGAATTTATTTGGTCTACACGGACCTTGAAATGTCGTGGTCTGACAGGCATCACTGATTTCGAGCATTTTAATCGGTGCTCCTTAAAGGGACCGCTGGAGGCTGCTCAAAAAGCACCAATGAACTTGGAAATTTTTTGGTATTTTGTGGAATCAGAAGGAGCAGTAGTGCACCTCCTGGCTTCTCAAAAAAAACTGCAGGCTGTTTTATCCTTGAAACCCCCCTTCCCGATTGCCTCCACCCTCCCCGCCCTCACCCTGAACAATTAAAACTATGGAGTCTCATTCCTTTAAGTAGTGAATTGTTGTTGGAGATTTTAAAAATGTCAAATTTAAATGTTTTTCAAACTTTTCCTTTCAACCTCTTTTCTCTCTCTCTTAATCAAATCTTTCTTTTCCTCTCTTTTTTTCTCTTTCTGTACTTGATTTGACATTGCATTCTCCCACTCTAATTCACCCTCCTTCTCAGTTCTTCTATTTATTTCTCAATCCTTTAATCTCATTGACTAAGGGGATATGCCATTGTGCCCGCCATTCATTAAGGTCTCAGATGCCCTGTTGCCTTCTCCGTTATCAGCTCGCACTGCCAGCAAGTAACAATGCAAAAAGTATTTGAGCTGAAGTGTTGAAGGAAAAAGTTTAACTAATGGGGTATGCTGTTGGATGCCATGCTCCAGCTAGATCTGGCCCAATGTGATGCAATGCTGATTCAGTAGAATTTACAATTCTCTCCTCCACACCATATAATCTGGTAAATAATATTCCCAGTGTCACTCAAAGAAATGACTGTCACAATCTTCAAACTGCATTATTGAAATCTCCACTTAAACTGCAGTATTTCCACTAGCCAGAGGATGCCAGGAGTTTAGCTACTTAATGGTCGTTATCACAAGCCTCATCATGTTACACTCTGGATTTGTGCCTCAGTGTGTGTGCTTGTGCGTGTGTATCTGTGTATGTTCGTGCGTGTGCCTGTATGCTTGTGTGCGTATTTATGTAAGGCCCAAAGCCATCATATCTGCAGTTTACCATTGCTGAAATTAATTAAAAGCTTGTAAGTTTAAATACGTTTTTGATATTTTCCACTTTGAAAAAGTAATGCAATGACAGAGAAGGGAAATATAGTTTTAAATATTTACAGAGACTTCTTTAGTTTAATTACCACCTGGCAAGTATACCAATCCACAAAAGATGCTTCATGAGCTAATTTATATGTTGAAAATCCTAAATGATTCAACTTTTATTGCCAGACATGTACTCTTTGTTTCTTTCCAAATCATTTCAATTTACAAGATCACAAGATAATTACAGTGAGGAAGACCATTCAGTCTGGATTAATTCATCCATCTAGAGGCAATCTAGAGTCCCCCATTGCAACATCCAATTGTCTCTTAAATCATTTCAGGGTATAGGCCTTCACCACTCAATCTGGAAATATCTCACAAGCTGATCACTCTTTGTGCGAAGAAGTATTTCTTGAGATGAGTCCTCAATTTGCCTTTTACTGTGTCCCCTTGACATACGCTCCGAATTTAATCGAAAGCCAGGTTTACCTTTTCCTCCCCATAACTGTCTCATATATCTCTATGCGATCACGTCCCAGATGCCTCCTCCTTTCTAGTCAGAACAGTCTAGTCTTTCCTCACTTCAATCTCACTTCACTGACCTCAACCTCATTGAGAATAGGGGAAACAACAATTTGACAAAGGCAAAAAACGGAAAAATATTTGCAGGATTTAACCCTTTGAACGTTATACTTTTAATACAAGGCCCAGAGATTACTTTTATAAAGTAGTGCCATTAGTAATTTAGGTTGCCAATTTGCTTTCAAATATAGCCCCCTTGGATCCTAAAAAGCACTGTAGTAATCTTTTAAACCTAACCCTGCATGGTTGAATTTAAAAGATTACAATGATAAGCATGATGTCCTATATAACTATACCATGTGTAGTATGATGTGTATATTTACAAAAGTTGAAATTCACACTAATAATGGTGATCAAAGACAGATCTTGAATGTAATGCAAAAAAAGGTTGGCCGTACTAGTCAGTAGTAGTTTACAGCTGCTATAGAATTAGACCTTGAATCTAATACATTAAAACAAAACATCTGGTAGTGTGTGCTTGAGGTGCTATAATAGTATAAACCTCCATAATATTATGTTGGCTACTGAGCTGCTCTGTTGCAAACTCCAAGTTGTAGAACAAGGCCAGGCATATACTGTACAGATTTTTGAACACTTCAACATTCCTCCACATCACCACTTTATCACAACTGACAGGTGGCCATTAGCTCATTCTTTCCTAATTAAACCAACCAGCCTGGCAGCTTTACTATCTATCACTGGGAAGATTCATTTCGTGTCATTGCACGTGTATGTGTGATTTACAGTGCTGTAAAAGGATCACGTTCCAAAGATCCTGTGAACACCGGCCACGTTGGGAAACAGTTCCAGCTCAAGCAGAATTCGTACTGCAGTGTGGTGACATTCCCAGAACGGAATTAAAAATCCATGATTGGACAATTCCCATGTCCATCTTGTCAGCTGTGCGAGGTGCTCAATTTCCACAGCAAATTAAATGAATATATTGACATTACTCGAATTATCAGTATCTACTATTCCTGGGGGTGCAGCTTTGAGGTGTGAAATTATAAATTTGCAAGTATGAAATGGGTGCTTACTATTACATTTATGGATCATTACTGCATTAATTGGACTTTCATTTATTGCCAGATGCAAAATTAACATTCGTTATCCTGGACCATTTGCTTGCATGATTTTTAATAATATTTTAACAGCAGTAGCATATTAATCACCAACTAATGCTGAATTCATTTTTTTGATGGTTCAATTATCTGTAAACATCGGGTCACATTGAATGTCTTCAATGTGTGAAAAAAAGAGATTGTAAAAGTATGTTTCCAATTAAACCATGCCTTTCTCAACATGCTAAAAACCAATTGGCCTTACAACTTTGAGTTTTTTTTTAAACAATTGCAGCATCCTAATAATTTTATGTCAGGAAGATGTGTCCATGCTGGAGAATTCCATAATGCAAGTCTGCTGTATCCACATGTGGCACAGTTGGGGAGTTGAGTGTAGAATTGTGAATGCTGTGAATGTTGAGGCCATAATCTTGCTCAAGGATCATTCTCCAACAAGCTGCATGATGGGATGGTGGGACTAATGTCTGTGCCTGAAGATGATTCCTGATTTCAATCACACCATCCTGGGCAGTTGCTGAGCAGAGGCCAAATACTTCCTCGCAGGAGGGGGAATAGGGTATCTTTTTCCAATATATTGTGGAATTTTACTTGGAACTGGCGTACTTGGTCCTCCTTGGTCAGCTCCCTGGGGCAGCAGCAGGTCCATGATGGTCTGGACCTCCCTGGAGATGCTGGTCCAGCACTTGTTGTAGCAGTCCAGGCAGGAAGCTTCACCTGCGATGTGCTCAAAAATCTTGTTCACAAAGGAGTTCATGATGCACATGGCTTTTGAATGGGTGAACGGGTGAAACCACTTCATCACTTTGTAGATGCAGAGCGAGTAACTCGCCTTAGTGAATGTGATGATGCCTGAGGAGCAGAACCTTCCAAGAAGGCTGCCAAGAAAGTCGTAGCAAAGGGCATCAAGAAATGGAGAAAGTTGAGGAAGGAGAGTTACTTGATCTACATCTACAAAGTCAGGAAGGGGATAGATCTGAGAGTTTTAACACAGACTTTTTATTTCTTCTATGGATGCTAGGATAGCATTCCTTGCTTCAACTCACTCGACTACAAAAAAAGGAGAGGGACAGATGCTCACTCCCAGATCTGGCAATATCCCACACAGTTGAATGACCCATAAGTGGAGACTCAGAAGCACACAAAGCAGCACCTCAGCTGAGGGCCACATTTTAAGACAAAGCAGTTCACATGTGGTTTCCTGAGCTGTATTAATGAATATCACTGCATTGGAACAGAGCAGTTAAAATCCTTTCTTTTTTAGTAAGTTATTTGTTTTAAAGGAATTTTGTCGTGAATATCAAATAATTGTAACTTGTTGAAAATAGTTGAAGGGATGAGAGCTTAAACATTCTAATTGGACGCAATTATATAGGGCTTTGGTGAGACCAAACCTGGAGTACTGTGTACAGTTTTGGTCTCCTTACTTAAGGAAGGATATACCTGCCTTAGAGGGAATGCAACAAAGGTTCACTAAATTGATTCCTGGGATGAGAGGGTTATCCCTTGGGGAGAGCTTGAGTAGAATGGGCCTATACTCTCTGGAGTTTAAAAAAATGAGAGGTGATCTCACTGAAACATAAAATTCTTAGAGGACTTGACAGGGTAGATGCTGAGAGGCTGTTTACTCTGTCTGGAGAGGCTTGAACTGGGGGTGGGGGGGGGGTGGGGGGGCGGGGCGGGGCGGTGTCATAGTCTCAGGGTAAAGGGTCGGCCATTTAGGACTGAGATGAGGAGAAATTTCTTCACTCAGGTTTGTGTAACTTTGGAAATCTCTACCCAGAGAGTTGTGGATGCTCAGTTGTTGAGTATATTCAAGACTGAGATCGATAGATTTTTGTACACTAAGGGAATCAAGGGATATGGGGATAGGCAGGAAAGTGGTAGAAGATCAGCTGTGATCTTATTGAATGGCGGTGCAGGGTCGAGGAGCTGTATAGTCTACTCCTGCTCCTATGTCTTATGTTTCTTATGTCTTATCATGTGATGTCATGAGTCAAGGAAAGGGTCCTCTTAGAAATAATCCACTTTAATAAGCTCAGTGTGTGATACGAACTTAATTCTTGTATTGACTCAAATTGATGGCTGTACAAGCAGAGGGGAAGAGTAACCCTTATTTGTATTCACTCACTTGTTGTCAGTCTTTGATTAATTGGTGGGCCACGGGTATTATTTTTCAAAATATGAAGGTTGACTTCATAGTCCTCTCCCGGAGCCAGGCCAGTTTGCGTAAATGATGTTTGTGATTGCTTCAAACTGTTGGAAATCTCTCCGTTATCTTCTTTCTGTAACCAAGAGAAAATTTCAAATTTGGTAAGAAGTGCAAAGAAACATAGAAGTCTGGAGGAGGCACATTGCTTTGGTGCATTATTTCAGGCACTGCCCTGAACACGTGGGTTTGCTAATGGCATTTTCCAATGCCATCCAGAGCAATGATATAAACCAACTGAGTTTGGTTAGGCTGCATTGTAGATGAGTGGACAGAATGTTTACATAAAGTTTATAACTAATTTACCATTCTCCTTTAGAGGTGTCTGTTATTATTAAGAAAAGGATTTGTCATCTAGTCTAGATTAAGATGTCGGCAGTATTGTTAAGAAGACCAAACAGTAATCTAGCTTTACCATCAACCACTGTTTGGCATGGAATATTTAGTACTTTGACCATCATATTCATAGTCCAATGATGACAAATGGCAAGTTAAAGTCCAATTTAAACTGCCAATACTAGGGGCTAAATTTTCCCCAGTTATTTGAGCCATTTTTTTGGCAAGTGCCGCTTTTTTTGGCCTAAATTTAAAATATCCAAGTTTCCTCAAAGATAGTTACAATTTTTTAGGTTCATTTTTTTTTTACCTGGTTGGGGGCGTAACCTGCTACCCACGCCAATTCTGGCCATTTAAGCAAGTTTGGCCAGCTCCAATTTACTCCAATTTTTCTTAGGATAGCGTATGTGACCGCTGTGGAAAAACCTTCTGGGCATTTAACCAAATCAGCACAGGTACGAGAATCAGCACAGAAGATGCAGTTCCACGGCCGGGATAGCAGCAGCAGAGATGGGGGGGGGGAGAGGAGAGAGAGTGAGAGGGGGGAGGCCTTTCGGCCAGGGATAGTAGTGGGTACTGGGAGGGAGGAGGAGGCCCTTTGGCCAGGGATAGAGGGGGAGATAAACTTTTGGTATAGATACTTTTAATAATTTAATGCTGGTAAGTTGCTGCAATGTGTAAGGTGCTTGTGCAAGTTGCTGTGAACTGGCCAGAATGTGTTGTATGTTTCATTTTCCACCCTCAGCCCACAGTGTGTCCCTGTTTACCCTGGCAACCCAATCTTTTTGGTACAGATCTTAGGCTCCACCCCTAAAGCTAAAGGACAGGCTAATGTGGAAACTTGGATGATTTTTTTTGGCGTAGTTGGACCCCCAAAAAACGATACGCTAAAGAACAGCTTTGGGGAAAATTGAGCCCTATGAAAGGTTTCAAAAAACATGATGCAACCGGACCATTCCACCTGTTTTCTTTTAAACCTTCCCTTTTAAATCTGAATACCTCCGTTCAGTCCGCAAGCATGACCCTGAGCTTCTGGTCTCTGCTTGCCACTTTAATTCTCCATCCCTCTTCCACTCTGTCCTCGGTCTCCTACACTGTTCCAATGAAGCTCCACGCAAGCTCATCTTTTGATTAGGGACTTTACAGCCTTCCAGCCTCAATGAGTTCAACGACTTTAGATCATAATCACCGTTCCCATTTTCTCAGATAGCAGATGCTGGTAATGGTTCATTTACACCGATTCCAGACCCATCTTTTGTTTCTTTACTAGTCCTATTGCCATGCTCTTTTGCCTTGCACCAAAATCCCTTTTGTCATTTAATCAGTCCTGCCTGCCCCTTAGCACAGACCTTTCCTTTTGTTCTTTCCTCCCCTCCCTGCCTGTTCCCTTCTTCCTTTCCCCAAGGCTCTGTACTTGCTTATAGACTTTAAGGGTCCAAGTTTCGGGCTGCGCCGCTGGACGCCTGTTTCTCGCGCCACAAAGTGCGCCTTAAAAAAACTCACCTATTCTCCGGCTCCCTGCAGGTCCTCTGGAGCTGGGCGCGGCGCTGCACGAGCTATGGAGGGCGGAGCCAGGTCCCTACGCTGAAAACAGTGCCGGGACCTCTGCACATGCGTGCTACAGTGGGCGCGCATGTGCAGTAGCTCCAGGCACCCAAAACTGTGGGAGGGGCCCAAAGCACGCAGCCCCTAGCCCTGGCCGAATGGCCTCACTGGGGCTGCGTGGATAAGGCTCCTCCCACCCGACCGGACCCGACCCCCGCTCTCTCCCAACCGCCCCCCCCCCCCGGTGACTCGACCTCTGCTTCCCCCCGCCTCCCCTCCCCGGCGACCCGACCTCCGCTTCCCCTCAACCCTCGCCCCCCCCTCTGCGACTCTCTCTCCCCCCCGCCCCCTGCGACTCTCCCACCCCGACCTCCACAACTCCCCCTTCCGGACCTCCGCGACGTTCCCCTCCCCACCCGACCTCCGCGACTCTTCCCCCCCTTCCGACCTCCGCGACTCCCTGCCCAACCTCCGCGACTCTTCCCCCCCCTCCGCCCTCCGCAACTCCCCGCCCGACCTCCGCGACTCTCCCTCCAGCCCCCTCCTCCTCTCCCCCCACCTCCCTCCTCCTTCCCCCCACCCCCCTCCTTCTCCCCCCACACCCCTTCTCCCTCTCCCCCTCCCCCTTCTCCCCCCAACCCTCTTCTCCCCCTCCCCATCCCCTTCTCCCCCCACCCCCCTTCTCCCCCTCCCCCCACACCCCCCTTCTCCCCCTCCTCCCACCCCCTTCTCCCCCTCCCTATCCCCTTCTCCCCCTCCCCCCCACCCCCCTTCTCCCCCTCCCCATCCCCTTCTCCCCCTCCCTATCCCCTTCTCCCCCTCCCCCCCACCCCCCTTCTCCCCCTCTCCCCACCTCCATTCTCCCCCTCCCCCCCTTCTCCCTCTCCCCCTCCCACCCCCCTTCTCCCCCTCCCCTTGCTGTCAGAAATACAGACACTGACAGACAGAGAGATAGAGACACTGACAGAGACACACTGGGGGGGTCCCAGCACGCTGTGCAGTCAGTAAGTAGAAAATGTTTTATTTATTGATTTTTAAATTTAAAAAAAATTTTTATTAATTTTTTTGATTGATTTATTGGTTGATTTATTGATGAATTTATCATTTATTATTGATGATGGCTCTTTATTTGTAAAACTGAAGTGTTTAATGTTTGTAAACTTCCCTTTAAACCCCCCCCCCCATTCCCTACGCCTGATTTGTAACCTACGTCTGATTTTCTAAAGTGTGGACAAGTTTTTTTCGAACGTACAAAAATCTTCACTTACTCCATTCTAAGTTAGTTTGGAGTAAGTTTTCACTGCCTAAACTTTGAAAACAGGCGTAAGTGGCCGGACACGCTCCCTTTTGAAAAATAAATTCTGTTACAAAGTGAAACTGTTCTAACTGACTAGAACTGGAGCAAACTAAATGCCGAGAATTCAAATTTCTAACATACTCCATTCTAAACCAGTTGCTCCAAAAAAACAGGAGCAACTCAGGCCGAAACTTGGCCCCAATATCTCTAACTCCTTCAAGTTCTGACGGAAGCTCATCGACCTGAAACATTAACTCTGTTTCTCTCTCCAAAGAAGCTGCCTGACCTGTTGAGTGATCCAGCATTTTCTGCTTTAATTTCTTTTAAATCTGTATGTGCTGCCACTCCTATAAATGTTATTCCATTGCTGGGCTGAGCATTGCATTAATTTTTATGGAGCTTGGTTATGGATGCCAGTACAACATTGTTGCTATATGAAACAGTTCAGAACTTTAGTCTCAGCCTGATTCAGCCCATTAATTCTACAGTTTTCTCTGGCACATCACTTTAATCTTAATAACATCCAAAGGTCAAAATAAAACATAGTATTAAAACAAGCAGACCAACTGACATACATTTTGAGTTCAACTTTATTTCTTTGTGCATACCATTTTAAGCTTGAGGAAACAATGTTAAATATATACTTAAAATTGAACATAAATAATAAGTGTGAGTCGAACTGAACCCAAGTCTGATGAAAGGTCTTTACCCCAAACTGTCTTTTCATATGTCAGACACTATTGGAACTACTGCTGCACATTTTCAGCATTTTCTATTTCTTTTCTTTCTGGATATCAGACATTTGCAGTTTTTGTTTTTTATCTCCCAAATCACAGGATCATAGAATAGTACAGTACAGAAGGAGACCATTTGGCCCATTGAGTCTGGGTTGGCTTTTTTCGATGAGCAATCCAGTTAGTCCAACTCCCCCAGTCTTTCTCCATATGCCTGCAATTATTTTCTCCTTCAAGTAGTTACTCTATTCTCTTTTGAAAGCTACTATAGAACTTATTTCCATCACCTATCAGGCTGTGCATTCCAAATCCTAACTACTCGTGTAAAAACGTTTCCCTCATGTTGTCAATCACCTCAAATCTGTATCCTCTGGTTATTGACCCTTCATCCATTGGAAACAGTTTCTCTTTATTAACTCTATTCAACTATCCCATATCGCTTTCTGGTGTGTCAACAAGTTAGCTGTGGCTTACTGGATTTGATGAAAGAAAATCTCTTGTAAAGTTCATCTGTTACAACATGTAACAGTAGAAAATGTGGATTTTAGGCATGCATTTTTCAGGAACAGATGTACAGATGTTTTACAGCTGCCTGCATTTCAAGTGGATAAATGACAGTAATATGAGAGGAATGAAGTGAAGAAAACTCAGCACCTTAATGATACCATGGTATTTATTTTGAAGGAGGAAAATAGCTTGGAGGGGAGGGGCGGGGGGAGGTTTGCATTTATGTATTGTTCAGGTGTACTTGATGGCAAATCAACAAAAAAAATGCCATTGATGGTATCAGGGATCAGTGGTGGCAACCATGGTCTAGACCTAGACTATCTCCCTGACTTTATTGAGGAGATGAAGGTAAACTAGGGGAAGATTTGGGGTGGGGGGGAGGGGGGGAGGTATGGGTAGCAAAAGCTACAAAAATAAAATTACATTTAAAAGGCATAGAACAATAGATGATGCCACATGATATGACTTACTTCTGAAGTCAATATAACAAAGATAAACACTTTCTTGACTTTCATTCTATACCAAGGAAGAAAACACATGGCTCACGAACATTGTAGTTCACAAGAACTGATCCAGGACCTTTTCTCATGTGAATTAAAAAAACAGATTGGAAATTTAAAATATATAATTATCAATGGATGTAAAGTATTAGGACCAGAATTGTTCAATAAATTTGGCCCATGTCATAATAAATCAATATGTCTTATGAAGAAAGATTGAGCAGGTTGGGCCTATACTCATTGGAGTTTTGAAGAATGAGAGGTGATCTTATTGAGACATATAAGGTTCTGAGGGGCTTGACAGGGTAGATACTGAGAGGATGTTTCCCCTCGTGGAAAAATCTAGAACTAGGGGGCATAGTTTCAGAATAAGGGGTCGCCCATTTAAGACGGCGATGAGGAGGAATTTCTTCTCTCTGAGGGTCGTGAATCTTTGGAATTCTCTACCCCAGAGAGCTGTGGAGTCTGGGTCATTGAATATATTCAAGGCGGAGATAGACATATTTTTGAACTACAGGGGAGTCAAGGGTTATGGGGAACAGGCAGGAAAGTGGAATTGAGGCCAAGATCAGATCAGCCATGATCTTATTGAATGGTGGAGCAGGTGTGAGGGACAAAATGGCCTAGTCCTGCTCCTATTTCTTATGTTCTTATAATAACACATTTAAAACCATCCTTTATGTCTTGTGACCATGGAGTTTTAGCATTTGACTTACCGGGGCTTTGAAAATGAGCTCCCAACCATCAAACACAATGTTCAAAGGTTCCCACTGCACATCTACGGAGGTCTCACGGACAGACTTGAATCTCAAGCCATCTGGCATGGGTAGATCTGTAGGGAGGCAGGAATTACTTTTTGAAAGCTGGAACTTCACATCAAACAGTTAATTTCCACCAGAATAATTATAGGTTGAGAGAAGGACTATCTTCAATCAACAGTCTTTAGCTTTAATATGGTTTAAGTAGCCACATGGGTTGCAAAGTGGCCTGCTTACTATTTCCTCACTGCAGTTTCCTCATTCAGGAAAACTTGAAGTGCATTCCTCAGAGAATTTTGAGGTCAGTGAGATGTCTCCTTGGAGCATAATTAATGAAGTCTACTGATCAACAATTTTGGCATACATTGCAAGAATACAGCTTCAATTTACTTTAAGGAATTGAAGATACTTTGCTTTTATTCTCTTTGATATAAATTATTATACACAGTGTTTAGAAAACTGTCTCAAAGGTAAGGCACAATTTAAAATGTAGTTGTTAAATATTGAAAGTAATCCGAGAGTGGCTTTTCTCAAACAACCAGACTTTGAAATCAATCTTCACTTGAAATATGTGCTGCTGATTGCTGGCGCTTTGTAATGATTTTGATATGGATTAGTCCAAAATCAAATCAATAGTTCCAATATGAAATGTTTCTATGTTACAAGTTTTGTTTAATTTATTCTTGTTGCGATCACATAAAAATTGATTTGCAGGGTATATCCATAAAGAGAACTCAATGTGAAGGGATCGGCACTGTGATTTACAAATATAGCCTGCAGCTTTGGGTAGCAGCAGTAAACTGTAGACCCAGGGTTACAGAAGGAACTTAGAATGCCTGAAGTGAAAAGTTGAGGCCATTCTCATATTCTCAAGGTCACTCGTGCAACCTTTGGTGCAGTCGTTCACCAATCTTCCAATCTTCCTTCGGCTAATTTAATTTTAAAAATGAGAAATATTTCATTCTTTGGGGCCTATGCTTTTTGACATCAGTGAGGATCGTTCACTGCCAATGTCCCTGAATAAGGGCCAACATCAGAATGAAACAGAACTAACTGGAGGCATATGCAACTTTCATGGTTTCTGCACTGCTATTCAGATTTTCAGCAATTCATTTAAATGAAAGGAAAAGGCTTACTGACCTATAGCTAAAAGAAGATGCTCTTATAACCTCCTTAGCGAGTTTTCTTTGGGGCTATTACCACTCTGACTGGAATTTCAAGTCAGGTTAATTTGCACACAATGGAATTGAACACACTGCTAACTGGGAAATACATTTAAAAGCACACAAGATGAAAAGCATCGTGGTCAAAAGGTCAAAGTAAATGTTCCGCTGGTGCCACCGTAGAACGTTTACTAGACTTGAACCTCACGGTGAAAATCAATAACAAAGTTGCCTCTCTGAGGTGAATACATCTTGTTTCAACATAAAGTCAGGGAGCTTTCTCCTGACATCACTGCCCCTTCCATCTTATTTTCTAATGTGCCTATTTGTATATATTTCTGTTTAGTCTAACTATATTCAGATGCAAGTCCTTAGAGTTGCCATTTGATGGCCAATGTAACTAAAATCCTTACAAAAGTGATGTGTTACTTGAACAAATAACCAGATACTTGTACAGTGATTTGGCTGCCAAAAAACAAAAATGGGTTATTTTTCAGGTTCTGAGCAATCATGAGCGAAGCTGTGGTGTAGGTGCTAAATTGAAAGTGGCAATAAAAATGTAATTGTGCTGTACTCCAAATTATGTAATTTAGATATTTTAGTGCACAGTGCAGTTTAAGACAGCCTTTCAATTTAGTTCTTGGTAACAAGCCTAGCAAAGTAATTTCTACCACAGTGGTTTGCCATTGAATTTGAATCAATAGTTTGTTGTTTTTGGCTATAAATTCCACCTGTAGCATATTGCCCTTTCCCATTAATACTTGTTAACAAGTTCAAATGGCTTAGCATCCAGCAATTCATCAAAATGTTAACATGTTGCATCCTACATTACAACAGTGGCTACACTCCGAAAGTACCTTTTTGGCTGTGAAGTGCTTTGAGATGTCTGGTGGTCATGAAAGGCACTATATAAATTGAAATCATTCTTTTCTTTCAAACAAATTGATCTCACTTGGAGACATTACATGGTAGAAATTACTGTCAGTGATGGACGAACACTTAATGCACTTGGGTCAAATATTTCTTCCCACTACTTTAATGAAGGTATTAGCCAGCTTAAACTAAAATAAATGGATTGAAGCTTCCGTTAAAGTTGTAGAGTCAGGAATTTGATACAAGCACATAGGTGTTTGCACAATAACATCACCAATAGTGTTTTTCAGGCTCATTTTCCCAGTTATCAGGGTGAGGCTTCTTGTTGCCACTGACAACAGTAACTTTTTTTCTATCTATGCTTAATCTGTCTATAATTTTGCTTGAAGTCTCCAAACACTGGCATCTAAAAGCACGATTTTTGAAAGGTGGATAGCTAAGCCTGGATTAATGGTAGTTTCTTTATAACAGGCAAATAGTATACAATAGTCCTAAAAAGACATATTTCCAATTTCAAGCCATATTCCCTCTAGAGCCACAATGTTAGACATTTTTAAACTGAAAAAATGATTATCAAACCTACAGTTTTCTTACTCACATCTATTGCCTCTTAATTACTTTTGGCCCTAGGCTGTGAATTTGCTTTCCCTCAATTAACAACTGTTCTCATGTTAATAGAAGCTTACTGAAGTGCCTTTTGTACCAACATTATTACCAAGCATAGATGATTAAGTTTGCTGTTCACAGGCTCAAATATGCAAATAAACATTCCTACAGAGATTGGTGGTACTCACATGTTGCTACCCTGGCAGTGACGGGAATACTTTTCTGGTTGTTAAGGATAGCATAAACATTGATTAAATATTCAACCCCTGGTTCTAGCCCTCGGATGGTGGCTGACTTCTGGTCTCCAGGTACTCTAATGTCCAATTGTAGACCACCAGGAGCAGTTGGGGTATAGGTGATAAGGTACTCGTTTACTCTAACTTCATTATACCACTCCAAGTCCACAGTTTTAGGAGTCACTTCAGTCACCTTTAGGTTTTTGGGGGGAGAAACTGGAGGAAGAAACAAAATCTGTGGTAAAGTTATTAATACAAAAAATACTGAAAAAACTAAAGGGTCATGCTGG
The DNA here is from genome assembly GCF_044704955.1 of Pristiophorus japonicus. Classification (NCBI taxonomy): domain Eukaryota; kingdom Metazoa; phylum Chordata; class Chondrichthyes; family Pristiophoridae; genus Pristiophorus; species Pristiophorus japonicus. The sequence goes on from NC_091996.1 coordinate 44,751,366, forward strand.
TCATAATTCTGTCTTCATGTACATTTTCTAAACTGAGAAATTTGGGCAAAGGCCCAACACTCATAATGCAGAGTAGCGCCATTCTTGAAAGGACGCGACTGCTGCTAACGACATAAAGTCGTTGCGCATGTGCAGTTCCAATCAATTGTTGATTCTATCAGATTATGTTGAATTTCTATCGGCTCATGTTGAAGTGATGTTTCTATTGGATTGGTGAAAGTTATGAACGTTGGCATTTGTGCGCAGAATGCTTCTGTGGGAGCTTCTGGTAGCTTCCGGTTCGTTGACAGCAACCACTGCATTATAAGAATGAGGCAAGAGGGTAGATAAAGGGAAAGGGAGAGAGTGTAAAAGAAAGAGTCAAGCATACACTATGAAACAATTAGTACAAACCAACGTACCACAATGTATATGTAACGCCATATTGTGGTGTATAGTATTTTGCCTCATATGGTTGTTTTAGTAAATATGCTTTAAGTTTAAATCAATTTGACTAGTTAGCTACAAAGTAGGTGCAGCATGTGATATTATCCACATTCCAGATTAACAAAAGATGTAGTGGGAATCCTATGGAAATTCCAGTGTGCAGTGTTATCCTCAGCTATGTAACTTAAGAATATAGCCCTGGGCCATGAGGAGCATGGACACTCAGGGATGGGTGGGCGGTGGTGATGGGGGAGTGTCTCTGGGAAATCCTTATATATATGTATAAGGATTTCCCAGAGATGCATCACATTTAACTTATACATGAGACCCTAGGAGAACGGCAAAGTTGGTAGTAGAGACTGTTGCTTTCTTTCCACTTATTTTTGTCAAACTACTTATTTCCATTCGGGAAGAAACCCAGATTCTGTGATGTAATGTATTAAACTCCTGCAGACTGCTATTGTGAGCAAGCGCCAGTGCCTTAGGTAGAGACTGACTCCAGAAGTGCCAAGTCAGCGTAAGATGACCATCAACTAAGTCAAAGAGTAGCATTTGCTTGTAAAGAAGTGGTCAGCATCATATATGACATTGAGTTCCATCACAAAGGTTGTTAGTGATTTTCTTTTATTGCCACCTTCACTGATATTACTTTCTGCTTATTTCCGGGATGTTTTTGATAGACTTTTCCCACATTTATTTTTTGATCAATAAAATATTACTCTTGTATTTTACATATCCTCTGTGAGTAGGTTTAACTGCATTGTATAAATGTTACAGCGACAGCCATATACCATATACTGGACAATTTTTCATTTTAAAATAAATATAACTTAAAATATATATGGATTTCAAATGTATTCAATACATTATTTAAAAGATAAGTTGTTTGCAAGCAGCGCTCTCCATTAAGTTAAATTAGCTTCTGTTTTCTGAGGAAAATTCTCTTCTTGCAATGAAATCTGAGGAACATACTCACTAAAGTGTAAATTAAAACTAATAATCTAACTTTGTGTAGATTATCAGTGAGGCCAGGAGCGTATTGGTATAAAATCACAGAATCACAACACAGAAGGTGGCTATTTGGCCGGCTCTATGAAAGAATTATTCAAGTAGTTCCATTCTCCTGCTCTTTCCCCATAGCACTGCAAATTTTTCCTTTCCAAGTCTATATCCAATTCCAGTCACTATTGAATCTGCTTTCACCATCCTTTCAGGCAGTGCATTCCAGATCATAGCAACTTTTTCCATGTAGTTTTGACACTGATACATGGGAAAGGTTTAAAGAAACGTGACAAAGGTGATTCCACATATGGGACCCCATTTTATGAAGAGACTTACAGGTCTCAGAAAATGAGAATGATTAGAAAAGGCTGTGACGATCCACCTGGCTAAATGTATCGCAGTGGCCTTGTTTTCACTTAAGAAATGATTTGAGGTAAGCTAAGCCATGATCCAGAAAAGTACAGACATTGTAGAATTAAGCAGATTTTTGTTTTAACTTAAGAGTGTGAATGTAGAACTGCGGAGGGGGTGACCAGAGAAAAGGGAAAATAAATGTTCCTACAGCGGTGAATATGTGGAACAAATTGCAGGCAAAATCTGTGTTGATTAATTCCTTCTAAAAGAACCAAATATAAATCTGGTTAAGACAAGGATTGAGGTTTATAGTGATAAACACTCAGATGATCAAATAGTTTTCAGGACACATGGCTCCTGTGCTTTGGAAGTCAGTTGATTTAATTTCATGCATTCTTAGCATAATATTTCAAATTCTACTAATAATCATTCCAGAGAATATAAAACTCGACTTTTTATTGCTTTTTCAATTAGTAGGAAGCATACCTGGGACTCAGCCAATTGTTCCAGAAGTAGGCCATAATACCCCAATTCATGAAGCCTGGGATTTACTTCCTAGCCTTGGCTGGCATTAGAACTTTTCTTAACTATGAGATAACTCAGCTGGAACATTCCATCTCAGGTATGAACGTGGAGAAAAAGAATTGACATGGGGAGTTATCCCCTCCATAAAGTATACTTACTCGACTGATGGACAGCAGCATTCATAGGCAGAGCGCAAAGAGGAGTAAGGTTACGAAAGGAGAAAAAGGTACACGAGGGAATAGGTTTAGCCAAAAAGAATGGTGAATCAACGTGTCACATTGGAGGAATGAAAGAAATAATAATGATCCTATTTTTTTTAAAATCATGAGCCTCTGGACATACCAGGCAAGAAGACTGCAGAGAATAAATAGCGTTGCTACTTTGTCAGTTGTTGACTGTCTCAGCAAATTAATTGAGAATGGTAAAAGACGATTAAGCTCATGTTTCGTTCCATTGTGTATAACTTGTATTTATGAACTGCAGAGATTTTGGCACGGTCTATCAAACACATGGAAAAATCTCTTGGATTCACATGGAAGCTTTTTAAAAAAAATTCCAAACCAGACAGTATGCAATTCAATTGCTTACCTAAGTGATTTATAACCTAGTGTCATTTATTTAAATATATATACATCCTGTACAGTCCTTTTCTGTATTTTGAACACTAAAATGTCTAAATGAAAGTACTGCTAAATGGACTGGGAACAAAGACAACCCATGAGATGCGAGTTTAATTTCAGCTTTTTAAAAGTATATTATGAAACCATAGCAATTAGAATTGTTGGACATGTAAAATACAATTCAGATCTCTTTTGTATTGTAAATAATAGACAGCTGAGTATAGTTGAATGTATTGTGCTCCTGTCCAGCATTCCTTTTGGTAGATACTTTTATAAATTTCTGTAATGCAATAAAAGCTAATATAGAAGATAGATCTTGAGTGAAATAGATATTTGTCTGAGGCAAACCAAGTGGAACCAAATATTTGTTATCACCTACCAGCAGAGCAGTCTTCTTTTATGTAGCCTTCATCACAGATACATTGGCCATCAACACATCTCCCACGATCATTGCAATTATTGTGACAGGCCAGCTCTCCACAATCTAGACCTCTGTAATTTGGATCGCAGACACATTGGCCATTGACACAGCGGCCATGGTTATTGCAGTTGTTAGGACAAGCCAGTTCACTGCAGTATTCACCAGTGAAACCGTCATCACAGACACATTGACCATTGACACAGTGGCCACGGTGGTTGCAGTTGTCTGGACAGGCCAGTTGACCACAATCCTCTCCTGTGAAGCCTTCTTCACAGATGCATTGGCCATTGACACATTGGCCACGGTCATAGCAGTCATTAAGGCAAATCAGCTCACTGCAGTCTTCCCCGGAATAGTTTTCCTCACAGATGCACTGACCACTGACACAGCGGCCGCGGTTGTTGCAGTTGTGTGGACAAGCTAATTCACCACAGTCATCTCCGGTGAAGCCTTCGTTACAGATGCATTGCCCGTCGACACAGCGGCCGACTTTATTGCAATCATTTGGACAGACGAGTTCACTGCAGTCTTCTCCTCTGAAGCCTTCATCACAGATACAATGCCCATTATCACAGTGCCCACGGTTGTTGCAATTGTTTGGACAGGCCAATTCACCACAATCTTCTCCTGCGAAGCCTTCATCACAAACGCATTGACCATTGACACATTCACCATTATCATTACAGTCGTTTGGACAGGCCAGCTCATCACATTCTTCTCCGGTGAAGCCTTCATGGCAGATGCACTCTCCATCGACACAGACTCCATGATTGTTGCAGTTGTTCAGACAGGCCCATTCGCTACAGTCTTCCCCTGCGTAGCCTTCATTGCAGACACATTGCCCATTGACACAGAGGCCATTGTTACTGCAGTTATTTACACAGACAAGTTCTCCGCAATCTTCACCAGTGAAGCCTTCATCGCAGTAACATACACCTTCGATACAACGCCCACGGTCATAACAGTCATTGGGGCAAATAATTTCTGAACAGTCCTGATCAGTAAAACCTTCATCACAGATGCACTCTCCATCAACGCAGCGGCCACGATTATAGCAGTTGTTAAGACAGGCCAGATCTGTACAGTCTTGCCCAGTCAAACCTGCATCACAGACACACTGTCCATTGACACAGATACCTTGGCTGCTGCAGTTGTTAGGGCAGAGCTTTATCCTGCAGTCTTCACCTGTGTAACCTTCATCACAGATACAAACTCCATCAGCACAGGTTCCATATACACCGCAGTCAATTCGGCACAGCTCCTGGCTACAGTCTTCTCCGGTGTAACTAATAAAGCATTGACAGACTCCATTTATGCATCTGCCTTGATCACTGCAGTCATTAAGGCAGGTTACTTCAAAGCTGCAGTCTTCACCAGTGAAGCCTTCTTCACACAAACATTTGCCGTTAATGCACATGCCTCTTTTATTGCAGTTTTCTGGGCAGTCAGGTTCTGTGCAATTTATTCCTTTCCAGCCTGGATTACATAAACAGCCACAGGTGTCTGTACTGTAGTTTCCATGTGCACCACAGAAAGGTTGTACATCAACACGACCTAAACAAAGATGTAGGTTAGTGTACAAGTGACATAATTTATATACAGTGTGCAGCTAAGACGGAAGGGCTTTAACTACATCAATTGCTTGGACATTGCAGTTATATCAGTTCTAATATGACAAACATGTTTTCAATAATAAATTATTGGGATATGAGATTAAATATGTACCAACTGGTTGTTGTAAAAACACAACAACAACTTGTATTTATATAGTGCCTTTAATGTAGTGAAATGTCCCAAGGCGCTTCACAGGAGTAATATGAGACAAACAATTTGATGCTGAGCCACATAAGGAGAAATTGGGGCAGGTGACCAAAAGCTTGGTCAAAGAGGTAGGTTTTATGGAGTGTCTTGAAGGAGGAAAGAGAGGTAGAGAGGTGGAGAGGTTTAGGCAGGGAATTCCAGAGCTTAGAGCCTAAGCAGCACAAGGCACGACCACCAATGGTTAAGTGATTATAATCAGGGATGCTTAAGAGGGCAGAATTAGAGCAGCGCAGACATCTTGAGGGGGGTTGTGGTGCTGGAGGAGATTACAGAGATAGGGATGGGCAAGGCCATGGAGGGATTTGAAAACAAGGATGAGAATTTTGAAATTGAGTCATTGCTTAACGGGGAACCAATGCAGGTTAGTAAGCACAGGGGTGATGGGTGAGTGGGACCTGGTGTGAGTTAGGACATGGGCAGCTGAGTTTTGGATCACCTCTAGTTTATGCAGGGTAGAATGTGGGAGGCCAGCCAGGAGTGTGTTGAAATAGTCAAGTCTAGAGGTAACAAAGGTATAGATGAGGGCTTCAGCAGCCTATAACACAAGTTATATATAGATATAGCATTGTTCTCAGTCTACATTGGTGACATTGTATATAGACAACCACAATTATTTAACTACAGCACATAGTTGCTACTTTCATACCTTTTCCTTGTTGTGCACCGTTTCCACAGCATCCTCCATTAGCACACTGATCGCGCAATAATGATACGTGACCTTCCAACGCCTCCAGCCTGTGGAGCAGGTCACGGATATCTGGGCCTGCTGCACAGCCACAGGCCTGACGTGGGATGTTGATTCGGTGAGTGAAGACAATTTGATTTTCACCATCAACAGTGTGCTCGATGTGCTGGTCGCTGGAGTCAGCTTTGGGCCTTGCAATGCCATCAGGGGACTCCAGGTCCACAGAACAAAGCGAGCCAAGAGGAACGTTGATGTTGTAGACGTGGTTGAAGTTTATAGGTTGTGTTCCGAGTGGCAAAGTGATATTTTCTTCTTTTGGCTGCAAGATGTCTCTTTTCTGCCGAATAACTTTCTTAATAAGTCCCTCATGGGTTTGTTCCACCCAAAGAGCTGTCATGAAACAAACTAAAATGTGCCACTGAAGCCCCATTTTGGTGGTTTATAGTCTTACTGTTCAGCGCAGTCGGTTTACCGATATAGCACACAGCGATAAAAGGTGAAAGCTTTGGTTCCTTTTTGATGCAATTTATCTGTAAAATAGCAAAATAAAAAATAACGTTGTGAAAGCGCCCCATTTCTCTTCACAATCTGACATGATGTTTCCTTAACCCTTCACACATTTTGATTTTTGTTGTTAATGATTACATTTGTAAACTTATTGAGGCAACCAAATCAAGCAAAGGCATCCATTCAATAAAACAAAGTCAAAAAAAGTTGCCATCTAATATGATGTCAGACGGCAGGATGATTGATTCAAAATGCTAAGTGAGTTGAGGCAATGGCTATTCCATGATCACTGATGACTAAAACGCCCGATGATCTCAGCCTTGCGGTTGTACAGTATCAAACAAATTGCAAACACTGAAGCCACAGGTGTGACTGAGATGCATTAACATGTCACAGCAAGGCACAGGTAAGATAAATAATGTGACAGCCATTGAGAAATTGCTCTTTCCAGACAACCCCTGATCTCACTTGTGTGATGGATGGGTTACACATTGTAATAACATTTGACATAGCTTTCAGTTTCACTTAATCAGTAACCAAACAATATTATTTGCCGCTCAGACGAATATTGAAGGTTTATCTTGAACTATCAGGTGGACACAAAGTTAGATTATTTGCTATAGAGCAGATGGGAAATTTTAAATAGCGAGGGTGGAGTTTCCCCTTCGATGCAATGGAGATGGATTTTCAGTGGGGGCGGCACTATCGCTGATCCTGGCCAATTTCTCGAGGTGGGGCACTTATCACAAGCTATCATCAACGGCAGTGAAGATATTAAATACAATTATAATGTGTCTTTCATCCAACCATGCCAATCAGCAGTTAAATAAATAATTATGATTTGGCTGATATTGTATTTTGATGTGTTTCTATAGTTATCACATAACAAGAAAACCAATGAATCACAATATGTACAAATATTATCTGATGCCCTTTGGAAAACAGCACTGTAACTAGGAACCAAACTGAAGGTACATTGAGTTAAGGCAAATGGCGGGAGACCATCCTTGAGGAGGACACCCTCACACCATTGTGACGTCACATCAGCTGAAGTATAACTGCAACCACAAGATTGCTGGGAGCCTTTTTAAGCTTCTGTTCTAAACCTGTAAGTGTTAGCAGCAAGTCAGCTATCTTATTCGCTCTTCACTAACATTTAAGGGGCATTTAGCATTGGTAGGAAGCCACTTCCATTTCACACTGACACTAAACCAGCAGTGTTAAGTTCAGAGTCAGGGCTTCATCTGTCTGTGGAGTAAGGGTCCTTTGAGGCGGTAGACTCCTTAAGAATCTGTTCATTTCGAACATTCGCCAGTTCTGCCGAATGGTCATTGACCTGAAACATTAACTCTGTTTCTCTCTCCACAGATGCTGCCTGACCCGCTGAGATTTCCAGCATTTTCTGTCTTTATTTCAGATTCCAGCATCCGCAGTATTTTGCTTTCATATCTCTTGTGTCTGGCATCGTACATCCATTGAGGTGTCGAATTGGTTTCCAAAATCCTCAGTGAATCTATTGGACCCCTGGATCTTTTGAAGACCTTAATTTTAATGTTTAGAAAGGGAGAGGGAGCGATTTCTCCGATTCCTGTTCTGCAGTCAGTTAAATCTCTAGTTTTTGGGAGTCAACTCTACAATCAGGCACGTGGAGAGCTCTCTCCTGAACAGAAGACTTGGAATGCAAGCCATGTAGGGGCCAGCAGTTGTAAACAGGGTTCTGCCTGTCTCAAACCTGAATGGGAGCTACTGGTCTGATTCCAGTAGTTGCATTGTAACCGTCATATGAACAGAGAATGCTGGAAAGTAGGTATCAAAGAAAGGAAGAAATAAAGAAAGAAAGACTTACATTTATATAGCGCCTTTCACGACCGCATCTCAAGGCGCTTTACAGCCAATCAAGTACTTTTGAAGTGTGGACGCTGTTGTAATGTGGGAAACGCGGCAGCCAAGTTGCACACAGCAAGCTTCCACAAACAGCAACGTGATAATGACTGGATAAACTGTTTTTGTTATGTTGATTGAAGGATAAATACTGACCAAGTCACAGGGGTTAACTCCCCCTGCTCTTTTACAAAATAGTGGCATGGGATCTTTTACGTCCACCTGAGAGAGTAGACGGGGCCTCGGTTTAACGACTCATCCAAAAGACAGCTCTGACAGTGCAGCACTCCCTTAACACTGCACTGGAATGTCAGCCTAGATTTATGTGCTCAAGTCCCTGGAATGGGATTTGAACCCACTGTCAAACTGCTACTTGCGGTATAGAAAAGTCATTAGAATATAAAAACATTGGCCTGGAGTTTCCGCTCGATTCCGCTGGTTATTTTGGTGCAATTTGCCAATATCAGCATAACCCACACATAAGATTGCAGAATTTTCAGGGCAAATTTTGTTCAGGTATTGAGTTTCTGCAATCTTTTGTGCTTGTTTTAAAAGCATCGCCTTAGAGGCAGGCCCTGTCCACAAAACTGGCCACACCCCCAGGGTGAATGAATCACCACTGCGAGTTTCCGCTAATTGTGCTCGTTAGCGAACCTTCGAGGAGGCGCTCAAAATCAAGCTCGATCTTTTGGGCTCAAGGACGCTAATAGGTATGTTTTGAATGATATTAATCATTTTTTTTAAAAATTTACATTGCTAAAAATAACATTACAACAGTGACTATACTCCAAAAGTAATTCATTGGCTGTAAAGCGCTTTGGGACATCTGGTGGTTGTGAAAGGCGCTAAAGGAACTGACTACTCTACTCCAATCTAACTAGAAAATAGTTTTGCATATTATTTAAAAAGTCATTTATAGTCAGTTAAAATCGGGTTACTCAGGTGCAGGATTGACACTGTGATTTAAAATGTTTATTTTTTGTGATAACCCCATTTTCAGCTGGATAAATCAAACTGAACCAAGTTACCGCTCTTAAATATATCAAGGAATATTTTTTTAAAGCGAATTTTTTGCACGATTGCGCTGGTTCATGGCGGATTTTGCTTTCTGTGATATGCAAATGCGTTTGAGTGGAAATTAGATGGGGGAAAACACTTTTCAAATCGGGCACAATTTTGGGCATCGCTGATTGTGCCCAAAGCGGAAACTCTACCTTATTATGCTCAAGTTGGTAATTGCTTTGCTTTATCACCATGGCTACATTAAAAACTGACTGCTGTTTACCTGGTCCTGCAAATTTTGATTCAATGAGTATAAGCAAAGCCTTTTGATCCTCATTGTCCAAGAACAATTAGCAGGCACTTAATCCAACAACAGTCAGAAACTATGTGCAGTAATGGTCAATCCCAAAATAACACTTACAAGGTTACAACGGAAAGAATTTAACAGGAAAACCCTAACTTTAAATGCAATGATTAGATCTCCTCAATGCAATGAGAAAGCCAGTAAAATTGTCGCACAATTTTCTCGAACAGTTGGACTTTGAAGAAGTTCCAACTTGCAGAATGTTCCATTTGCACACCATAAAATTATCGATGTACAGTAAATGAGTCTGGGAATGTCTCGCTGTCTGCAAACTTGGCAGCAGGTAGCTGAGTATTACACATGTGCAATAGACAAAAGAAATTTTAATTGAAAACAGAATTGCTTCCCCATGTTACTAAAAGTCTAATATTGTACTTTAGGTGATGCAAGAGCGAAGGGAAATCCATTCCTTGAACCAACAAGCTGGATGCAGGAAGTGAAAAATGTTTGAATGTAAAATAAAGAATTGGTTGAATTGCCCTGATGGTTGATATTTGACTTGAATTAAAGTGGCCCTTTTACTGATTCTAAACCTGCAGCTTCTAAACCCGATTCAAAACCTCGAGAATCTGAAGGCCTAGATCCCAATTTCTCTTCTTCTCAGACACAATCACAAGTAATGATGCCAAACAGGCCTGATTCTGCTTCATGAGTTAAATGGTCATTTTCCACTTGGCCGAAGAGGCCAGAAAATGGGTATTTAAAATGCAAGTGCAAATCCAAATATGTACACCAACTTTTGATGGCAGCACGTGGGAGGAATATCAGCACTGTCCATTGTGGTGTATGTAGCACACAAATCACTGACTCCACACGGTCTGGTGTAAGTCTAACTGCTGTGACCTTCGTCCTTTATTGTTCAGCTCCAGAGTGCCTCCCAGGTGTGGTGATCAGCCTTATATAGCACCTGTTACAGGTACTACCAGGGTTTCCCACCGCAGCGCCCTCTGTGGTGTGGCATAGTACTTACATTACATTTAAGGTACTGGGACAATACACACATCATTACGTAACATCACCTTTCCCCCCTCCATCTGGACGCAGGACATAACAGTCCATATCCTGAGGTAAACAGTCATGTTGATGTTAAAAGTTAACAAATGTATTGGTTTACATTTTATTTAAGCCTTGAATTCCTCAGAGGAGCGATGGCAGTCCACTTATGGCAGAATTGTTCTCTTGTTTAAAAATAAATGAGGTAACAAAATATATTTTGCAAATAGGAGAAGGCTTCATTCAAGCAGTTTGTATTTATTTACAGATCTGGGTCATGTATTTTGACGTTCAGTTGAGGATAAATATTGTCATTTACAATTGTGACTGGAACAAACTGTTTTGCTTTATGATAAATTTGTACCAACATATAAACACCACAACATAGCAAATGATATTTAAAATACAGATTATTACTTTAACTATGTCCCAATATCAAAGCATAATTACATTGTTTCATTTTACAGCACAAGAATATACTTTGTTCCATTATACTACTATTGATGCAGGTTCATTGTTTTGTAATAACTTCATGTTTGTTATCCTTTCCCCCTGCCCCATGCATTGGGCCATGCACCATATGTGTGCATCTGTATGTGGTTACAATGAGGGGCACAATAACAGCCTTGGATTAAGTCAGACTCAGGTTTCTTCCCTTCCTGTCTCAGCCTTGGTTCAGTGATAGCTCTTCTGCTTGTGAGTCAGAAGTTTGTGGTTTCAAGTCTCACTCCAGAGACATGGGCATTTAATCTAGGCTGACACTTCAGTGCAGTACTTGAACGCTGTATTGTCGGAAGTTCCGTCTTTCAGATAAGACGTTAAACCAACTCAACATCTGCCCTTCCAAATGGATGAAAAGCTCCCATGGCACTATTGCAAAGATGAAGAGAGTTCTCTCTGGTGTCCTAGCCAATATATATCCCTCAACAACATCACTAAAACAAATTATCTGGTCATTATCTGAGTGCTGTTTATGGGAGCTTGCTGTGCACAAATTAGCTACAGTGTTTCCTACATTACACCAATGTAACATAGGAAATGTACTTCATTGGCTGTAAAGCAATTTGATACACCCTGAGGGTGTGAAAGATGCTATATAAACACAAGATCTTTCTTTTCTCCCTGTGGAGTAATGTCTCAATCTCATTTGACACCACTTCCCGATAATATTCTTCAATCTGGAATTTACCATGGCCAGGCTAAGGACAGGGTATGCAGACCACGTAATAGTAAAGTAAATTATAATCCTCATGACACTTCACTAAGTACAAACTTCCAGGTTTTGATTTAGAAGTTCAGAAAATAGGTGAACTCCTCATATATATTTGACAGTTCCCAAAATACAATATGAATAGCAGACAAGCACAAGAAGCTGGATCATCAGGTTCCTCCCATGTGCTCAAGTATTAAAGTTGCAGTAAAGGCAAACATAACTATCACAATTGGCTAAACAATTAATCCCCACAACAGACCACAGTACTGAGATCTGCATCACATGTTACAGATACTGCACCTCTCATAAAATGTAGACACAGAGCATATCTATAGTAATTACATGATAATTTTATATTACTGTACACCTCCGCCAACATGTCAAGACTTTTTATACAGGACCTCCCAAAGCCACGATCTCTACCACCTAAAAGGACAAGGGCAGCAGGCGCATGGGAACACCACCACCTCCAAATTCTCCTCCAAGTCACACACCATTCTGACTTGGAAATATATTGCTGTTCCTTCATTGTCGCTGGGTCAAAATCCTGGAACTCCCTCCCTAACAGCACTGAGGAAGTAACTCCATCACACTGACTGCAGTCATTCAAGGAGGCGGCTCACCACCACTCCTCACGCGCAATTAATGCTAGCCTTGCCAACACTTCCACATCCCATGAATGAATAAAAAAAATCAATTTATCACTGCAGTGGGCATTGATTACCACTGACAATTCTTGGGTCGTAAAGTAACAAGAAAATAGCATAAGTTCAAATTACTTAGCAGTATTCTAGAAGTATAAACAGTAAATCAGAGTATTATTATACTGGTAGAGGATTCAAAATTAAATCAAATACATATAAAGCTGAAAACTCCCTTTTATCATTTACACAATATTTAAACATTTTCTAAATACTAATTTGATTTATGTGATAGCAAAGATTCATTTTTATTTTGTGAAGTCAGCTATTAGAAAGGAGCTGATTTGTCCTGAAAAGAACTTGCAGTATAGATCCGCAATGCTCCTTTTTAATGCACTTCGATATGGAGCTGTCTATACAGCCCACCCATCATCAGTAAATGGCAAATTAAAAAAATCTGCCGATAACACTACAAAAATAGATTGGTGCGGAATTGGCAAATTAATCGGCTTTCTGAATTTCACAGCTGCACAAAATTGAATGACAAGATGGTCCAGACAACTAACAATAAATAATTAGTAAATTCGGAACGTAATAAGATGTGGTGTGAGCTTTTAACCCAAATTGCCATGCATAATGGTGTCTATTGATTTTCAAATAGGATGTTGATATAGACTTTATTATCACAGGAAACAGATTTTTTTAAATCATTTAACAGTGCTGGAGGGTAGGATTGAGTAATAATAACCCATTTGGACATATAAAATGGTTGACATGAAATACTTGGCAACTATTGTGTACCGGATTATCATTTGATGGGCATAATAAGTCTGAATCCCTTCAAACCAACAATGCATCAGCCATGTTAGTGAAATTACAGAGCAGAAGAGGAAAATGGTGACGAGTATTTTTCTTTAATTATAAGTAGAAACTGAATACCAAAAATGACAGCAGCACCATTTAGTGCCTATTACTTAGTGTCAATGGAGCCTCAGGCAAAACTGACAGTGACTTACTTCAAAGACGATGACTATTGCTTTTGTTATATTGCATTTAAGTATATAAGAACATAAGTAATAGGAGCAAGAGTAGGTCATTTGGCACCTCGAGCCTGCTCCACGATTGAATATCATGGCTGATCTGATCATGGACTCAGCTCCACTTCCCTGGCCACTCCCCATAACCGTTTACTCCCTAATTGCTCAAAAAATCTGTCTATATCCGCCTTAAATATATTCAATGACCCAAACTCCACAGCTCTCTGGGGCAGAGAATTCTATAGATTTACAATCCTCTGAGAGAAGAAATTGCTCCTCATCTCAGTTTTAAATGGGGAGCCCCTTATTCTAAGACTATGTCCCCTAGTTTTAGTTTCCCCTATGAGTGGAAATATCCTCTCTGCATCTACCTTGTCGAGCCCCCTCATTATCTTATAAGTTTCAATAAGATTACCTCTCATTCTTCCGAACTCCAATGTGTATAGGCCCAACATACCCAACCTATCCTCATAAGTCAACCCCCTCATCTCCAGAATCAACCTAGTGAACCTTCTCTGAACAGCCTCCAATGCAAGTATATCGTTCTTTAAATATGGAGACCAAAACTGTATGCAGTACTCTAGCTGTGGCCTCACCAATACCCTGTACAGTTGTAGCAGGACTCTGCTTTTATACTCTCCCCCTTACAATAAAGGTCAACATTCCATTTGCCTTCCAGATTACTTGCTGTACCTGCATACTAACTTTTTGTGTTTCATGCACAAGAACCCCCAGGTCTTTATGTACTGCAGCACTTTGCAATTTTTCTCCATTTAAATTATAATTTGCTTTTCTATTATTTCTGCCAAAGTGGATAACCTCACATTTTCCCACATTATACTCCATCTGCCAAATGTTTTCCCACTCACCTAGCCTGTCTATATCCCTTTGCAGATTTTTTGTGTCCTCCTCACAATTTGCTTTCCCACCCGTCATCAGAAAACTTGGCTACATTACACTCGGTCCCTTCATCCAAGTCATTAATACAGATTGTAAATAGTTGAGGACCTAGCAACGATCCCTGCGGCATCCCACTAGTTACTATTTGCCAACTGGAAAATGACCCAATTATCCCGACTCTCTGTTTTCTGTAGTTAGCTAATTCTCGATCCATGCCAATATATTACCCCCAAACCTGTGAGCTTTTATCTCGTGTTATAACCTCTTATGTGGCACCTTATCGAATGCCTTCTGGAAATCCAAATACACCACATCCACTGGTTCCCCCTTATCCACCCTGCTCGTTACATCCTCAAAGAACTCCAGCAAATTTTTCAAACATGATTTCCCTTTCATAAAACCATGCTGACTCTGCTTGATTGAATTGTGCTTTTCCAAATGTCCCGCAACTGCTTCCTTAACAATGGACTCCAGCATTTTCCCAACGACAGATGTTAGGCTAACTGGTCTATAATTTCCTACTTTTTGCTTTTATATTTAGATAGATCAAACATGAAATTTGCGAAATATGTAGTATATTAAGAATGCTCTGAGTAAAAAGATTTATCTCAGATTCATATCCCAACATTGTTAATTCTGACACTTGTCAATATTTAGCTGTAGGACCTGCAACCCTGACAATTCCCTATACCATTCTGTTCCCTATATCCCCACCTATATTGTGCACGGTGTCCACCTTTCTCCACCCACTGTCCTCTGTTACCTCAATTTTAACTTAAAAACAATTTATCTTCTAAGTCACACATGATCCTCACTTGGACAGTTCCATCAACGTTGCTCGGTCAATGTCCTGGAATTCAAAGGGAAAGTTGAGGGAGCATCCATTATCACAAGCACTGCGACAGAGTGAGCCATCACCCTCTCAGGCAACTAATGAGGGGCAATACATGCAGCCTTACCAGTTTCATTTATTTTGAGAACACAGAATAAATTACATTGTGCAGTTATTGATGTTATTGAAGTCCACTCCAGGGACATGAGCACATCAATCTAGGCTGACACTCCAGTGCAGTACTGAGGGAGTGGTGCACTGTCAGAGGTGACGTGTTTCAGATGAAATGTTAAACCGAGACCCTATCTATTCTCTCAGGTGGACGTAAAAGATCCTATTTTGAAGACCAGCAGGGGAGTTATCCCCAGTGTCTTGACCAATATTTATCCCTCAATCAACATAACAAAACAAATTATCTGGTCAGGTTTGTGGGAGCTTGCTGTGCGCAAACTGACTGCCGCGTTTCCTACATTGCAACAGTGACTACACTACAAAAGTACTTCATTGGCTGTAAAGTGCTTTGAGATGTCCGGTGGTCGTGAAAGGCGCTATATAAATGCTAGTCTTCTTTATGAAGAATGATGAAAGTACCTCTGCCCAACAAATATTTTGGGTTTATATTACCTTTCTATCATTGCAGGTGTTTCCTAATATATGACGTTTCTTATTCTCTCAATCTTTTGCATGTTACTTTGTTTATTTATATCTGCTACATTTTAATTTAATTGTGTGTGAAAGTTACAATGTGCAGCTTTCAACATTTCATAACGATTTCTAACTGCTGACTTGGAGGCTAAAGGAACTTCCCCAATGTTGGTTTTCTTAGCAACATGCTAGGCCTCACACCCTGAACTCCAACAGAGAAAGCATACAGTCACTTCAGGAAATCTTTGTTGTGGCTGCCAATGCTGGTCTGCAGCCAGTCACTCAAATGTGGCCATGAAGAAGTCTGCCAATTTCCACAGTATTTTGACCAGGCATCTTTCCTTCGTGATATTCTCATTCATTTATTATTTAGCCATTGAAGGAAGCCAAGAGTTTCATGTGGTGAAATTGCACCGTAACCTTATTAGCATCCAGCTCATCAACGTGATGGTATGAAACTCCATTGTCTGGCACTCTAGAAAAGGCATCAAGCTGTTTAAAATAAGAGGGTTGATGTCTTTGTTAAAATAACAGACAAAGGGTTTCATCTGAATGCATTAATGAGATCATATGGTAATATGGCACAACGATTGAAGCTCATTATTGCATTAAAGCAAAACCATAGGTGTTGTAATGTTGCACCTGTGAGTATGATCAACTTTTGTGTTCCGCAGGACGTTGCACGTAAACCAATGAGCGTTACAGAGTAGAGTTTGCTTGATGGCTCCTGTACAAGGATGATACGCGAATTAGTGTGAGACGGAAGCATAGTGATTAAATTGCAGACCTAATAAACGACTAGTCTCGATTAATCAAATGCATTGAATTCAAATCCCACCGCAACAGCTGTGGAATTGATTTATAGTTTTACTAAAATAGTTGTAGAGCAGTTGAGTTGGGAATGGCTTAGGCCAGTCACGTAATGTTCACAAGACTCAATAAAACCCCAGCCCGTTGGGTTCGTGGGATCCACGATGAGGCAGGTGGTTGTGAGCCTGGTGGATGAACTGGAAACATGTAGTGTGATTGTTAAACCTTTTGCTAATAAACCAACTAGTTCTTAATAGCAATGTGTTGCTATGAATTCTTAAGCAAAGAACCCATGAAGCAAATACATTACAGGTGTTACAAAATGTATTGGCAGTAATGCAGGGCACTTTCAGTAACCTACCTGAGTGGATCGCCCACCCCTCCAACTTTCGTTCATTTCATTTTAATGGAATGGAAACCGGGCGGATTCTGGAGCAGACGTGTGGTGAGCTCTGTCATATTACCACCCAGGCTGCACGGATCAAAATGAAGCCCAATGCTTCAAATTTTCTCCGCTTCTGAACAATATGTGACCAAATTATATATTACGCTATAACTTATGTTGAAGTCGAAGTCCAATTCTATTTAATATATTTAGCAGTTTGAAAGGATATTGCAGAAAATTAGAACAAAATATATTACAAACATTAAGATATCAAAATATCGTTTAAAAAGAAATTGTCTTCCTGTCATAATCCTGGTCTACTATTGTAGCTTCTGATAAGAACCCTCTTTCTGTGCCATGAAGCAATGCTACACAGAAATACTTGGTGTTGAAAGAAAAATCATCATAGAATCATATCGCACAGAAGGAGGCCATTCGCCCCATTGCATCTGCACCAGCCCTTTAAAAGAGCTATTCAATTAGTCTC
Organism: Pristiophorus japonicus; assembly: GCF_044704955.1. Lineage (NCBI taxonomy): Eukaryota > Metazoa > Chordata > Chondrichthyes > Pristiophoridae > Pristiophorus > Pristiophorus japonicus. The sequence continues at coordinate 44,768,917 of NC_091996.1, forward strand.
ACTCACTGCTCTTTCCTTGTTTCCCTGCAAATGTCTTCCTTTTCAAATGTATATCGAATTCTCTTTTGAAAGTCACTATTGAATCTGCTTCAACCATTCTTTCAGGCAGTGCATTCAAGATCACAGTGTAAAAGTAATTCTCCTAATTCCCCCGTGGACTTTTTGCCACAAGTAGGGTCACAAATAAAATCTGTGGAACAGAAATGGTCAAAGTCAAACAGCAAAGCTCACTAAAAGCAAAACAATACCGATAACATAATGATTCAATAAATGTCAATGCATTTAATTTAGAAAACTACTGCCTTGCCGCTTATAATGTCATCCAAGCTTGGATTATTAACCTTGTGAATACACTTTCATTCTTAGTTAAAACTAGGAACTTGCCCATGGCATTGCCCACAGTTAGTTGATGAATACCAGTGTCTTTATGTTCAAAATTGTGACAAGAGTTGAGAGAAAGACTTTAGAAAGTGGCTTCAGAGAGCCACCTAGTGGCCCAAGCCTGCAACTATATTGTGACAATTGACACAGCAAAATTGAATGGGAAATATTGACGTGGAATTTGCAATGATAAAAGTTGGCGCAAAAGTGTGATCAAAATTTGTGACAAAAGAAAGTAAGATTTGTGGACAAGATTTAAAAAAAATATAGAATTATAACCATTAAATACCGTCCCTTTTTAATGCTTATGAAAACAATAGAGAAAGATTAAACTAGAACAATTGGTTACTGGTTTGCATTACATTTCTTCTATGCATAAATCCTGTCCTCTGCAGTCTAACAGGCTGCATTTGTTCCCTATGGTACTTGTATAATCAGCAGTTTCTCATTCTGCTCCACCTTCCTTTGAAAAATACACATTAATTATAAAATAAATCATCCCTCCTCGGGAAAACACTTATTTTTGTCTCTTACAGAGACACATTTAGCATATCAGCTGCCCATTTATTACAGAAAAGGATTCTTGCCTAAGGTGATAAATGGTAGGCAGAGGGATCTCAGTAATTGTTCAAGGTGGCTGAAATGGCCAAGGTTATTTGTCTCAATCCATCACCAATTAACTAAGCCATTAAGTTGATAGCAGGCAACTCTGTGCACACAGTGAATTGGGGAATATGATCAGCAAATTCACAATCAAGTCCCATAGATCGAACTTTAGATCTGGTGGACTAAAGTTTATCAAAGCCTCGGTTTCTAACCCAAAGCAGAAAAACATAAAATTCAAGTTCAAGAATCAGAAAGAAAAGCTGCCTATGTCTCTCAAACATTTAAAAAAAGATGGCGGATGGTACATTGCGGATTGTGTTGGATCATCTTATTTCTACAAGTGAGATAATTGTTAAAATCTACAGTTGTGTGATGTATTTGTGTCCCTGAGATAAAAACTGTAGAATGTTAATATGGTTTCAAATTGTAAATAATGTACAAAACTTAAAGTTAATTTTACTGAATAGTTGTTCCTATTTTCCCTTCTCCACAATTCTGTAAGCCATGCATGATAGGTGAGTGGACAATCTCCTTTCAGCGAATTCCATTCATAGGAGGTGGGGTAATTCTGCTTCCAATTTCACACTCCTTATCCTTTGCATGGCGTTCCTTCACGATGGCATGATTGAGATCGGTAAAATGTAAGGAATCACAGACAAGAGCTCATGTTCTACCATTCTGTGGCACAACATGTAGAAGCTTTAATGTGCTGCTCCATTGTATCATCCGCTAAATATTCATTATCAAAAAAGAGGTGAAATAGCATGACGTGATTTACCTTTTGAAATTCCAGCCATATTGTTACCTGATCTGTTGCACCTGGATAGAAGTTGCAAAGGTATACATCTCAGTAGAGAAGAGTTCAACTCATGAAGGATCGGAATAAACATGGCCAGCCTGACAAATGGGGGAAAAAATGATCACACAGACCTCCATGAAGGATTCAGTTCATTGACTCGCTTCCTGGAAAATACCACTGGCTAGAAAAGATATCACACCTGACAGATGAGCCATGAACTGGACATGGAGTGCGATGTTATGCAGATGGCTGCAGGAAGAGGGGGTGAACCATGAAGAAAGCTAAGGCACTCAAAAGTAATAAAAAGTTCCTGATCAACACATTCTCAAAGCAGATCTCTTACTGTGTTGAGGTCTCAATGTACTGTGAACTCTGCTGACTATAATTTTTATATTGGAAACCAGATGTGACTAGACTCTTCTAACACTTCCAAGAAAGCTGTAGTATATACAAATTACCCAGCGGAAATATTTAACCATAAAGTCCCAGACACAGAATTTGCTGTGCCATGTGGAGTTCCTTCTCACATTAACCTTAGTTGTGTTACATAAATGTTTTACAGACCACAATAAGTAGGATTTCTTTTCTATTATGCTTTTTCCTATTTTTAATTGCCTCGTCCGTTTTATTCTGTTCTTCTTGGGTCATGGACCAACAATTGGTCTTGAAGACAGGCAGGCAATTTCTCCCCAGGGCTCCACCAATGGCAATTTGTGGCTGGTTGCTCGAAGATGGACGAGACTAAGACCTCTACAACTCAGTCTGCAATTTTCCTTCTCCCTGCAATATTGCGGAAGTGGGAACTAGAAATTCTAGCCAGCATTTCTGCACGGCATTAGATTGCACATCGATCCCAAAGTACACAGTGCTACCTTGCCTAAAAAAAAATTCTGCTTTTATTTCAGATTTCCAGCATCCGTAGTATTTGGCTTTTGTTTACAAATTTTGCTTGTTGACATTAATTTAAAGAGAAAGCAATGTTAAGAAAAAGAGTTGTGCTAATACTGCACATTTATCAGTCTTTACTCAATCTGTTCCAAATGATTTCACGCAATTTGTTTTCACTAAGATATTGATGAAGGCTCTCAACTGGAATGTTAGTCTATTGCTCTCTTGCAGTAGGTATGTAAAACCAGCCCGGTCATGACTCTTTCCACAAGTTTCTCTCCCTACACAATATGGCTGAGGCAGGAACTCAGAGTAGAATTCAGGACCTATGGTGCTCCATTTCCATGGTACTGTACATTGTCCATTAATGTCTTCTTCAAGACATCGTGCAAATTCGTCAAGTTTATTTTAAATGTAATTTTTTTTCATCTTCAAATGTTTTATTTATTTAACAAACCTACATTTAAGGCTAAACATGAGTAGTTCAATTCCCCAATATGTAATCCCAGCATTGGGGCTTTTCCCTCAACAGAGCATGTCAGAAAATTTTAGATGCCCTTCCCATGATTTGTTAATTTTAATGAACAGAAAATCATGGGGAAGCCGATGTGTGCCCATGATTTCCAGATATGTGCTCTCATCAGGCAAAGCTCCATTTTAAAACCAAGCAAAATGCAAAGGTATTGCATTCGACGACATCAAGTCTCAACCGAATGTGAACAGCATTTTGAAAACAGCGAGATGTGTAAGAAACATCTAACGTCATCAAGCTCTCCTTGACGGAAAAAAAACAGTCTGTGTTTTGATATAATTAGATAAGACAGTAATAACCAGCAGCATGTGACCATTTTAATTATGATCATGGTTTGAGATTTTTGACTATATAGTCATGGAGGAATCTTGGTATAATTTATATTAAAATGTTATTACATTAAATTTAGATTACAGGGGATTAAGTCCACAGTTGGGGAAATTAATTAGAATTGAGACATAACAATGTCTTTCCAGATTTCTTGAGATAGCAAAGGTTTGTTTATAAAACATCTCAGCTAACATTGACACATGAGATGTTGGAATTCATTTGTGCTCAGCAGGGGTTAATTCCTGGAAATCCCTCATCCAAGAGGTCAGTGGTCAGTTTGATTGATGGATCAACTGGGCAATCCCTAGACACACCGAGCCAGGAGAAGGTCAAAGGCCAACTGCTTTGAATTTCTTATCCACCTTAGACATAAGGGAGCAATGAAGCACGCAGGCAAGGCCAGTCTTCAAGATCTGGTAAGGAAGTCAGACCTAAAGAGAAAAAGCTCTCCTTAGATTCAAGGCAGAGGTGCTGCATAGAACGTCCTGGTCAGAAGAGTGCATTTATCCTGCAACAGAGACACTGTGGCACCCTCGTTATGTTCTGTTGTGTGAAGTGTTATGAAAATAAGTTGAAGCAAGCTGAGATTTACGATAAAGTGTTACTCGACTTTTTCACTTATTGATGTAAAATAAATTAACCTGCTGATTACAATCAGCATTGTTTCACTAAAGCGTTGCTCAGACTGCCTCTTGGATGACTGGAGAAGTACATGTGGAGGCATGTGTTGACAGTTCATGTAACAAGAGGTTTCAGTGATGCACGACCTGCTTATGAGCAGTGGCGTTGAACCCAAAGAGAATATTTAGTGCAATCCTGAAATTTTGATAAGTCAGAAATCTGACAAGTCTTATATTTTTTACACACACGCTATGTCACTTCCATTTAGTTGTGACTTTTTTTTAATGAACAGAACTTATCTGTGCCACTCTTACATAATTTATATGTTGTTAAGTAATTTATTTTGCACTGCACAGGCATACCGTTTACCATTTTGGATGAGGTTTATATTGTCTCCTTACCACAATGGCTATAACATTCCAAGTCAGGCATATTACAAATAGGCTATCATATCTAAAAAAATAAGTCACATTTATTGCTTTGGTTTGATTCCATAAACAATTTAAGGCATAAGAACTCTAGAAAGTCTTTGTTGAAAAACATATCAAATTTGTTTTGAAAACACTTGTAAAAATTATTACTTTTACAATCTACGTTGTGCTAAACCTCACTAGCACAAAACAGCATCTTGTCAGTTCAATACGTTGTTAACTTTTATCTTGTTGGAAGTTACCAAATCAAAAGGCCACTTATGTGGGTTGTACAGTTAGTTCTACTTTAATTTTCTTTCTAATTCATTCCCACAAAATGACTTGAGATCTAAATTACATTATTCTGTCTGCGATTTTCAGACATTAAATTAATTTCAGGGCCTATGGGCTCAATTTTCCTAGGTCATTTGCGCCATTTTTTATGCGTGCGTCGTTTTTTCTGGCGTATTTATTTTTTCAAAGTTTCCCCCTGCGATCTGCGTGGCGTAACTGAGTTAGTTACGATTTTTCTAGGTGAGTTTTTTAAACATTTTTTTGTCTACGCCGGTTTTCAGAATTTTTCGCAGTTTGGCCAAAAATGTTTCCTCCTAGGTCGGCGTATCTGACCACTCCCAAAAAACCTTCTGGTGAGTTAGCAGAAAGCAGCGCACATTGACAAATTGGCGCTGAAAGATGCCATTGTTTTTAAATCAAAGATTTTGGAGGGAGTCAAGAACACTAAAAAACAATAATAAAGTTCAAACTGCTTTACCTGTCAACATAGTAAATGGAGGTTTTTTGGATTTCAGAAGTTTTCATTTTTTTTCTTACTGACACGCCACCACTGAACATCTTCCAGCAAGGCTGGAGGGTCGTAGCTTTGGCCGGCAGAATTGTCCCCGTGCCCGACACAGGGGCTCGGGCTCGGCCGGAAAAAAAACACGGGGAGGGGGGGTGCGGGAGAGCGGGAGGTGCCAATCGATCAGAAGCCTTCTGCACTAAGCCCGAGGTGAAAGGTGCCGATTGGAATGCTTCTGAAGACTGCAATGAGTTTGGGGGAGGAGTGGGGGAAGGAGGAGTGGGGGAGGGAGAGAAAAGGGGAGAAGTCACAAGACTGCATTGAGCTGTATTGTGCATGCACGCATTGCAACAAGTCAAAAACGTCACATTTTTTGGCGCGCATGTGCAGAAGGTGTGGCATCGTTTTGTTCAGCGCAGACAACAGACCCCGCCCCCCGAGGAGATTGGACATGTTGCGCGGCACCAAGTTCGAATGATAGATCGGGGAAACTTTGGCAAAATATTTCCTGCGCATTTCTGGCCTAGAAAAATGGGCGGAACTCTGGCAATACGCCAGAAAACGATCTTGGGCAAAATTGAGCTCATAGAATTTTCTTTCAATTTTCGATACGTATCTGGAAACTTAAACCTGCTCTATTTCAATTTATTTGAGTAAGAATATATAAATATATACACCCATGGAAGTGTATAGGATAATGTTCTTCATAGGCGAGTTTTAGGCGGGTAGTTCTTCCAATCTGCAAAACTTATTTATTTTCTTTAACATTGTGTCAATTCAATACAAAATTATATATTCCAGCAGCACTTCTCTGCAACAGCAACCCCTCCCCCCAGAGAAAATCAGCAACAGTGAAATACTCCACCCTTTATTGCTAAGTAACTATCATACTCATTAAAATATTATACAGATCCGAGTTAAAACTTGCCAAAGATTTGCAATAATGTCCGAGCTGTTATGTAGAAAAATTCTGACACATGTTAGTGATATAATTAAAGATAATTGCAGTTTTTAAAAAGTTACCTTTGCTTCCAGCAAGTAGTCATTGCCCCATGGGCCTTGTAAAATATCCTGAAACAGATGTACACTACTTTTCGTACGGACAAATGATGTCAGCCAAAGAAAACTTAAGCAAAGTGTCAGAGCAAATAATAATATGCATATGAGAATTTACATGTCAAAACACATAGGACATGGTCTGGTTTGTCAGCTCAGATGCAAATGATTTGCTATAAATTTACAGGCTTAAAGCTTTACTTTTTGAGATCACAAGGGCAGGACACAAATAAAGAAGATCATTGGTCATTATAGGAAAGGTATTGTCAGAATTATTGTCCTTATCGCTGACTTTCAATCTTCATAAAACCACAAAGAAAATTGTTATTAAATATAGATGTCAGCTTTTTCCTACTCCTCTATAGCTGTAATAGATCATCTGCATGTGTTCTTGGGCATCTAAAAGCATTACAGACCTGTTAAAGTGACAAACTGTTACCCCTCCCCAGAGCTGAACTTGGACTCCTTGAGTTGCCGGTATTGTTTGTTCAGGGGATCGCAACTATAGATTCATACTGAATGTATCTATGGAAATATTTTCTTCTTGCATCATTCCCCTCAGGATTGAAAGAATCTGCTTTGCATTGGGTATTCAATGTGTTTCTTATCAGAGTCAGAGATCAATAAATCACTAGAACTGTCAGCCGAGCTCACTGGTGCTATTCTTGTCTTTGAGTGAGACAGTTACGGGTTTAAGACCAACTATGAACTTTAGCTCAAAATCGAGGCTGACACTTCAGTGCAGTACTGAGGGGGTACTGCATTGTTGGAGGTGCCATTTTTCAGTTGAGATGTTAAACTTGTCTGCTTACTGAAACAGATGTGAACAATTGCCTTACACTATTCAAAGAAAAGCAGGAGAGTTCTTTCTGATGTCCTACACCACCAAAAATTGACGGGTTGATTATCCCATTTGCTGTTCGCCTAAATAGCAACAGTGACTAGACTTCAAAAATACTTAACTGGCTGGGAAATGTCTTGCGATGCCCTGAGAATGGAAATAATGTTACATAAATGCAAGTCTTTCCTTCATTAAAGTTGTAATTTGTATAGAAGATGGAGGGCATGATGTATATTGTGATACCTTTAACTAGAAATAGTACATGTTAGTAACACGGTTTTAGGTGTTTAAGTGCATGTATTAAATGATATTGTCATTGGAGTCATTTAAAGTGATCCAATGAAACAAACCATCTACTTGTTATTTCCATGTAGAAACTTGCCGGATAACACAACTAGTTAATGGTTTACTAGATTATTACTAATTCGTAACTGTAATACAATATATATTGCTGCTTTTGCTACAGACGTAACGGTTTCCTGTTCTAAATTCTGTCTGACTGCACTTTCACCAGTTACTCTGAAGCTAGCTTTGACTTATTTTACTTCCTGCCAACTGTCCTCTTTCATCTGGTGCTAAAGTGTCAAAGAGCATGGTTGCATTTGCCAATCGTAAATCTGAACGTTTTAACATTAAAAACTGCCCAATAAGTGTTCCTGCTAATGTGAGTTTGCCATTGCTCTTTGAGCTGCAATGCACTGAAGCTATTTGACGGCTCTTACATTAAACAAGTACGGCTGACAGGGGACAAGCAGGTCTCCCTCTGTTGGCTGTGTTCTATAGGGGTCCAGTGTTTGGGAAACCAATGGCATTGTAGATCCACAAGATCATGGGTGAGGCTTTAAGAAAGCTGCTTTGTGTAAAGTAAATATGGGAAGCTGGTCTCCACCTTTACATTCCAGTAACCAATTGGATCTCCGCATGTCACAGTGGAGCTCAGCATTTGACTGCAGAGTGAAAGGAGAGCAAGTGTAATAGTGGCCACTCTCTCTAGACAGCGACAATGGAACTGGGGGTAACATTTCTGCTGGAAGTGTATATTGTGAAACCCTGCTCTCCAAGCTCCTGATCGTCAATCTATTAATGTTAATGACTGGGAAAGCATGGGCTGAGCTGTGTAATAGAGCGATTATGCACTTTTAGGCCACAATTTTGCCTACCGAGGTGGGCTAAGTGCGGTCGAGGTAACTGGTGGACTGCGACCCTCCTCCCGGTTCCTTTGCGCCCTGTCGAAGTTATTTTCCCCTGATTGGGCTTGTTAAGCCCACCCGGTGAGGTTCACCGCCAATTAAAAGGAAGCGGGTCTGATGACGTCATGTGATGACGTATCATCAGTCGATTTCTTTAAAGAGACCATGCCCACATTCATTTTGACTGTTGTGCTGAGAGTGATCTATAGCATTTGAGGTACTGGAAGCACGGACAAGCGCTGTACAAAGGTGCATGGCTGCACCCAGGCTCTCCTATGACTCCCTCCATATGCTTATGGAGGGGAGAGTCACAGCACTTTCAATGGGCGGAAGAGACCTCCCCAGGACACCAACGCAGCCTGGTTGCACATTGCACAGGAGGGCACAAGCAGGGATCTTGTCGAGAGGACCTGGCTGCAGTGGCGCAAACCTTTCAATGATCTCAGTAGATCACGAAACGCTACTGCAAAGCCACACTCAACCTCATCCTGCTGTGCCACTCATCACATTCCCATCACTCTGTCTTCCCTTCCCTACTCCTATACATCCTTACTCACACCAACTTACCTTGCACCTCCACCCATTCCCCCTCTCTCTCTATCTACATTATCACAGCCCTATCTAATAACACACAAGGGTAGGCTTTTGGGACTTTTAGCCAATGTTTATGTAGTGTTTCTGTTAATGTATTGTCAGACATTGAAATCTTTATTTTGAACATTTTGCGTTCTTGGACAGATTTGTGTGCACCTTTGGAAGTGGCTTCGTGAGTTGTAGTGAATGGTGAGATATAAGGGCATCCCTTGCAATAGTGATGAGTGTGAAAGGAATAGCTTGGGAATTGCTGGGATGCTTTATAATACTGATTGTGGGGTGGTGCCAACCTGGTGCATCATGTGGCAAGCCAGGGTGTTCAGCATCAAGTGAAGTAAATCTGACCATAGTGAGGCCATCCCTGCCCTCCTGGGCAGCAATGTGGTCGGGCGCTGATGCCCTGTGTTCTGTGCAGCATCAGGTGATTGCGGAGAAGGTTGGTGTTGTTGTTGGTGCTGCTGGTGTGCCTGGTGATGATGGTGTTGGGGCTGATCATGGTGGGATTCTGAGGACCAAGGTGAGATTTTTTCAAGGGCACCGATGCTGCTGGAATAGATGGCAACTGAAGTTGAGATGATAGAAATGATCTGTGACTGGTGAGAGAGGTTTCTCCAAGGAGGTGACACTGGATAGAGAGTTTACTCCAAACACTTCCAACCTTTCTAAAGCTGAAAAGTGTATTCCAAATCCTGAAGGCTCAGTTTCTAACTTTGGAAAGGGAACAGCTGTAAAATGGTAGGTTTTATACCATTTTTCCAGCTGTCGCCTGTTCAAAGCAGTGGAGAGTTGTTGAAAACAGAACCTACTTAGCTGACATGATCCCTGAGCAACATGAACCTCGTGAAAAAGTTGGAAAAACGGTTAGTATGTGGTAAAATTGCTTTTTATCTACCTTTAGACACCCTCTTAACTATTTCAATTGGCTCACCCTCTGCTTAGTGCCAGGTCTGTAAAGAGTAGGCAGTCCTGGCACTTGGCGAAACTTACACGGAGGCGGGTTCAGAGCGGGATAAGAACATAAGAAATAGGAGCAGAAGTAGGCCACCTGGCCCCTCGAGCTTGCTCCGCCATTTAATAAGATCATGGCTGATCTGATCATGGACTCAGCTCCACTTCCCTACCCGTTCCCCATAACGCTTATCGCTCAAAATTCTGACTGTCTTTGCCTTAAATATATTCAAAGACCCAGCCTCCATAACTCTCTGGGGCAGAGAATTCCATAGATTTACAACCCTCCGAGAGAAGAAATTCCTCTTCATCTGAGTTTTAAATGGGCGGCCCCTTATTCTGAGATTATGCCCCCTAGTTTTAGTTTCCCCTATGAGTGGAAATATTCTCTCTGCATCCACCTTGTCGAGACTCCTCATTACCTTATATGTTTCAATAAGATCATCTCTCATTCTTCTGAACTCCAATGAGTATAGGCCCAACTTACTCAACCTATCTTCATAAGTCAACTCTCTCATCTCAGGAATCAACCTAGTGAACCTTCTCTGAACAGCCTCCAATGCAAAATATCCTTTCATAAATACGGAGACCAAAACTTATGCAGTACTCTAGGTGTGGCCTCACCAATGCCATGTACAGTTATAGCAGGACTTCTCTGCTTTTATACTCTATCCCCCTTGCAATAAAGGCCAACATTCCATTTGCCTTCCTGATTACTTGCTGTACCTGCATATTAACTTTTTGTGCTTCATGCACAAGGACCACCAGGTCCCTCTGTACTGCAGCACTTGGCAATTTTTCTCCATTTAACATATAATTTGCTTTTCTAGTTTTTCTGCCAAAGTGGATAACCTCACATTTTCCCACATTATACTCCATCTGCCAAATGTTTGCCCACTCACTTAGCCTGTCTATATCACTTTGCAGATTTTTTTGTGTCCACCTTACAATTTGTTTTCCCACCCACCTTTGTATAATCAGCAAACTTGGCTACATTACACTCAGTCCCTTCATCCAAGTCATTAATATAGATTGTAAATAGTTGAGGCCCTAGCACCGATCCCTGTGGCACCCCACTAGTTACTGTTTGCCAACTGGAAAATGACCCATTTATCCCGACTCTCTGTTTTCTGTTAGTTAGCCAATCCTCTATCCATGCTAATATATTACCCCCAACCCCGTGAACTTTTATCTTGTGCAGTAACCTTTTATGTGGCACGTTATTGAATGCCTTTTGGAAATCCAAATACACCACATCCATTGATTCCCCCTTATCCACCCTGCTCGTTACTTCCTCAAAGAACTCCAGCAAATTTGTTAAACATGATTTCCCTTTCATAAAACCATGCTGACTCTGCTTGATTGAATTATGCTTTTCCAAATGTCCTGCTACTGCTTCCTTAATAATGGACTCCAGCATTTTCCCAACGACAGATGTTAGGCTAACTGGTCTAGAGTTTCCTGCTTTCTTGTCTGCCTCCTTTTTTAAATAGGGGCATTACCGTTGCGGTTTTCAAAGCTGTTGGGACCGCCCCAGAATCCAGGGAATTTTGATAGATTACAACCAATACATCCACTATCTCTGCTGCCACTTCTTTTAAGACCCTAGGATATAAGTCATCGGGTCCAGGAAACTTGTCCGCTTTTAGTCCCATTGTTTTACCGAGTACTACTTCTTTAGTGATAGTGATTGTATTAAGTCCCTCCCTCCCTATAGCCTGTTGATTATTCACTATTGGGATGTTTTTAGAGTCTTCTACCATGAAGATCGATACAAAATATTTGTTCAACGTCTCTGCCATTTTCCTGTCCCGCTGTCAATCTTTTAGATTTTGACAGCGGACCTGCCTCCGAACCAGCACTTTGATCGCTGGCAAAAGCCAGCCCTTAGTGTGTGTCAGTAGTACTGAAGTGGATTTTGGTCTAAAGTTGTGTTTGGATGAAACTTTGACTTCTCCGAGGATATGGTGGATTCAGCAATGATTAAAACTCGAGACTCTCAACAATCCGGATAATATAATCATAATTAACATGAAGCAAGTTGGTTTTCTAAAACACAATGGGTTATATTTACCTCAATCACTCAATGTGTCCATTCTGGACTACTGAGGCGAGACAGGGTCAATTATTATGCTGAAAATTATTTCTGAAGGCAAGCTACTCGAAGGAAAATTAATCTCTTTCTGGCACTCAAGTAAATGCTTCCCATATTAATGCTCGACTATCAAAGGAAATTAGACGTAAATCTCTTGGGCATATGCGATTTCCATCATTTCAACCCTGATGGCTGTAAAATGTGCATTCAGGTTTATACTATTGCTATTACCACCTTTTGACAGCAGTGTATCACACCTGTCCTCTTCAGCTGATTGACACGACACTTCTCCAGTTGTGGTGCAGATGGAGGCAGGGGCAGAGCAGGTGGGGGGTATCACAGCCAAGTTTCTTCCTGTCCTCATCTGATGGCCACACATAGGAATTTCCAGCAGGATTTGCAAGACAGCAGTCAGAATCAGAAATCTTGGCCCATTTTCCCTTCCCTGACCCAGGGGAGCTGAGGCCGAAAGCACTGGCTCCCACTTCCTTAACACTTTGTCTCTTTAACGTCTGAATGTTTCTGTCCATTCCTTGACTGAGCTGATCTGCTGCACCAGCACCTCCCAAACCCACGACCTCCACCACCTAGAAGGACAAGGGCAGCAGGTGCATGGGAACTCCATCACCTCCAAGTTCCCCTCCAAGTCACGATCCATCCCAACTGGGAAATATATCGCCGTTCCTCCATTGTCGCTGGGTCAAAATTCTGGAACTCCCTATCTAATAGCACTGTGAGAGTACCATCACTCCATGGACTGCAGCGGTTTAAGAAGAAATATCACCACCACCTTCTCAAGGGCAACTAGAAATGGACAATAAATACCGGCTTTGCCAGTGATGCCTACATCCTGAGAATGATTTTTTCTAATCATGATTCTGGATTTGTCTGTTTTTTCTAGATAGTTTCCCCCTCCTCTTTATATGATTGTATTAATTTGCTTGGCGGGCTCATGTTTTATTGGTCTTGGAGAGAGGTCCACACCTGAAACATTAACTTGTCCCTTCTCTCTGCAGATACCGACTGACGTGTTGTGTGCTTCAAGCTTTTTCTCTTTTTGCTACAGCAGTATCTTCCATGCCATCCTGGCTGCTATCAGCGAATTCAGCAGAGACCACGGACTGAAGTTAGGAGCTGCATGGTTATAAGGCTCAGCTATTCACTGGATAAATCTGCTGAGCCACCAAAGAAGCAGATCTTTTTTCTACTGTCTGACATGAATGGAAAGAAAACTGGATGTTTCCACTTCCACGCCAACTGTTATTAATTAGGTTAGATATTGCAGTCGCTGAATATAACCAGATGGCAAAAGCAGATTCTGCCAAGGCTAGATTTTAAATAATTAATGGGAGTCCAGAATCAAATTACCTTTACTATCGATTTTAAGACCAATTTAATTAATTAACTCTGTTGCCATGGCAACAGCAAAGTGACTCTTCAAAGGGGTGTCCGTTGAGTTTGAAGAGGATGAAATGAAAGGTGGCGTTTGGTGGAAATGCAGCTGGACTCTATTACAATTCTCACATGGCAGTCAGAAACACCATTCCATTCCAATGGCCACTAACAGCCACCAGCAGCACTGTCATCACAATTATTTGCAGGTTCTTCTTTCCTCAGCCTCAACACTGCACCCGTCATCATTACACTCCTTCATTGCTGTACAATGTTGACAGTCCAGGGGCCCTTAAACAAATTTTTTCCAGTTAGTTTTCACTGTGCCTCCACTATCTGTGGTTTTATATTTTTATCATCATGCTTTCAGTTCATCAGAATGCATATATGACACCTTCGAAAACTAGCCAAATCTGACCAACAGTTTCTAAAATAGCCCAGAATATGTAACTCGTCTCACAGCAGCAGAGCTCCATCCTGCTTCATGTTGTAACATTTCTGAACGTCTTTTCTGATGAACTTATAGCTAGGCCAAGTGTTGCAGATTTAATCCGGGGTTCGAGTCGTGAATGTGTGTGTGGTGGAAATGAAATAAATGTGCAAACATTGTCTGGAGAATAGCTGTTAGCTACGTGGGGAGAGAGCCCACCCCTGTTTCGGCCATTATCTGCAACAGAGGCCATGGGTGACTGGTCCATATATGCAGTTTGCTGCTGAGAGGGTAATTAGAAACCAGTTTTCTTTCAATGCCAGAACCACTAAATAGGTTGAGGTCCAAGGTAGAAATTTCGGAAAGGTTAATAATTCTCCAGAAAGCAATACCACCATTTCCCACATCCCATTAACTCTGGTGATGGAAACAAAATTAACATCATAATTACTAGCTTGTTGGGAACGGATCAGGGGCCTCTTCAAAACCACAGACTGAGTGTAAAGTTTCTTTGATCTGAGGTGTTGAGAGTTTGGTTTGGATGGCTCAAGCACTACTGGCTCTCAGTTTTGGTCGTCTAAAGGCAACATCTTTGCTCTGTGTAAAAAGCCTGCACATCCATCTCTCACATATAACCACCAAATCAGTAAGTCTTGCAATTATTCAGACTGAAGAAGATATTTTAGAATTCTTGTGTATTGGTCCAAATCTTTGTTGCTTCCATAAATAGATTTGTTCCATTGCTTTTTGTCCTGTTTTTATTTCATTTCTCTGTAATCTAATTCCTGTAAAAAAAAATTCTACTTGTATTTTTTAGCCTGAAAGATACAGTCTGACATTTTGATCATTTACTATCTATTGGAGAATAGTGCACAGTGGAAATGTCTGGTACAATACATCGGGTTATTTCTGTGACTTTCAATTTTGAAATTTGCAGATGACACAAAACTTGGAAGTGCAGTAAACAGTGAGGAAGATTGTAATCGGCTTCAAGAGGACATAGGCAGACAGGTGGACTGGGCAGGCACATGGGAGAGGAAATTAATACAGAAAAGTGTGAGGTGATATATTTTCATAGGAAGAATGAGGAGGGACAATACATGCTAAATGGTATAATTTTAAAGAGGGTGCAAGAAGAGAGAGACCTGGGGGTGCTTGTGCACAAATCTTTGAATGTGGCAGGACAAAGCAGTTAATAAAGCATTTGGGATCCTGGACTTTTTAAATAGAGGCATAAAGTACAAAAGTCAGAAGGTTATGCTAAACCTATATAAAACACTAATTTTGCCCCAGCTGGAGTATTGCATTCGTATTTTGGCACCACAGTTTAGGAAGGATGTGAAGGCTTTGAAGAAGGTAAAGAAGAGATTTACTAGAATGGTTCCAGGGATGAGAGAATGCAGTAATGTGGATGGACTGGAGAATCTGGGGTTGTTCCCCTAAAGCAGTGAAGGCTGAGAGGATATTTTATGAAGGGTTTTGATAGAGTAAATACAAAGAAACTGTTTCCAATGGCTGAAGGGTCGATAACGAAAGGGCACAGATTTAAGGCGATTGGCAAAATAACCAGAGGCAACATGAGGAAATTTTTTTTAATGTAATGAGTGAGTAAGATTTGGAATGCACTGCCTGATAGGGTGCTGCATACAGATTCAATATGGAATTTGATAAATATTTAAAGGAGAAAAAGTAGCAGGGATATGGGAAAGGGCAGAAGAGTGGGACTAACTGGATTGCTCTTCGAAAGAGACAGACACGCTGGGCCAAATGGCCTCCTTCTGTGCTGTACTATTCTATGATTCTATGCTATTTCCATTCTTCAAAGGTTCTAAGGCCTAGAAATTTGATTGCAAATTGCCCGTTTTCCGGGTGCAAAATGAGCACTGAAGGGTCCAATATGGCGTGAGCATGCTCAGTCATCAAAGTGCGGCGCAGCACGCGCAGTGTACACTGCGATCCGTTTGCTGGGGCACAGAGCAGCCAAACCAGCCGCATTTAAAGGGACCACTGGAGGCTTCCACAAAAAAAGGTTAGCACAAAATGTAAGACTTACCTGAATGTGGAGCTTAGAGGAGAAGGAGTGCTACGTCTAGCTCTGCATTAAAACTGTGGTCAACCCCCTCCGCCGCCCCGCCCCCCTCCCCCCGCTCCATTTCGCCCAATTTCTTCACCCTTCTGGACTAATCTGCCGCCCTCTGCCCGTCTCCCAACGCCATGCCCGATCCACCCTGTGACCAGTGAGGTGCTTTTGGGCCATGTCTAGCACCCACAGCTGGCCGCTAATACACGGCAGAGGCTGCTGGACCAATTTCTTGTGTTTCTGCTGCCTGTACAGCACGTACAGCAACAGATGCACCTGGATCGGGCCTAAATCTGAGCCTAAATTTCTAGGTCTAAGTATCAAATCTCAGGGAATACGAGTTGGCTCATAGAATCTGAAAATTTCTATAAAGCGAGTGGGAAGAGAGCCTGAATTTCCACAGTTACAATGAAGGTGCAGTGAGCACGCGTTTTTCATGACTTAAACTTTGATCGCTTGTGTAGTGGAAGATTGTGGCAATTTATGTGAGCATTTCCCCTCATTTCTTGTAGAGAAATTGCAGGCCATCATGGGTACGTATTGGTACTCTCTGTTGCTAAATCTGATTGATAAGCACCAAAACAATTTTAAAACAGAGTGGCAAATCTCTCCCTTCATTCTTGTTGGCACTCTACAATCCTTCTTCTTTCAATTCAAACAGACACTCTTCTCCTCCTGATGCTCACAGTCTTCTCACTCTTCGACCCCCCCCCTCCCATAGGTCATGACAACACTATCCCTCTCCCCCAACTTCACATTGATACTCCTCTCCCTCATTCCAACATGCTCCCCAACCACTTGACATCGCACTTCTTCTACCCCATTCCCAATTCATACTGGCACTCTTTCCCCGCCTTCCCAAATCCTCACTCAATTTAAACTGGGGCTGTTTTTTTCCTCCCCCTGGTTAATGCTGGAATTCCCCCCCCCCACACCCCCCCGGCAAACACGCCGCCAATTTATGCTGACAATCTCCCACAGGCACTCTCAACCCCCCTCGTGTTCATGTTGGCACCTTCCGTCCACATCTCTCAGCTCATGCCGCAACTGTCCTCCCGCTCCAGGTTCATGTTGGGAACGCTTTATCTCCCCCTTTCAGGAGCTGCTGGTTTCTATCATTTGCTGCTCCACAGCTATCATCAGAACTCCCGCCCACAGCATAGTTCCACCCTCTGAAGCAGGTCTGAGGGAGGAGCCGGGAACCAGGAGCAGCACTGAGGACTGGGACTGGCAGCGATGGCAAGTTTCATCTGTAAATGTGGGCAGCTGGACACTGACCTCAATAGACTGACTGTGATGTGAAATGAGGGATTCCACAATGAAAGCCAGGAAGTGCTTTATGTTGACGAACAGTGGTTTGAATTGCCCTGGACGTTGGGTGGGTGGGTTCTGTGGAATTGACGGAATCCAAGGTGGCAGCTGAGGTACTACGGGTTGTGGCTTTCCTTCTTTGTGGGTAACTTTCATCTGAGTTGGCCTCATAAGAGAGAGGTGGGGGAGAGATGGCAGGAAATGCAACCTTATGTGAATGAGAGGAGATGACACAGAATAGACAGTAGGAGGAGCAACCTTAGGGTAGTTATGAGGATTAGGAGCACTGGGCAAAGCAGCAGGAGCAGAGTTATGTGAACGAGACAGGAATAGCAGCTCAGGAAATGCAAATGCAAAGTTGCTTTCGAAGAAGCAGCCAACATGTCCGCTATAAGCAGAGAATGTACTTCTATTTGAGATCAGCAAAATGAATCTTTAGCATTCCGTCTCCCCCAACTCTGTTGGAACGGTAATGGTTAAAGTAGTAAAAGACCACTCCATTCCCTGACTTTCAAACATTAACATCTCTTTTCCATAGTAAAGCTAATAGCGCCCATGACACTCCAGCCAAAGTTGCAAGTCTGTGGTGAAATAGGCCACTTGGGACTTGTCAGAAACCGGTTGGCTCCCATGTGTGAGAGGTCATTTTGATCTGATTATTTGTAATGAGGTTCCGGAAAATCATCCTCAAAATCCTGTGGGAAAAAAAGAATGCAGATAAACTGTGCTTTTCTGATGGAAAACCTCATAAAAGATGCTTGCATACATCCAAACAATCGTAAATAATTCAGGAATAAAATCAACACAGCATCTTTTGACCTTTTTTTTTAACCTTCTTTTGGTGCGAACAGGATGCTTCCAGACAAAGGGATTCTGCCATTTTGAAACAGAGGAGTAAATGCATACATTTGAAATTGAACTAAGCCAGGCTCCCAGGCAAACTCGCCAATTGAGGATTGATTCAGAACTCTGGCCTGACTGCACACTTTCCTATAATTGTGAAACAAGCAATCTCTCTGTCCTTGGTACTAAATGTATAGCTACATGCATGAATGCAAACATTTCTATGGTAATGCTTTATTTAAGGTGGCCTCTTTCTTCATAGTTTCAATTAAGTCCTTTGGCTTTTTTTCCCCTGGTTATTATTTTCTGTTGATGTTAATAATGAGAATTGCAACAAATCCAAACTTCAGATCTGTTAAGTATGGAAGAACTCCACAAGACTGAGTACTGTGAGCTAAAACTGATGTGACCTTAGTCTCTTTAATACAACTCCAGAGTGCCTGAGCAGCATGGCAGACAACCTTTCATACTCCCTTGCATGAGGTGTGCAGGTGACCCTTGGGCCTCCAACAGTTGCAC